>NC_141895.1:22685516-22994405 GCF_030686135.1 Camelina sativa | reverse complement strand
ATATCTCGCGTCATGTTCTCTTTGTTGAATCAGTATTTCCTTTCTCTCGCCCTTCCGCTCAAACACCATCTCCTTCTCCAAATACTGCTTCCTCTGATTTTGCTACAGCCTCTCTTGTTCCAATCTTTCCACAAACACCCATCTTGGCCACTCTCCCGTGTCCTGCTCCTTCACATGAGGTCGATGCGTCATCACCATCACACGAGACACATCATGATCACACTCCTGTCGAGGCTGTTACACATGATCCAGTGGAGTCTTCGTCAACACCACCCGTGATGACTAATGCTCATCCCATGACAACGCGCTTAAAGAACAATATCAAGAAACCAAATACAAATTATGGTCTTCATACAGTGCTGACCGTAGTGGAACCAGAGAACTTTACAAAGGCCTTAAAAGATGACAAATGGAGGAAGTCTATGGGCACAGAATATGATGCCTTTATTGATCACAAAACCTTTGATCTTGTTGATCGCTCTCTTGCTACTAACATTGTTGGCTCCAAATGGGTTTACAGGATCAAACGCAATCCGGATGGTACGGTGGACAAGTACAAGTCTCGTCTCGTTGCTAAAGGCTTTCATCATCGACCAGGTGTCGACTTTCATGATACATTCAGTCATGTTATCAAGCATGCCACGATTCGCCTTGTTCTTGGTACAGATGTTGCCTCGGATTGGCTTCTTCAACAACTTGATGTTAATAATTCCTTCCTTTAGGGTCCACTTAAAGAAGAAGTTTACATGCTTCAACCACCAGGCTTTGTGGATAAAGACAATCCAAATCATGTTTGTCGACTCAACAAAGCTGTTTATAGACTTAAACAAGCGCCACGTGCCTGGTACACTGCTCTTAAAGGCTTTTTTGGTGAGTATAGGCTTCAAGAAGTCTTTGGCCGATGAATCTCTGTTTGTTCAGCATTTGGGGAATTCGTTTGTCTACATGCTCATTTATGTTGATGATATCATCATCACTGGCACATCCATGACGGCAATCACGCGTGTCACTGACCTCCTTGCTGCAAAATTCTCGCTCAAAGATCTTGGTGAACTATCTTACTTCCTTGGCATGGAGGCTTACCGCACAAAGGATGGATTGCATCTCACACAAACAAAGTATATCACTGACTTGCTCCGCAAGACAAACATGGCTGATGCCAAACCAGTCGCCACTCCGATGTCTTCTGGTCAGATTCTTACTCTCTCCTCCGGTGATATACTGCCTGATTCCTCTGTCTATCGGGCTATAGTGGGGAGTCTTCAATATCTCACGTTAACGAGACCGGACATTGCTTTCGCTGTGAACCGTCTCTCTCAATACATGCACCAGCCACACACTCTACAATGGGAAGCAGTGAAACGGGTGCTTCGGTACCTTGCAGGCACAACTAACATGGGTATCTTCTTCTCCTCCAAGTCGCCTCTTAACCTCCATGCATACTCTGATGCTGACTGGACTGGGAATCGCGATTATTACACATCTACGAGTGCGTACATTGCTTATATGAGTCATCAACCTGTCTCGTGGTCCTCCAAGAAGCAAACCGGTGTAGCTCGTTCGTCCACCGAAGCTGAGTATCGTGTTCTCACCGCTGCTGCTGCTGAGTTCAAGTGGCTCAACTCGCTCATGACTGAACTTGGTCTCAAGTCCACTGATATACCGGTTCTTTACTGTGACAACATTGGTGCCACTTATATCTCGGCTAATCATGTTTTTCACTCTCGCATGAAACACCTAGATCTTGATTACTATTTTGTTCGGGAACAGGTTCAAGGCAAAACACTTCGCGTCGCTCTCATTCCCTCTGCTGCTCAGCTGGCGGATGCGCTCACCAAACCGCTCCCTCGCGCTCGTTTTTTTGATCTCTCTGTCAAGATTGGTCTCTGTCACCGACGTCCATCTTGCGGGGGCATATTAGTATAGATAAGGATTATCTATAAGTTGTTATCTTGTATAGTTAAACGTAATCTCCAAGTCTCCTTCGATTACGTTCTTAACAACCCAATAACCTTTTGTATAAATATGTGATCTCTCAATGAATAGAATCATCAGTTCTCATATTCTATATTATCAACTGTTTTTTTGTTTTGTCATACATAGGATACAGTTCTAAATACAAGAACTTTATGAGGTCAATATATATATATATATATATATATACAAGACATTTGTGTAAATATTTGATGATAGAGTTAGTTTTTTCTTTCCGAAGAGCTCATTAAACTCCAATAAGGCAATAAGTTTTGACCACACAACGAATATACACACCAACGAACACCTAATATGTAATTGTGAAGAGATTTTTATTTTTTGGCGGAAAATATAAAAATAAATATTTAGATGACAGAAAAATGTGATGTGTATCCCAAGAAAAGCATCATAAAAGTCCACATTATCTTTCAATACATTATACTTAATAGTTTTTTAAAGACTTTCGAGAATTTTGGAAAATGATTGGCCAAAATGTGATGTCGATGGAGGCTTTGGGTTTTAGCTTTGGTCCAAAACTCTCAATTCACGTCGACAATGAAAAGGGAAAACCAAAAAGAACAAAACACTATTAGAAAACAGTCATAATATATAGGAAAAACACAAGGTCCCCTTCACGATAAATAATGACCGTAACAAGATCAAAGCTTCAGAGAATCTTATATAGTTTTCATATTCGTAAAACAAAAGTAACAAACACATTAATTTTTTACAACCATATTACTTTTATTTATGGACTTAAAGGCGTGTGGCTCTTTATATAATTGACGAAACTAAAGTTTTCACATACATTGAAAATTCACCACGTTTCAAACTTTATAACTTCTTTTTGTTAAAAGCACACACAACAACGACACTACTACGTACCAAATATGCTGTAAATTTTCGTCTAAAAGTTACAGTCTTATTGACCTTGTGTTGTAGATATATAGAACTAGTGTAATCGTAAATTAGTCCAACTTTTCGCTAAGAAATCTTGAAAATGTAAAAATTCTACCTCCAATCAAAGCCATCGTAGATTAGTTCAACTAAGGTCTAAGGCCAGAATCAAATTAAAAATATCAGCAACCATAGATGTGTAAATGGTACGTCTCGTCTCTTCATTTATTTCAAAGGGTCAAAAATACATTTGCCATATTTGTGGAGAGTATCGTGAAACTTGTGGCTGCACACGGTAACCATTTTAAGGCAGACATATATTGTGAATATCTCGAATCAAATCCTTTCGGCTCCGTATCTTCAATGTCCCAATCAAATTTATTTCTTTCATCTTTCCTTTAGATTAATCATTTCACGTCTACCATAGTCAATAGTATTATCATTACGAGTTATAAGTTACGTACAGGTAATGTTTACGTACAAAAGAACGCAATTATAACTTGTATATAGTTAATCTTAAAATGTTGAAAAGATAAGAAAGTAGTCTTAACTTACTGTCCGACCTCGAATTGTAAAAAGGTTCATGTTTGCGTTGGTAGATGTCAACGGTTTAATTAATTTATTATGAAATTTTTAATATTCGAATAAAAAATTAATTATCTAAAATTAACAAAAAAAACCTAACTCAAGTAAAACATTTTTAAAAGCGTTGTTTCTATTTTTTTTAGAGCATGTATTATGCAATTTTCAATTAAAAAGGTGCAAACGACGAAACTAGCACAAAAGTAGACTACAAGAAATCTCAAATACCACAATTTGTATTTAGTTTAGGGTCAATTCTAAACTTTTAGCTAGGAAGGTTTCATACAACTAGCAAGTTTAAGAAGCACAGCAAAAATGTGATATTTTGAGAATTCACTTAACTATTAAAACCTTTTTATAAAGTTATATCTAAAATATGATTCATTCGATATGAATGTCTTAAAGAACCATGCGGGGATGTTTAGCGATGATAAAAAGTTTTATCACCAAAAACTGTTTTACTCGTGTTTAATTTGGATCAAACTTGAGGTGTATAATGTTTTACACATAAACGTGCCATGAATCCGAAATTTAAACTGTGGTAACCGAGTCCTAAAACGTCTGCATTTCTAATTAATCATCAAAGCATCGTAGATGATTTATTAACTATATGATATATGATACAGAATCTAATTAAACTTATAAAATGTCTTTTGGAATTAAAAGACAATAACAAAATAGAAGTTGAGCTGTAAATGAACATGAATAAAGAGAAAAAGTGTTGGGAACTCATCTCACTAAGTTGCTCTGTCGCTCTCACTTTTTTTAAAGTCTTACCGAATCTCTTTTACTTCTCAAACATCTCCACTTCTCTCTTTCACGTGACACTAATTATCCACCCATATATCACTTTCACTTAAATACATTTTAAATTTTTTATTTTTATCTGCGTATCTATTATGTATACGTATCTTTTGATGTCTTCATTTTTGATATATTAATGTAATATGATATTGATATACGTGTGTAATTAATGCAGAGTCTGATCACTGCGTCGTGAAATTAGAAATTTAAATAATACATTTCATCTAGTGCACTGCTATTTACCTTGAATGATATATGGTTTAGTCGTGGACAATTTTCTTCCACTGTATTTTTCTAATAAATTGTGTTTGCTAATAACACAATTTTTTTTCGTTGTTGGTAAAAATAGAGAAGAAAATTAAGTTAGTCAGGTGTTTTACTCATTGGTCAGTTTATTCAATTATTTTGCGTAATTATGTTTTAATCAACAAAATCCTAATTAACCAGTTTCATGCATCCAACATTCACAATCAGAGAACGACGGATGATACTGGTTTTGTTCACACGGTGATAAAAAGTATAATAAGATATCATTATATATTAGACCAAGACAATACAATATGGATTGTAGAGCGATCACGTACATAAAAGAAAACACCATAACCCCAAATAATTGTGTTATTCGTGAATAATATAATCAGCGAATAATATCTTGACCAAAATGATCAGATATATAAAGTAACTAAAATTAAATCATGTATGGGACACTTTTTGCATGGAGAAAGGTGGATATGTTTGGTTTATGACCAAAAAAACTCGCAAGTGACAGTTGTGTGTAAGGTCCACTAATCAATTTAAACTCGACATTACAACATACTGTCCATTCAATATTATAACGAATTATAATAAATATATGCACAAAATTTTCCTAACCACTTATATGGCTGAGAGACTGATTCGAAAAAGATGGTTCCGAACTCCAAAAGGAACCCACGATGATGCCACGATAAAGTTACACATACTCGGTTTTAACTTTTAACCAAAGGAATAATTAACTAATTGCATAAAAGATTGACGAGGCAGAGTCTTTAGACTTTAGAGCAAAAGTGTTTAAAGTAATTGATGGTGTCCTTCGTTCATTTCCAAAAAAGATGTATTCTTCTTATAATATAGTTCCTTTAGTCGTCTCGTCTAACACGTAAGAGTTGAGAACAAGACTGACATTCTTACCGTCGCCTTATGATTTGCTTAGATATATATAGAATTAAATTTAGAAAAAATGCAGTTTTAAAGTACGTATAGAAATTAAATTTACATTAAAAAGAAAATACTTTTATGATTTTTTAGGTCAAACGAAACTTTATATTAGAGAAGTGTGTCAAGTGTGGGTTTAACTTTAGATTGTGACTAAACATCATTCAAGTGGAGTGTACAATTGGAGATGTTAAAATTTCTGTTCAATTTAAACGAATAATGAGAGATAGGAATAAGAAAAGAAAAAAAAAAAAAGAGACGTGGAAAAGATCATCATATGACCAATAATCGAAGTCTTTAGTTAGAAAGAGATGAACAATAATATTATATATATTTTGTACTTCCAAGGATTATATTATACAAAGTTTTAAGTTTTACGAATAATAAATAGGAAAAGGATGAAGGATTTTTTTTTGAAGGAAGTTAACGATGGGAATGTGAAAGAGAGAAGAGTGTTAGGTCGATGTCCACTGTTTTAAGTTATTAACGTATGATCTCTTTGTTAGGTTATCTCCACCTGTTTGTACTCATTTTTCTTGCTTGAATACGACTTCTAGCTCCTTTATTTTCTATTTTATCAAGCCGTCTCACATATCTTTATCATCCAACTCTAGTTCATTAAAAAATTGTATTCATGCCTTTGCAAACATTTATTCTGTAAACCGCAGAATTCATGGGTTTTTTAGCTCGTACGTTATTTTACTTGTTAAATGTAATTTTCAATTTTAAACATAATTATAACTGTAAACGCAAAACAAACAAAATTTACTTTTAAGTTTGTCATTTCCAAATTATATTTTATTAAAACCTAAAATTATCTTTGAAAGAAGAACAAGATATATAAACCCAATCACCAAAACAAAAAAAAAAGAAAAATCAGCAACGATTCTTCTTGAGAAATTTTAAAGTCCAAGTTGTGAGTTTGAAAAAGAAAAAAGAAAACGACAAGAATTAACTGCATTTTGGTGATTTTAAAGTTATATATATAAAGCTGATCAACCTTAGGAACAAGGCTGTAGTGTTTTACAAAAAAAAACAAAAAAAAAATGTCAAGTGGTAATATATTAATAGACATAATTCTATATGAGCTTAAAGAGAGAATATTGTGTACAAAAGAGTGTTGGATTTGGTCCGATTCCAAGATTAATTTATACATAATTGATGAAAGACCAATAGCATTATTTCATGGAAATGCGTAATAATGTGGCGGTCTCCTCTTTTGAGGTAAGGATTTACATATGGTTGTTTTTTAACTCTTTCATTCTCCATTACACAAAGAATCTCTATCGTTATAGTACAATAAATATTTCTTCTGTCTCTAAAAAGATTGATATTTAGAAGTTTTTACATATTTTAAAAAAAGTAAAGGAACAAAAAATATCTCAAAACATCAATGTTTATGAAATAGAGAGAGTATATACTAATTGAACGCTTAAAAATAAAATTTGCAGTTAGAGGTAGACACTAGATTTTTTAGAAAGAGTAAAATTCAGTTCGCCTTAGCCGCTTCTCTCCCTGACACAACTACCGAGTTTCCTCCTCTAGGCAGGGTCGTCTCAAATTGGCGCCGCTGGGCTGCTTTATGTTCACCATGGTTCTCTCCTCTTGTACCAGCACTGCTTCTGGATCGATTTCGAATCCACCGGAGGTTTCTCGATCTGTCACGCTACTCCGGCAATGCGTAAGCTTCAACTCCTTTCTCACCCCTCTGCTCAACCGGTGTTTCGTCTCAACGAGGTGATTCTCCTGAGACTACAGCCATTCGATGATAAATCTGAGATTTCTAGGCTCCATGTGTGTTATGCCCATCACCTCTCTTACCGGTTCCCCTTGATGTCAATCTCATCATCTCCTTCCTCCTTGGGTTCTTACCCCATCACCAAGTGTTCTACTTGGCCAATGCTATAAATGAGCTCTGTTTTGACGCCGGAACTGCGCGAGATCTGGTCGATAAAAGCGTCAATCATGGTGACCTTGTATCCCCCTCCTGCACTTTTGTTCTCTTTAGTTTGTGTCTTGGCTATGCTCTCCTCCGATATGCCGCTTTATCCAATGAAGATTTGCCTCACAAATCAGACCAGTCTGATTTATGCCGATCTTGTTGCTGGAATGAGTTTTTACGACTCGCGCTCTCAATGCAGATCCCTATCAAATCCTCCTTTGTCCCCTCAATCCAGGTTTGAGCCCAACTCTTATCCGCAAACCCTGGTAGATAGAGTTCTTCGACTAGTATTGGTTACATGTCTGATCCTGAAGCTATTTCGACCATATAGAAGTTTATCGAACCCATCTCGTTTAGGTCACTCTACCTCTATCTTGGTTGGCCGCAAACAATCAAATAGCTGTGTAATTGCCTGTCTAGATTGGTCAGTTAAATCCTTTTGTCAAGATCAGTTGGAAAATGTATACCAAACGCTCACCGAACCTTTTAATCTGTATCATTTGTATCATTACCACTTTCCTCCCGGTTCCAACCTAGTGTCTATCTTAGTGCATCTAAGCAAAGCCGACAACAAGCTTTGTGTAGGAACCCTTAACCTCCATGGCTATGAGCTCCATGTGAGGGAGGATCCACCTGCTCTGTTACGACCTTCCTTTCCTTTCCCTAGGTTCAACCTTAAAACAATCTTATCCTTCAATCTCCTTCAACTAACACTAGGATGTAAGCTCAGGTATGTCTTAATATCTCAATGCAATATTGGTTACAAGCTTTGTGTGGGACTCCTTAACCTCCATGGCCATTGGCTTCATGAGAGGGAGGACCCACCTGCTTTGTTACAATATTGCACATATCTTTCTAGAGTCCCAGATGTAGTTTCACCTCATGCTATGAGAATTGAGCCAGAAACTGCTGTAAACTTTGATCTATTTGTCTTGAAGATTCTCACATTTGCTAGAGCACCCTCCCTCATTCCACCTATGTATCACCTTTGTAAACGCTCCACTGCATATATTGCTAGAGCTATTGCTGATCACTTGTTGATCGAGGAAGTCGCGAAGCTTGTCTTCAAAGGCGCTTCCACCATGGTTCCAACAGATCTTTCAAGCTTTGCTAGTCTCACAAAGACTTGCACCTTCTTGGAAAACTCATGAAACCAATATCACTTTATGTTTTGTAATCTTGTTAAGCTTTGTAACCTCATCTTTAAAGATTTAAGTTTAATGGAAACTTTTGACAAAAAAAAAAAAAAAAAAAAAGTAGATACTAGATGTATAGGATTGTGAAAAAAACGTTGGTATACTACAGGATCGGTATGGACATTCATGAACCACGATCTGTATTTAAGCATAGATGGGACATGCACGAACCAGGATCTGTATAGTATTTAAGCATAATAACTCTGTTACAAGCCAGAGTAGTGAACAAAAAAAAACAAAAATATTTGTCCTTTTCTCTGTATGCCACAGTTTAAAAAGTAAAAAAATCAAGGGTAAGTATTTTTTACTGCATATCCGGCCACATATATGAATATGACTGTAAAATCAGTACAGTCTACATGGAACTATGGACCCTATATTAAAAACATTATAAATTCTAGAATGGGGTTTTGTTCTCCTTCACGCAGACATACACACTGTGCCGTTGTCACTTCACATTTTTCATTTTGGAAGACATCGTATTATTAATTTAAAGTCATATCATTCTTGAATTATGTGTATTTGCTATGTTTTAGACTTTTTTCTATTGATAAACATCCGTACCGATTGTTTTGTTGGTGTGATTGTCAAGTATATAATCACACCAACGGATTAATACATAATCCCAAATTATATACTTTGTTGGTGTGGTTGTCAAGTATACATAATATATAGCCCTTCAAGGCTTCAAACCAACGGATTAATACATAATCCCAAATTATATACTTATATACTTTTCTTCAAATAAACATATATATCAATGCAATGCATAGATTAATCTTTTAATTCAGATGTTTAATTATTCAATTACCACGATTTCCAATTTTTTTACCTTTCATTTCTTTTATGTCTGAAACAACCATATCATATTAGAGTGATTTTACTTGTCTTCTATTATATGAAAACCATGAAATATACAAATTTGATAGGGAATTTGGAAGTTTTATTTCTTTTTATAATTGAAAAAATATAAAATTAAAATTTTGGTTTCAAAATCTTAGAGTTAGTTCCAAAACTTTACATTTAGAACCAATTCTATTTTTGTTGTTGGATATTTTGATTTAATTTTAATATTTTTGAGTTTGAAAAAGTTGATTTAAAACCTGTTAAAAATCACCATTGGAGATGGTGTAATTCAACGATATTGTTGACATAAATTACATGTTGCAACTTTTTCTTTCTTTTAAACACCAATATTTGCTGATCTCTTGTTTTATTCATCGACTCACTAATTTACAAATAAACATATACTATGAGACATGCTGGCCCCCACGCGCGTCCTCTTTCTTCTGGTTATATCGTTATCATTACATTTTCACAAATTTCAATATGGATATTGTTCACAAAAAGAAGAAAAAAAAGAAAAAAAACAAAAAAACAAAAGGTGGTGAAAGATGTGATAATTGTAATATGGAGTATATATTACGAAGAAAGCATATAATTAGTCTCATCATCAGTGTCCAAATGTGAATCTTTCGTCACTATATATATACGATATGCCAATATAAAACTTATTTATGAACATTAAGAACACCAAGTCGTACGTAGGTGCCATGTTCAAGTGGCAATATAATCTAACTGTTTAATATTGTGTTTTAAAAATTGATTGGATTTATCAAAGTTTCCCGTCAATAAGTCCTATTGGTATGTGTTATAGTTACAAAACTTTATTACTGCAGAAACAAAAAACTATATAAAGATTTAAAATTTCACATTGACAAAGAGCAAATTATGTAACAAATGCATGCATGCTTGTAAATTATTCTCGGATTTAATCAAATATAACGTCTAAACCACGCATTATAGAAGTGTAAATTTGATATATTGACCATTATTAGAATATCTGGAGGAAAGAAAACACGAATCCGAAAAAGGAAAAAGAAAAATCAAAACTTGAGAACAAGTTGACAATAATGAGATTTGAGAAATTGGTAAAACGTACCAATCTATATTATCGTGCAAAGGTATTAATGTTTGGATTGGCATCAAATAGATCCCAACTTGCTCTTCGTTGTTTTCTTATAGAAATATAGTACCAAATCGCGACCCACCAAACTAATTATCATCAAATCTTAGCTAGGCGTTAGATTCCCCACTATTCAAAACACACATAAACGAAAATAAAAAATATAAATTATTTCAATCTCTCGGTCATCCAAAGTGACTTCACCAGTTCACGTCTTAATATTTGTTTTAGAACAACATTCCTATATTTAATCGCTTACAAACTTTTGATTAATAGTATATACAAAACTCGAGGAAGAGCAGCTTATAATTTAGATTTTTTTATATGTAAGTAATAACAACGTACGGAGTCTTGTTAAACCAATTTTGACTTCACCTACTATATATATAGAGAATCATATCTTTATAAAATACTAAACAAATAGATTTTTATGATTTGAGAGATTGCCAAAAAAAAAACAAAAAATGTAAAAATAATAACCATCTCGATTGGAAGCCAAAGAGAGGATCTACCGACTGCAAAGTACTGCAGAAGAAGAATCTATCTATCTTCTCTTTTTTTAATATCGTATAGTTTTTTTTTTCATCATATTTTCGTTTTATTATTTTTATTTTGATAATCTACTTTGTTTATTTTGGTTTTGTGATATTTATTTGCCTCGTTATTATTCCCTTTGTCTCATAAAAATTAATATTTTAAGATATTTTTTTGTCTCACAAAAATTGATGTTTTGTAAATTTCAATAAGTAATCATTGAAAATATTTACAATTTTAAATTGTTATTGGTTTAAAATTAAATAATACTCTTTTTAATTAAAAAATATATTTAAATTCAATAATTATTGTTTTTTTAAAATGTTTAAATGCTTCTAAACATCATCTTTTATGAGACAGAAGGAATATTATTTTACCATGTGGTTGTGGCACAGTGACCACGTGAAAGAGAGAACTACTTCATCTCAGGAGATAACAGGGCCACTATGATTCTCCATATCCAAAAAATAGACCCCACTGTTTTCACTACACACGTGTGACCTCATCCTCTCCCACGTGAATATCCCACGTGGCGTTCATATGTTTCGTCTCTCCCCCATATCTCTCCAGTCTCCCCCATGCCATGACCTCTATCCCATCCTCTTCTCCTTCTCTTTTTTTTTTTTTTTTTTTTTTTTTCTCGTTAATTTCAGTTAAATAGTTACATTTTTTTGGCTAATGATAAGAGATGAGAACTATCAAAGATTCACACTAACCATCATAAAACGTTTTTGGGACCAATCAATATGTACTGTTGAATTGTCTAGTGCTTGTTCTTCATTACTCTAGACTTCTAGAGGTAAGAGGTAGACAACTAAATTTTCGTAAGTCAACTGTCAAATCAGTTGTATTTAGGTTGAACACTGATATAACACGTTTTTTTTCATAACCATATATCAAATTGGTTGTTTTTTTTTTGTATCTTGACACTGCCAGTTTTTGAATTAGTCAAATCCTTTACGTAGTTTTGTAGCTAAATTTGGTCAGATATTTTTGCTACCAATTTGTTACATTAGGTGTTGTGTACCACAGTGTTACAATATTTTGTGTTGCTAAATGTTTAACATTTTTGCTACAAATTATTTCTGTTAATATTTGTAATTATATAGCTACATTTAGTAACTAATTAGCTACAATATCTATTATATTAAATTTTGTTACTAATTTGTAACAGTTTGTAGCTATTATTTGTTATTAACTTTTTTGTAGCAAATTTTTGTAGCTATATGATACAAAACTACTAGTGTTATAGCTAAAATCAAAATTGACAAAAAAGAAAAAGGTTAATAGTATAAACAGTGAGTGACACGTAGATATCACACGGTGCTTTTGTTGATTTTTGTGTAAAGATGAACTTGTTAATAAGAGAATATGACGTGATCTTCTCCGGTACAACTCTTTGTCCTATAAATAAGAGAACTCTTTGTCTTCATATTCTCGACACACACATATAAACCGCATAAACTCGTTAATTTTGAACGAAAATAATATTAAAAACACTCGTTATATATTATTGTAAATAATATATTAAAGTTTCTTCACCCAAACCGAAAAAAAGAAAGACAGAGAATCTGTGCATGTTGCTCAGAAAATCTTCAAAGCGTAATCTGGGCTTACGTTAGCTCTCACGAACCCCCAAGGATCTCCCTATATATGTTTTTTCATTTCCCCATAAAATTTTCCATTATCTGAAAAAAAAAAACCATTATCAGAATATCTTCTATATATTATTTCCTCCTCTCGATCTTGATTCTTGTTTCTTGACTATTCGTTCATAAGTCGTGAAATGACGTCAAGCTTTCTCCTCATCACGTTCGCTATATGTCAACTGATCATAGCCGTTGGTCCTAGTGAGCTCCTCCGCATCGGAGCCATCGATGTCGACGGATATTTCAGCGTCCACCCTACCGAGTTAGCCTCTGTTTCGTCGGACTTCGGTATGTTAAAGTCTCCGGAAGAGCCATTAGCCGTGCTTCATCCATCCTCGGCCGAAGACGTGGCACGACTCGTCAGAACAGCTTACGGTTCAGCCACCGCGTTTCCGGTCTCAGCTCGAGGTCACGGCCATTCTATAAACGGGCAAGCAGCAGCGGGGAGGAACGGTGTGGTGGTTGAGATGAACCACGGCGTAACCGGGACGCCGGAGCCACTCATCCGACCGGATGAAATGTATGTGGACGTTTGGGGTGGAGAGTTATGGGTCGATGTGTTGAGGAAAACGTTGGAATATGGGTTAGCACCAAAATCTTGGACTGATTACTTATACCTCACCGTAGGAGGTACACTCTCCAATGCAGGAATCAGTGGTCAAGCTTTTCACCATGGTCCACAGATTAGTAACGTCCTTGAGATGGACGTTGTAACTGGTTAGTGTTAAAAACATTCAAATTCATCAAATATATAAAAAAATATTTATTTGAAGTTTAAATAACAAAAAGTTGAAATGAAAAAATAGGGAAAGGAGAGGTGATGAGATGCTCAGAAGAAGAGAACACAAAGCTATTCCATGGAGTTCTTGGTGGGTTAGGTCAACTTGGGATCATTACACGAGCACGAATCTCTCTTGAACCTGCTCCCCAAAGGGTAATTTTTTTTTATATAATAAAAATTAAAAATCCCGGGCGGGTCTTTTAATATTTAACTTTTTTTACTGTTGATGCTAATATATTTTTCTAAAAATTATTTTAAGATACTAAAACCCTAAAATATATTATGATGACAGGTAAGATGGATAAGGGTATTGTATTCGAGCTTTGAGGTGTTTACAGAGGATCAAGAGTACTTAATATCGATGCATGGTCAATTAAAGTTTGATTACGTGGAAGGTTTTGTGATTGTGGACGAAGGTCTCGTGAACAATTGGAGATCCTCTTTCTTCTCTCCACGTAACCCCGTCAAGATCTCGTCCGTTAGTTCGAACGGGTCCGTTTTGTATTGCCTAGAGATCACCAAGAACTACCACGACTCCGACTCCGAAACCGTCGATCAGGTCACTTTCATTATTCACTTAGACAAAGAGATATTTTCTTTTTTATATTTGATGACTATCTGGAAGGATTTAACGCTATGCGATTATTGGGAAATCATTATGAAAATTAATTTAGTATATGATCAAAAGTAGTGTCCATAGTATTTTTGTTGTGTTTACACTTTATTATAATTTAAATTTGGAAGAGGACATGAAGAAGAAGCCAGAGAGGATCTACAGAGATCTAGCTTTTCCACCTGAACTTAATAATACACATTAAAAATATTCTTCTTCTTCTTCTTCTGATGTTTTAGTTTATCACTAGCGAATTAATCATGGTTACTAATTAAGTAGTGGACAAGGTCATGGACCACTCACCAAATAATGATTCCTCTTTCTCTAAGTTAACTTTTTTTAAAGACCAACTCTACTGGAATCTTAACTTATCTTTTGTTTTGGTAGGCTTTAATAGCAAAACAACTTTTCTTAATTTTCCCCGTAAACTTTATTTTCCTATTCCGGATTAAGTATATTAAACGTGGAATTTTTTTTTCTCTTTCTTACAGGAAGTAGAGATTTTGATGAAGAAATTGAATTTCATACCGACATCAGTATTTACGACAGATTTGCAGTATGTGGATTTTCTCGACCGGGTACACAAGGCGGAGTTGAAGCTCCGGTCCAAGAATTTGTGGGAGGTTCCACACCCATGGCTCAACCTCTTCGTACCAAAATCAAGAATCTCTGACTTCGACAAAGGCGTTTTCAAGGGCATTTTGGGGAATAAAACAAGTGGCCCTATCCTTATCTACCCCATGAACAAAGACAAGTAAGTCTTAGCATAACCGTTGATTACTACTTCTAAACTCTGTCGTTAGGAAAAAAGAATGAAACGAGTCTTGCATGCATGCAAAGTTACACTTGTGGCTTGTGGGGATTAATTAGTGGTCCAATAATAAAAAAGTTTGTCAAAACTGAAAAAAACTCGACACGTGGTACATGGGATTGTCCGTAAAACGTTGTCCACATGTGCATCGAACCAGCTAAGATTGACAATAACGCCTCGTCGGCTCGTCTTTCTCTTTTGTTCGTTTTGTTTTTACGACCAAATCCGACGGTCCACATTAGGTTTTGTCTGTTTTTATTAAGTTCCTAGAACTCATGGTGGGTGGGTCCCGCTCGGATTCTCCTAAACCAAACCGATCTCAACGAACCCTCCACACATCATTTATTAATTGTATATAGATATTGTCGTTGCTGACGTGGCTTTATTTGATTGTTATTTGCCAGATGGGACGAGAGGAGCTCAGCCGTGACGCCGGATGAGGAAGTTTTCTATCTGGTGGCTCTATTGAGGTCAGCTTTAACGGACGGTGAGGAGACTCAGAAGCTAGAGTATCTGAAAGACCAGAACAGGCGGATCTTGGAGTTCTGCGAACAAGCTAAGATCAATGTGAAGCAGTACCTTCCTCACCACGCAACACAGGAAGAGTGGGTGGCCCATTTTGGCGACAAGTGGGATCGGTTCAGAAGCCTGAAAGATGAGTTCGATCCGCGACACATACTTGCTACTGGTCAGAGAATCTTTCAAAACCCATCTTTGTCTTTGTTTCCTCCATCGTCTCCTTCTTCGTCAGCGGCTTCATGGTGACAGAACCAAAACCAGAAGAAAGTAGTAGTTGAGAAAAATATTCTTCCTGATGTATATATATGACCTAGTAGAGAAGCATCAGAGAGATTAGGTTGGGGCTTTTGTTAGTAGGGCTTTTAAAATTAGAGTAGAAGATTCAAATTAGTCAAATTTTTTTGTGTTGTTTTTTTACATTCACGGATTTTGGACATGGGTTTCGGGACAGCTTAAACCCGGTTAAATTAAAAATAGACAACAAACCTCGAGACTGTTTCGGATTATTTTACATTTTTTTTAATGGTCGAACGAGGTTTTATACTTTATCGTCGTGGAACCACCATCGGGTCTCCTTTGGAGATCTTCCGTTCTTACAGTTCTTCACATAACGGTCATTGTCGGGTGGTCGTTGCTGCAACAAAACCAAGCAAGCGAGAGGAAGGTTCAGCTTTGTGGAAGAACAAAGAGAGTATGGTTCAGCTTAAGAGCTGTGCGTACCTTTTCAGTTGAGCTTGACAGCATGGAGAGGATACTAATGCAGATGGAACTCACCGTCATGGCTGGAGACCAAGAATCATACAAAATATCTGCAAATTGATACACAACATTAGATTCTCCTCTAGGGTGGCCTATGTTTAAAATTGTGCTATTGAATTGAATCTGAACAATAAAATGCAGGAAACACGCCAAATGTTTTCAGTCAATATGTACATTTTTTCTCAACACTGATCTTAAGAATACGAGTGTACCGTTGGATCTAAAGGAATATATATCATCAGCTATATAAGACTCCAAATCAGTTCCAAGAAGATCATATAATTCATAAATAGCTTTTATGTTTATCACTAGGATTGCCTAATATCCAAAAATGTCTTGTTACTACCAACATAAGAGAGTAGAGAAGCCTTATTACATATAACAAGAAACAAATTTATGGAGGCTAAACACTAATCATCATCATTGACATCTCCCATCAAGCTTCAGATGAAGGCAAGCCAAGAAGAGCCATTATAAATCTAGTAATCAACCAACACAAGCGAGATAATAACCAAAACAGCAAAGAGAGTATCATAAAACAGAGGATATTGATATACCTAAACAAATATGCCCGTTGCTGTAGATGTGAGGATGCATAGGAGCTGGATGAAGAAAAATCACCTGCACAAATGAATAAGAACTTAATACTCAAGTCAACTCGATAGAGCTCAAGAGATTTCATAAGAAAGCAGAGACCAAACTTGAGAGATATCAGAGATACCAAATTGATTATCAAGCACTACTACTAATGTGAAATCCAATGAAGTAAGCAAATGCAGTTCAGCTTACAGTTTCAAAATTCACAACAAATTCATTAGTCAAGAGATCTTCATAACACTGATTAAACTAACACAGAACAAGAGGAGAGATATACACTCACTTGTGGTGATTCCATAGGATAATGTTCAGGAAAATCAACTTGAAGCTGATACGTATCGTTAGCATACAGAGTTCCTGGAGCACCAATAACTTCAATTATCCATCTGCAAAACCCATGATTTTTTTTTCACATCAAGAAATTGCTAAAATCGTATGATTCACACAACACGAATAAAGTATATAACCTAGAAGTAAGTACCCAAAATTAGTAAATTACCTCTGGAGATTATCAGTGACCTTGTGTTTGAAGCCAGTGGGTGGATTCATCTGCCATTCAACAAGCTCTTTCTGAAGTCTATTAGTCGCGATCTTGCTCAGAGCCTACACACACAAGTTTCCCAAAACAGAAAGTCAAAAACCCTAATTCCAAAACCAAAGTCAAATAAACAGAGCAACTGAGAGAGAGAAGAGAGACAGAACCTTGCGAGAAGGAGCACCGGAGCTAGTCATACTGCCTTCTAAGAGATGGAGACAGAGACAAAAGAGAGATCCCCCTTGGAGAAGAAGAAGAAGAAGAAGCGAGGAAGGAAGGATCGTAGTAGATCGGAGGGTTCAGATTTGTGGGGTCTTTCTCTGTCTGATTGAAGAAGAGATCTTAATGAGCAGATTTTTTTTTTAGAGACGGTGGAGATGATGACACGTGTAGCATCCTGCGGTTTTTTAGATCCACGACCGTTTCGTACTTTGGTGTATCTGTGTCAGTGATATGCAGCACAAACAAAGCCAGGATCCCCTGGATTTTTGCTGCTGCGTTAATGAAACGGTCCAAGCGGTACAATCGTAACATTAATTCCACGTTCTGCGTTCGTTTCATTATCACCCATTTTATTATATTTTTCACTGATACCAAATTTTAATCACAATATTATTTAAACAAATTTTTAATACTACTTTCAAATTGTGCAATAATATACCGATGAGAATAGTGTATAAACAGTTGTAAAAATCAATTTAATTTCCGTTTTGTCAAAAAAAGGTTTCCAATTTTTTTCATTTTCTTTTATACAATTTAATTTAATAAAAAATAGCTCAATTGCAAAAATTTCGGTAACAATTTATTTAATTTTTACTACGCTTATTTCTTGATTTATTCGAGACCAAAAACAAAACGGAACAAAAGTGATAATAATGAAATCAACACCAAATCAAACATACTGTTAATTGTATATTTTTATTAAACGTTCATGACATTTACATATTTTTTTAAATGCCTAAAATATCAACACAACTAGTTTCCAAATAAATTTCATATAATTTTTTTCATTTTTTCGGTCCACAACTAAGGTCCACCTCGCATGTCGTCCTACTACCGTCTAACGATATTTTTAACATCAATAATACAAAGCGCGCTAAAATATGATTTTATTATCTTACGTCTTTTAACCTTCAAATGTATGCAAACTCTTATGTTAACCAACATAAATTAATGATAACAGTTTATAATAATATAATGGAAGCTATGAATAGGTCAAAAGTCGAAGACTCGATCGAAGGCCATTGGATGTGTTGTAGCAACTCGCAAAGTAGCAAGTAGATGTGAAACTAAGAAAAGCCAAAGCAATGTCTTCGAGATCTTTGCAGCGTCTTTTCAACATCTACGAGTTGTCCTAATTCGCAGCTACTATCAACAAAATACACATACTACTCTTTAAAGTTTTTCATGCTCCTTTGCCTTTATTGTTCTGAGTTCAGATTCAGACGCAGACAAAATCTCTGAACTTCCAATAAATAATAGCAATCATGAACCAGCTTCTCCCTTTTTTTTGCATCGCCATTAATACGGTAAAACTCTCAATCTCATGAAGATTTTGAACTAACTCCAATATTTTGTTGTCAACTTTTAACTCCATTCTTAAAATTTGAAGAATTGTGGAGTTTGTCTTTTTACTTTGGTAGAAAAAAAAATTGTGGAAATGTGAAATCAGAGTTAGTTCCCTAAGCCCTAATGACAATCATCATTGACTCCACAAACAACTCTCAAGTTTTCTCTACAACAGTATGTAGTTTACCCATTTTGATTATTATGTATATAATCTGGATTGTAGAAATATAATATAACTTAATTAATATAAAAAAAGGCAAATAGTAGATAGAATTTGCATGTTAATTATATTATACTTCCTTCAACATTTTGAAATATAATTCTTACAAAATTAAAAAGAAAAGTTATAAGAGAAGTTAATACTTGTTGTTTGCATGTGTGTGTCTTTTTCTCTTTTTTGGGTTTTGAACTTCCCAACAAAGTTAGAAGCTCAAAAAGGGATTGTGGATGCTGAAACAAGATAAGAAGAAGCATTTATGCAAAAGCCTGTTGTTTGTTTGGTGCTCAGAGGAGAGGGACCATATATATCCCTTTTCTTCTTTTTTTTGACAAGGATATACAAAACCAAATTCTCTTGGACAGGTGTGTTACCTCAATTGTTTTTATTTATTTGCCATTATTTTAAATACTAAGTGCTATTAGTAGGTGGAGGTGTAGGTAACTATGCATAGTGCTTTTGCTGCAGGATGCAGCATTGGCTCTTCTTACTCTCTCTAGGTGCTTCGTGATTTCAAAATCTTCAGTGCTTTTCTTTAACACAATAATTGTTTCTAAACTTGGCTTTGACCATGGATTACCTCTAATAGTGTTTTTTCAACGTCAAAGATTTTTTATGGGTTGCCACAAAAATATAGTTTACGAGGGGTCTAATCGAATAATGGTCTACCTCAGTAAACTCCACAGATTTCAACGAACAGTTTCTTCATATTTCAAATTTGATAATTTATAAAAGCAAGAAAGTCCACCGAATATATCATGTTACTCAATTATCAAAAACCGAAGAAAAATATAATGCTATTCGTTGAATTTTTGGAGGCACTCTGGTTTATACTGGTAACTAGCATTGGCCTAGTATTTATGGGTTTCAAAAGCTAGCTTCGCTACAAGTCAACTTCCAATTTTTTATATAAAATATATTATGAAATTATGAATAATATATATATATATATATTGATTGCTTTTTGGTTACTTATTTTATGTATGTGGAGCAAAAAGAGTAAACAGAACGTCTCCAAGTAGAAAGAAGATGGAGGAGTATAGGGTGAGACATGAGTGTTCATCTCTGCGTGGTACTTTGTTGGATTCAAGATATGCCAAGGCAGTGCAGTGCCTTGTAGAAGAAGTAATCGATATAGGTGGTAGAGATGTTGAGCTTTGCAACGACATCCTAATCCAACAGCTGTTTCCAGGAAGGAAAAGATCCGGTTTTAAGTTGTCTTCAGAAATCAAATCCGAACTTTGCAGTTCAGATTTCATGTCTTTGCCTGAGAATCATGAGATTCATATCAAAATCACCAAGCTTCTCAGTTTATTGCAACAGGTCAGTCACTCTAATCTTCCAAACAACTTTGAAAATAGTCTAAATTGGTTTATATATGTTTAATTTAACAAAGCAGTGTATACTCTTAAACCATGAACTCCAGAACTTACAGTCTAATAAGTAAATCTAAAGTCTGAAGACTAAACCTCAAACCCAAAAATTCTAAACCCTAAAGCATAAAACCTTAAATTTTGGTCAAAAAATCTAAACCAAAAATGGTATGTTTCTTTAAGATGCATATAGGTAGTATTATTTTTTTTTGAATTAAGATGTTTTAAGATTGGTTTCCTAAATGTCCCATAATTATTTCCTCTGTTTTTGTTGTAACATTATTTTGGTTAACTCCGCTTTATGGACAGGTAGAAGAAAGATTTGACATGTACTGCAATCAATTGGAGCAAGTGATTGCAGCATTTGAGGAAATAGCAGGAGAAGGATCATCCAAAGTATACACGGGTTTAGCTCTTCAAGCCATGACTCGACATTTCGGTAGTCTTGAAGAAGCAATAATCTCTCAGCTCAACTCTGTTCGTCGGAGATTCATCAACTCTCATCAAGATGTTCCCAAGATCATCAGCTCTGGCTTATCACAGCTCAGCTTGTTCGATGGGAACACTTCATCATCACTTCAGCGTCTTGGTTTGGTTCAAGGACCACAAAGACATGCTTGGAAACCCATCAGAGGCTTACCTGAGACTTCCGTTGCTATTCTCCGAGCTTGGCTCTTTCAACATTTCTTGCATCCGTAAGTTTTCTTGTTGCTTAAGTTTCTAACAGTGGGTCGAAGTAAATGTTGGAGAAGAAATATTTGATTGTTGTAATGTTAACAGTTATCCGAATGAAGCAGAGAAGCTGGTGTTGGCGTCTGAAACAGGGCTTTCCAAGAACCAAGTACACTCCTCTGGATCTGATCTTCCTTTTAATTTCTTTTGGTATCATCCTGATTCTGATTGTCATTTTTGTTGTTGTTGATGATGATCAAAGGTATCAAATTGGTTTATAAATGCTCGAGTTCGACTCTGGAAACCAATGATAGAAGAGATGTATAGAGAGGAATTTGGAGATTCCTCAGATGAATCCATGCAAAGAGAAGCTAATGATGATTCAAACTGACTGAAACCATAGAAAAACAGAACAAAGGTTCTCAGTCTAGCTTATTAGATCTATGCTTCTTCTTCTTTTGATGAATTTTTCAATCATATTTTAGATCTTTCTTCGGTATGTTTCTCTATTTTTGTTCTTCCCGATAATCAGCAATAGTAATGTGCACTGGATACAAGTTTCTTCGCTTCGCCTAGTTTTGTTACAGCCTGACAAAAAAAGTGTTTTAGTTATGATATAAAGTGGGAAAGATTGCAACAAGTGATCAAAGATCACCGTAAGAAGAAACACACTAACCTTGATGAAATCATTTGGGACAACGTAGAGCTAACATCCCTGCTTCAGTACATAGGTTACGCATATCTGCGCCATTGAATCCCTGCAAAAGACATTTTTTCCAAAAAAATAAGTTCTGTTTTGTTTTGCACTTTTGCTTTACACAAACACAAGTCATGTATATATGTATGTGTGACAAACCTCAGATAATTTCACGATCTTATCGTAATCAATCTCTCCATGTTTAGTTATAGCAGAAGCATGAATCTTAAGTATTGTCATTCTAGAATCAACATTAGGCAATGGAACCTCTATCTTCTTATCGATTCTACCAGGTCGAAGAAGTGCAGGGTCAAGAACATCAGCTCTGTTTGTTGCCATTATTACTTGAACCTAAATAAAACAAAAGCCATGATTCATAAACGAACTCATGCTAGTATAATATATTTCTACTGATTATAAAACTACAAAGGTCGTCCAAGAAGAAGAAGACAACCTTATCAAGTTCATTCAATCCATCAAGCTGAGAAAGAAGCTCCATGAGAACTCTGTCACATTCACTAGTTTTTACTCCTCCTTCTCTGGATCCACGACGTCTACCAATAGCATCAATCCCATCCATAAAGATGATGCAAGGCTTTAACCAGAAGAATTAATGAACACAGATCATCATACGTAAGTAATTTAAAAAATAAATCACAACATCTATTAAGCAAAAAAAATGAGAACTTACTTGATGATCACGAGCATATTTAAACATATCTCTCACTAACAATGAACTATCTTCCAAATCTTCGCTTACAAGCGCGCTAGAAACAACCTACAAAATAACCAATTTATCCTAAACTTTGGAATAAGCTAAGAAAAAAAAACTAGCAATGTATATGATTATGAACTCTAACCGTCAAGAAAGTTGAATCCATGTTGTTGCTAGCGATTGCTCTAGCTAATAATGTCTTTCCAGTTCCAGGAGGTACATAAAGAAGTACTGCGTACTGCCTATTAACATAATTCGATACAATAATTCTCTTCTTCTTTTCAAAAAAAAAAATCAAAACCAGAAGAAGTAATCAATCCAAACCTTGGGAAGCTTTACACCAAGTCGTTGAAAGATTCCAGGATTTTTGAGAGGAAGCTCAATGTAATCTTGAAGATCTTTGATTTGTTTGGATAAACCACCAAGATCTGAGTAACTAACATCTCCACGGTCTCGATGCACCATATTATAGACCAATAGATCAACCATAGGAGGGAGAATTCTCATTATCGTCAATGTCTTTTTCTCATGAGTAACTCTGGTTCCACAAACTAGCTTTGACTGATCCACATTACTGCAGCAGTTCACAACGTAACGACGGCCATTGTTTCCTTTCACAAGAACTGAAGATTGAATTTGTGAAAGTGAATGATTTGGAAAAAAAAAAGAAAAAAACAAAACAAAACAAAACCAGAAAAAGTGAGAGAGAGAGAGAGGGGTTTACATCGTTCTTTTTCTAGAGGTTTCACAACTTCTCCAACTCTTTCCGCACGAGTAGTCGTAAGATATTTGAGAATGTGTTCAGTTTCTTCAAACTCGTTCTTGGAATGTTCCAGTAGCTCATAGAGTCATCGCTGAATCCAGAAAACAAGTGTCATGCATATCATAAAACCCTAAAGATCAGACATGTTTGGCAAAACAATTAGCTGGAAAATTAGGGTTTAGAAGGAACCAAGATCGAGAGAACTTTGGTGTAACTTGCGCATGCGGAGCTTCAACTCATACAGAGTAATGGCCATGGATCTCCTCCTCTCTGACTCTTCTTCTCTGTCTTCCATGGAAGCGAACCTACAACAAAGCCTTAAAGTGCTAATCAAGAGGACCACCAAGGATACGAAACGATTCTGAGAATTTTTTTGTGTGTTTTCTTGTTCTCTGCTCAACAAACAATAAAGAATCTGTTATATACTTCCCGTTTGATTTTTCACAACTGAAACATTCGTAACTTATATCTATTAAATCCCGCTATTTTATACATATACTACTTTTGACCCCATAAGTTTTGGTTTTACCAGTTAACACCCTGGAGATGTACACTTACTAATTCAGCAGCAAAGCTAATCTCAACTCGTATTCGTGATAAAGAAAAAACATTGTAGTTTAATTCAGCAGCAAAGCTAATCTCAACTCGTATACACAAAAGAAAGGAAAAAACAATGCGGTAGTATTGTATACTTCTATGAACAGAATAAATAAGAGAGAGATCAAGAAACATTGTAGTTTAATGATCTCATCTCATCGTAAAGCATGAGCCTTTGCGTGTTGCAAGACTTCCCTGAGCACTGAAGCTATTCGATGTGACATATGATGTTCCAAGAACATCTCTTTTACTCTCTCATACCCATTTTTACCCATTGTTAACCTTAACTCAACTTGCATCGCCAATTTCACTATGTTCTTGGCAAGAGGTATCACGCCTTCTTTCCCTGCATTATGTAACAGACCGGTCGTCTCGTTCACTACAATCTCCATTGTACCTCCGGCTGCAGTACCAAGTACAGGTAGCTTAAAGGCCATGGCTTCGATTGTTATTCTCCCAAAGCATTCTCCTCTGGCTTGAGAATTCTGGACAAGAACGTCCATGGCTGCTATATACGGAGCTACGGTTAAAGTTTTGTTGACAAAGTGGACAAAGCTCTCAAGTTTCTTTTCATGGACAAAGTTGCGTAATTCAGCCTCGAACTTTGTCTGCCGGCTCATGTCACTTCCTACTACTACTGCATGCATTGTTGGAACCTGAAGTTTCTTCTCTTTGATTGTTTCAAGACTTTCGTGGAAGGCTCGGAGAAACAGGTCCTGGCCTTTTCCTCGTGATACACCTGAAAAGAATAACAAACTCAAGTAAATTCTTTGGTGAGGCGTAAACTCTTACTCCTTATTAAATAATTGATGCTCCTCCGGAAACTGAGAAGAAGAAAGAGATGGCATACTATTAATAATGCCAAAGAGTAAGTCTTCATTCCGTACTCCAAGAGATTCTCGGACGTGCTCACGGAGAACTCTTTTGGCAACACTATCTTCAGCTACTGCCATCAATTCCTTGCTATTTCCTAGGTGCACGACATAAGTTTTGGGCATTTTAATCCTGTTTTCCAAAACAGTCATAGAACAGTGTTAAGCTATAAGAAGAAAAAAAAAGTAAATCCAACTGAGTGTTCTGTATAGGAGGAAACGGACCCTAGGCGAGCCTGAGTTCTGTTTTTCCAGTATTCAGCAGTTGCGTGAGAATCAATCATGGCCCCAGCAACAAAGGGGAGGTGTTTGACCAAATCTGCATTGAAATAGTGTCCTCTCATCTCATGAATCCACCAAAGGATCTTAGGTAGAACTTTTACAACATTCTCCTTGAGAACAGCATCCAGCCATTTCCCAGCCACAGCAGTATTTAGTACAATCAAATCAGCCTTGAGAGCTGTGTCTATGGCTTTCTGACCCTTTGCAGAGATCACCTGGAGTCAAGAAAGTTCACGTTAAGACCAAAAACCTCCCCAAAGAACTTGGTCAATCAATAGTAAATGATGCTCCTCTTCACTAAAGCTGCCAATTTCATCAGAAACGGACTGAAGAGAAGCTCAAGACAACATCTTTACAATAAAGTAAGAAGTCGAATGGTAGAAACTAAGAGAACCTGAACTCCTCGATCCAACATCTTGTGTTCAAGACTGTAGATAACTTCATCTGCTTCAACTGGTTTCTGATTAGTGATCCAAACAACTTCAGCACCAACTCCTCTTAACAAAAACGCCAATTCCATCAACAGCAAAGGTCCACCTTTTGTCACACAAAATCAATCATCCCTTCAGAAAAAAAGTTGAAATTTTTCGAGAACCCAGATCAAAATAGGAGAATCAAATCAGCACCTGAGAGTGATAACTCATGAGAAACTAACAAAACAAGCTTCGATTTCATGAAACCTAGAGGATTCGATTGAAACTTCGTGGCGCTGCTAACTTCACTCTTCTCCTTCACGAATTGGCCGCTTAAGCTACATGATTCGAAGCTAGATCTCACGAGGATCACCCCAACCGTTGATACAGATACAAACAGTAAAACCACCATTGCCCATCTCTTCCTTTGCATTGTGAACCAAACTCTCGTCGACGCTTTCACCATTGTTTTTTTTGTTCTCCGCTTAACTCACATCCCAGGGTTTTTAACACTCTGGATCTTCGCAAATTCCTCGAAAAATCGAAACTTTGAACATCAAAATAGAGACGAGAATGGGCACGAATTTGGATCTCTGAGTAGAACTGTTTCAAACTGAGAAGAAGAACCTTGAAAGCAATTTTCTCTTTTAAGGTTTTGCACTCCGTGCCGTTTTGATCGAAACGTATTGGCGTTTTGTTAACCCTCTAGTCTACAAAGAGGGTTATTAAACCCGCTAGTTGGAGAAGAGGTTTTCGCTAGACTATGGCCTTATGGGATTTAGAAATTATATCCACTTTAGTTTGTATCCATTATTAATGAGGTTTAATAGTATTATTCTTGTCTTGACTTTGTAATCTCGATGCACTGCAGGGGAAATTATTGTGTCTGCTACGTTGTTTTATGTATGTTTTGGAAATGTGTTTTCATCTGTTAAGTGTTAACTATGGGATTAATTACTAAACAACGGTGAATATCTAACCATATACTACTAAACTCTTACTTTGATGTCAATTACATGTATTCTTCAAAATAAAATAACTCATAGTATGAACTATGAAGTATTCATAAACCAAATTGCGATTATTTATATATCATAACTAAGGATATTGATTATTATTAGCTGTCATAATGTAGGTGTACTAAATGTGGGAGAGAGCTTTTGTCCAAACCAAAAGCTGTTGATTTCTTACTTGTCATTTTCCTCATTTAGCACTATCATCATCACTCATCGTCGGTTCATCAACTTCTTCAAATTTTATTACATCATAGTATTGAAAAGTATAAAAACTCATCATAATTCGCTTTAGAAATCCACATTCATTAAACCTATTTTAGAAAATTATAAATATTCGAACCTTTCATATATTTTGGATTTACTCCCATATTATTACACTCACCAGTCGTTTGCCAATTGTACATTAAAGAAAGAAAAAAAATCCACTTATTAAACAAAAAAAAATGAAGATAATTTGGTGTAACACATTGATTCTCATTGAAAGGTTTGTGTCGGCTGTTCCAATCTATAAACAAAACCAAGACTCAACCAGAAACAAAAAACAATAAAAGAATAAAAACAAAAATATACAAAAAATTAAAACAAAATAGTAAGGAATAAACATTTATGAATAATGGACACAAATCCGTTAACGAACGTCGTCTACAAAACAAATTGGCGTCCAAGTCTTTTTGTTTTTTGGCCACGTTCACCAACCTCGCGTCCGACACAGCTACCTTATTTATTTCAATTTTTCATCATTTTGATTCAAATTCTACTTTTTCAATTATTTATTACACAACCTCCATAGATCCTCTTGGGACAAGGAATCGACCCATCATAAAGCTTCCATTTTATTTTGTTTTATAAATAAAAACATACATTTTTTTTGGTTTATGAATAAATACATTTTTCCTCATGTCACATATATATATATATAACCACTTGATGATTTAAGAAGATATATGTTTATTGGGTTAGTCAAATTATTGGATTTTTCGTTACAAGGAAGGAAATTGGGTAGTCAGTAGTCACCAACTGGTTGTTAAGGGTCCTTTAATCCCTCAATTAAGCAATTGAGCATACACAAACACTTCTTCCTCAAAGCAACACTTCTGGCAAATCAATTTCTCTAGGTCTAGGGGTGGTTTTGTAATTTTAGTAACTTCATTTTTAATATATTGTTTTTGTTGACATTTCTAGTTTATTTTATTTATTTGTGAATCATGTAAGAAAATAGAAAATTCTGAATAAATGGAGTTATTTTCGTTTTCCTCTTTTGCACGTCACTTAATAAGAAATGTGTGCCCGATGTATTACGCGAACGATACACGTATGCCTATATTATAAAACAGTAGGAGAGCACAAAAAATATGTTTATTTGTTGATTGATTTTAACTACATGTATTTAGAGAGGGAGATTTATCGTTATATATGTCTTATGACAATATAACAATTATACTTCATAGATTAGTTATGAAGTAGTATCATATTCTCACGTAACACATGTTTCTCGTTCGCTTATAGCCAGGGATCCCTACCGCAATCATGTAAGAAGAAATAAAACATATGTTTGGTTCATGACTAACCCATGATTTTAATCGCACGACCACAACTAATTTGAGAGATGCTTTAGTTAAATTAATCTATGAGGGCTTTGGTGGACAAATTTAATAGTAAAACAACTCGAACGGTTGCTTAAATTTGTTTCCAAGCTAGTATTAAACTTCACAAAAAAAAAACGTAGAAAAGGAAAAACTCAACTCTTTTTTATATTTTTAAATGATACTCCCTCCGTTCCAAAATATAAAATATTTTAAAGAAGTTTTTTGTTTCATAATATAAGATGTTTTCAAGTTTCTATGCAATTTTTAGATTAGTTTAGTATTTTATATTATGCAGTATTGTTTCTGATTGGTTGAACTTGTTAAAAGTAAAAACTTCTTAATTTACGTGCTTTAGTTAAAATATTCTATATTATGAAAGGGAGGAAGTACTATATTCTTTTTGTTTTATATATAAGCACCAAGTCAAGTCAATGACAACACAGTATTCGTTCTGGTTCCAATAATATTCTTTTTTATTTATTTATCAAATTAACTTGCAATATAAATGCATATTTTATAAAAATATTCTCTATTATCTTAATAACCCTATTAGAAAAATATATATGAATTTTCTGCTCACGCGTGTTATTCTATAAATGGTTGGCACAGAAAAAAAACTATTATATAAGATGATAATTTGATATAGAAGCTTCGGTTGGGACTAAAAAACAAACAAAAATAAATTACTGGTAGAGATTGTCAAATTTTCTCCTTAATGATATACTAATATTTGTTAAAACATTATTATATATTAATTATAAATTTTAAAAAATCAGGGTTTGTTGTCGAGGTTCCAATGATAAGATGGTTTGGTTCTGTTCGTTGTGAGTGAAAGCACAAAAAAAAAAGATTATTTATAATTTAATATATTGCAATTTATAATAAAAATCGTCTCTTGGGATTGGGTGGTGTCTTCTCTTTCTTTCTCTCTCTCTTTTTGTCTTCGACTGTTCGAAGTTCTTCTTCTTCTTTCTTCTTCTCTCTTTTTATCTCTGTGTTCCCTGATTCAGTCACATCCACAATCTCTCTTTTGTAGGGGTTTTTTAAAAAAGTTTATCATCTCAGGTTGTGATTTTTTTTTCCTTTTCTTTAAACTTTTTATAATAATTCGATTGTTCTTAGTATTAGTTTCTTGATTCAAACCTATGATTGACTTGTACTGTGTTTCTTTTTAATAAAAAGATTTCCTTTTTAGAAATTTTTATTATCATCTTCTCTGTTAAATCTTATGAAACACACACACAAAAAAAAGAAGAGAACACTTTATATCTCATGGTTTCATCATCATCATGCTCTGTTTTTTTTTTTTTTTTTTATGGTTGCGTCACTGATTGAAGTGGAAAGTTTCATCTGTACGAAAAATAAGATTAGTTTAGGGTTTTGATATCTTCTTTCTTTTACCTAAATTTAGGGATTTCTGGGTTTCATTTTTTTTCTTGAATTCATCAGTAATTGCGGCGTAAAGAATATGATGTTTTAACCATTTCAAAGATTTGTTCTTTTATTACTTATCTATCCACAATTCAAGTTTTAAACTTACACGTCTCTCTCTTCTCTCTTTCAGACACAAGATTCAATCGGATGTAAACAACATTTTTTTATCTTTTTTTACATCACAAACACACACAAATCAATGGCTGTGTATTATCCAAACAGTGTCGGCATGCAATCTATGTATCATGAATCCATTTACCTCAACGAACAACAACAACAACAACAACAAGCTTCTTCTTCCTCTGCTGCATCTTTCTCCGAGATTGTCTCCGGAGATGTTCGACACAACGAGATGGTGTTTATCCCACCAACAACAAGCGACGTTGCCGTCAACGGGAACGTAACTGTGTCAAGTAACGATCTGAGTTTTCACGGTGGTGGTCTTTCTTTAAGCCTTGGTAATCAGATCCAGTCAGCTGTCTCTGTCTCTCCGTTTCAGTACCATTACCAGAACCTTTCGAACCAACTGAATTACAATAATGCTTCTACTATGTCGTCGGATGAGAATGGGAAGAGCTTGAGTGGTCCTCATCATCATCATCATCATCATCATCATCAACAACAACAACAACATCACTCTGACCAAATGATACCTTCCTCTGGTTACAACAACAACAATGGTGTTGGATTCTACAACAATTACCGATACGAGACATCCGGGTTTGTGAGTAGCGTTCTGAGATCTCGTTACCTTAAACCCACTCAGCAGTTGCTTGATGAAGTTGTTAGCGTCAGGAAAGAATTGAAATTGGGGAATAAGAAGATGAAGAACGATAAAGGTCAAGACTTTCAAAATGGGTCGAGTGATAATAACATTACAGAAGATGAGAAACCGCAACCGCAGTCGCAGGAGTTATCTCCTTCAGAACGTCAGGAGTTACAGAACAAGAAGAGCAAGCTCTTAACCATGGTGGATGAGGTAAGAACAAATCATAATTTGATTACTTTTTATAAGTGAGTGAGACTATAATTTTTATAAAGTCTTGATGATTGTTGTTGCAGGTAGATAAAAGGTATAACCAATACCACCATCAAATGGAAGCTTTAGCTTCGTCTTTCGAGATGGTAACAGGTCTTGGAGCAGCTAAGCCTTACACATCTGTCGCTCTGAATAGAATCTCTCGCCATTTCCGTTGCTTGCGGGACGCGATAAAGGAGCAGATTCAGGTAATTAGAGGGAAGCTTGGTGAGAGAGAGACTTCTGATGAACAAGGTGAGAGGATACCACGTCTTAGGTATTTAGATCAACGGTTGAGACAACAAAGAGCTTTACATCAACAGCTTGGAATGGTTAGACCAGCTTGGAGACCACAAAGAGGCTTACCTGAAAACTCTGTCTCTATACTCCGCGCTTGGCTCTTTGAGCATTTCCTTCACCCGTAAGTTGTTTGGTTACCAAGGGACTTCTTTCTTTGTTTGCTTCTCTTTGCTTAATTAATAACCATTCCAAGCTTTTTGTAGATATCCTAAGGAATCAGAGAAGATCATGCTTTCAAAGCAGACAGGACTATCGAAAAATCAGGTAACAGAGAAGGCAAAGTCTCACTTTTGTTGTTGTTTGCTTTAAATTTGAATGGTCTTCTGATTCTTGACATTTTTGAAGGTTGCAAACTGGTTTATTAACGCGAGAGTTCGACTATGGAAACCAATGATCGAAGAGATGTATAAAGAAGAGTTTGGAGATTCAGAGTTAGAGACTAACTCTAATCAAGACAACAACAAAATGCAAGAAACTTCTCAGCTCAAACACGAAGAGTCTTCTTCGCAACAACAGAATCAAGGAAACAACAACAACAACAACATCGCATATACATCTCATGGAGAAGAGAATCTCGTGTTTGCAGATCCGAAACCAGACCGTGCTACCACTGGAGAGTACGACAGCTTGATGAACTATCATGGGTTTGGTATTGATGATTACAATCGCTACGTTGGCCTTGGAAACCAGCAAGATGCCAGATTCTCTAATCCCCATCAATTACACGACTTTGTTGTCTGAAAAGCTTCAGGGCTTTTTCACAACCTTTACAAACTGGCAATGCCGGTTAATTGGGGAGTATGATTCTTGAAGCGCAAGAAAACGCGCTCTTCGCATTTTTATAGATAGGGGTTATATAAATACACCTTATACGTATATCTGTAATATTTGTTGTGGCATATAAAAAAAAGAAGATAGATTTTGTGAAAACTGTAGGTGTTAGTCTTCACATTTGTATATGATACTGAGCCTTGTGTACACTTTGGTAAGCCAATATTGTAATGTTTTGTGTATACACTTCATGGTGGTATAAACAATACTTTCAAGTGTGAGCAAATCATAAGATTTGATCTAATTTCATTATCGGTTGCAAAGAATAGGAGCAGATTTTGAGTTCCTCTGAAACTTTCGTAAACAACAAAACCTCGTGCTGTGTAAAACTGGAGATGCCTGTTTAAAAATTAGGATCTCTGTAAATGGCTGGCAATTTCTCAAATCTCTCTAACAATGACATGTTTGTTTCATTACTAAAAATTATCCCCACAGGTTACACTGAATGAAACACACAAAATATCCAAAAAAAAAAAAACGTTAAAACACAGCTCTAAAGGCTAAAGCTGAAACTGATGCTTAATACTGTTTTTTACAAAGCTTTCCTAAATAACCCACATGCCTCTGATCCAGGTCGAGGGGTATCATCATAGCTGAGATGTCTGGTTAAGTCCCTGAAATTATGTATCCGTTATTACAAGGCTATCATTTCATTCACAATTCAGGTTTGAACAAAATTCAGAGTGTATAGGTCTTTTACCTCTATGCTTGATGAAGAAAGGTTATTACGATGTCTAGACCAAAACCCTTTCTTCAATACAGAGTCTTTGGACGAGGGTTTACTCCACTTGGAGCTGATAGAAGCGAAGTGCCATTTCAAGAATGACTTATTAGACGAGCTCTTGCTACTGCAACTAGGTTCCAGCTTGAGAGCTTTGCCTTCTCGTTTCCCCATCTTCTCGAACACAAACTCATCACATTCACTCTCACCGTAACTATCTACCACACGGTTTTTACATCTTTTGTACTGCTTTGCCTTTGCTTCCGCCTCCGCTTTTAGGGCTTTCCTCGTAATTTTCGCAACCCGTTTCTCCCCAATCGTGCAAATGGGACAGGCAGGATCGTACTTCTCTATTTCGGTAGTCATGGTCTCTAAGCACTCTGCATGGTAAACATGGCCACAGGCAAGAACAGCAGCAATTGGAAGCTCGAAATTGGCAATAGAAGACCTCTCAGTTAGTAACTTTGAGCAAGCTCCACAAGTCTGCTGATCAACAACGGAAGGGGAGAAGGAGAATCTGCTGCTACCACCACTTAGTTTCCGTCTGCCAGAACCTAAGTGTTCGCTATCAAAAGACCATCTCTCCCTTTGAGAATATGCCACGTGCTCAGAAAAAGTGTTCATAGACCAGCCACCTTCAGAGGATGCGTACTGGGATCCGGTGGCGAAGTCATTGCTACAGGTCGAAAGCACGAACGATGACCTTCCTTCTGAGACTGAGTAATTGTTATTTGGGGATTTCAATCCTAAAATTTGACTATCAGAAACCTGCCTAAACAACTGGTGCCCAGGTGAACGCCTAGCCCGTCTTGATGGTGTAGATTTAGGAGGAAGCAAACGAGTGTGAGCTGATGAAAGATCACCGACTGGATTGGGAAGAGAAGGTGTAGAGAACAAAGGTTTCGGTAGAGCTGATGAGACAATTCCAGGTGAGTCAATTAAATTCTTCACCTGAAACAATGAAAATCCAAAAAGAGGTTAAGAAAACCTGAAGGAAAGAAGATAATACTTCCCAGCACTGTTAACGTCAAACTGTAAGGAAGTAAAAGGCGCTTCAAGAGAAACACACATGACAGAGAACAAACCAAAACTCGTAAGCTTAAACTAGAGTTCAAGTCGATCATCTCACCTCAATGAGATCACTGCTTGCCAAGGATGAACCTGCCGCACAGAAAAGAGTCAACATAAGACACATCAAGAGTACAATAAGCACAATTAACTCATTACAGAAAAATAGTTCCCGGTGCCAAGACGGCAAGATAGACGTCCTACTAAAACCTCATCTGGCAACTATATCTAATCAACAACGAGAAGAGACTAAAGGGTAGAACTAAAACAGACTCAAAATAACGAGATAGATTCTAGTCTAGATAAAACTCCCAATACTAGTTGTTGTATTAGGGAATTACCTGAAGAAGGTGGAACCATGGAAATAGTGCTCAAATCTGGAGTAGCTGATTTCTGAGAGGCAGGAGTGCCTATATGTCCATCAGGAGGAGGTGTTCCTCCCTCCTCAGAAAGAGTACCTCTTTCAGATCCTAAAGACATCTTATCCATACTAATACCTCTACTCCCAACAAAGGAACTGTAATAAGGAGAACCCTCAATCTCATCAGCAACTCGCCTCCTATTGTCACGTCGAAAACTCCACTGCGGCGAACACGCTGAGTTACGATGAACAGATGCACTAGTCGCAGGTCCACCACCACTACTAGGAGGAACCTTTCTGTCTTTCACAGCTACACAACAAACTGAACCCATAATCTTTTAACTTAAAAACACACAAAACCTTCCCACACAACTCCTCACGCAGGAGTATAACAACAGCTACTTATCTTCCTCCCTGCAGAATAGATCATAGTAAGCAAGCACACCAAGAAAACACAATACAATAAGATCTGAAACTCTTATAACCAAAACAGATGAAAGTTAAAACAAATTTCGATTTTTTTTTTCCGTGTTATCAACAAAGCGATTAATTCTAATGTGAAAAAAAAAAAAACGAACAAAAGCATCTTGAAATGGTACTCGGGAAACTCAGGACATGAATGACTGAGTCAAAAGACCAAGAAAACACGAAATTTTCCAACAGAGAGAGATGATCTTTCACAAAAAGATAAACCTAGAAAATTCTAAGTCAATTCGTGGCTCTCACCAAGGAACAACAACGAAGGTTTCCGGCGGAATCAAAAACACAGGAAAGGGGCGTTATAAGAAAGGGCATACGTACGTACACGAGATTAGATAGAGATAGAGATAGAGATCCTCCGACGATGAAAATAAACGGCAGAGATTTAACCGTCGTTGATCGGCACAATCCCAAAATCGATCTGAGAGAAAGAGAGAGAGAGAGAGAGGGGAAGCAGTTTTTGTTAATTTGTTATTTGAGGGGTTTAGGGGTGCGCGTCTGCGTTTTGCGTCTGGCAAGGAAGAAGAAACACGCACGGGGAATTGTGCCACGTTCCACTCTACTTCTTTTTTTTTTTTTTTTTTTTTTTTGCATTTTCTTTATTTTATTTGTAATTAAAAAAAAAACTTTTGCTTTTTCTTAAAGATTTGTCTATTTGGGAATCAACATATGAATGATTTTAAAATTTAAAACATCATCAAGAAAATAGATTATACTCCATAAAAGTTGGCTAAAACATATCCCAAAAGATAGACTTACCATTTAACTACCATTTTTAAAGTTAATCAATTACCATTTCCAAATTAGTAAATTGATTATGTTAAATGGAGTATGTTTGGGTTTATACTATTGAAGTAAAGAAGATAGGTTTGGTGGCTTTCTGGACCACGAGGAGGGAGTGCGCTCTACGTGTTACTGTTTCTCCATTAGCCGCAAAAGCCAAAAACTTTGATGCCCCTTAATATTTATACTATATATAAAGACTACTTTTCTTTTTTTTTTTGTCAATACTCAAATAAAAGTTTTGATGGCAATTATTTTACAACTTTGTTTACACTCGTCTCACATCAAAGTAACATATTCGTTCACCCACTCTCATCAGTTAGGAGGCCATAAATTTAGTGACGACAAATTAAATAACATTAATCAATGTTGTGTACTTTACAAGTATAAATGCCAAAACTTGTCAGCAGCTTAGGTTAGACCCCCGACTTTATTTTTCAAACTCACGCGCAAGACCGCACACCTCGTGCTTTTTTTTTACTTTGTTTAAGTTAATGATACTTACTAGTACTACTGTATTAGGTTAATTTATGAAATTTTTTTACTTTTCTTCTCAATTATAATCATATAATTTTTGTAAACAAAATCCATTTTTAAGGTATGAAATCATTAATCATACCTTTGGCGGGCCAAGAAAGAAAGAAGAAGTCCCAATCTATGTGAGGTGACATTTTTTTTGTTTCAAGAGATTTGATTCGTCATTAGTATTTAAATAATGGGCTTTCTTTGAGGGCCCATTACCAAACAAAAGCCTCGACCAAACCTCCTAATCGCTCGACAACCTCTGCAGAGTGGTCAATAGCAGCTACAGTTCCCTCATTTATTTATTTTGTATTCTTTCTTTCTTTTCCACAATTTGGCCCATCCAAAAATTTATTAATCTGCTTTTATATAGTTTAGATAATTCTTGAATGGAGCAAGTAAAGAATAGATTCTGATCGATTATAAAATTAGTGGTGTAAAATCTGGAGATGAAGTTATATAGTCCACATATATTATTGCTCTGGAAGTATAGTGTTATTCTTACGCTAAGTCAGAGTCACGAGTACATAACTTTTTTATTCCCTTTGAAACAGAGTATATTTTTTGCATTACAAGCAAATAAGGACAAGATAACTAATCAATACACGGAAGATAGATTAATTGAACATATATATGAGTTTTAAGATATTGGAAGAAAATGACTTTTGTTCTTGAAATAATGTTAATCATTTCATCCATGACCACCACTACTTACACCTATTTCTTGGTAGGCTTTGCAAAAAGTTGATATGAAGCATTCTTTTTGGTGCGTGACGATCCCTTGAGAGTGATCTTTTTTTTTGTTTGCTTTTCTCATCGAATGTCATGATTATTTAGGAGTAAAGACTATCTAAGATCCATGCCATTTGAGAATAGTCAAGTTAGTTGCATCTATTTATGTGGGATATTAATAAATTTCGATGATTTTTATGGCGATATTTTTCTTACATTATGAAACTTTCAACTCCACATGATTGAGCTTTTCTCATACATTGGTCAACATTGATCCATTGCAGTGCAATCTACACATTGTATGTAAATATATAAAGCCAAATTAACCAGGGTTTTAGGTAAGGGGAAGAGTAGAAATTTGAAACAAAAATCTCAAAACAAATGTGTTTTGTTATTATCTTCACTGATCCACTAAAGGCTTCAATATCATACAGTGAGGCGAAAACCATCGACTAGTTATCAACTTTAGAATCATTCGAAGACGAGGCCTTAACAGATTCGAAGTGTTCATGGTTATGATCATGATCATGGTGTTGGTGATGGTTTTAATTATCTTCATCTTCTTCATTGTCATTCATCGCCTGGTCGCTAGGCTCATAGAACAAAAAACTTTAAATATCTGCATAGGGAGACTTAATGATCAATTCTTGGCTGGTCAAGATCAAATGATCATTATCACCAAGAGTAACAAGAACATTAAGAAAAACAGAATAAAATAATCTCCTTATAGAAACAACAATATTTGTAAACCTAAATGATATAAAGTATACTTACTCCGTGACTTGGTGATGAATGACAAGAGCTAGAGATTATAAACTGCAGTTCACAGCAGACAACTAACACAGATGGTTTATGAAAAAAGAGTAATGGATTTAAAATCAGAGAATTATGAGAAGTCTCCAGGTGTGGGAAAACTCATAAAGCCTACACATGAAGCAAATGTCTCACAAAAGAACGAGAAACAGAGAACAGAGTGTAGACTAGATGGCTAGATGATTCAAAGGAAAATCCAATCCTAACTCAATTGTTTCGAGATGAGGTAAGCTGGTCGCGGAAGATGTTTAATTTAGTTTGTTACCTCATTATCTTGGAAACATTACAAAACTTAAAAACGTGAATATTCAAAGTTAACATAGAATTAAAGAAACGAAAAGTTTTAAGTTTACATGATGAAATCATCTTTCTTTACTGTAAGTTATGGAAGATCTCACTACGGTTACCAAAACACATAGATAAGCTACCAGATCGTTTAGTTTTGTGTTGCATAACATGAAAGCAATGACACAACACACAAAGAAGGGAAAACACCTGGTTAGTAGCAAGTTAGCAAACCAATACACACTAAGACAAACTAAAAACAGAGAACTTCAGGGAGCAAAAAAAACGATCAGGCAAACGATTTTTTTTTTTGTAAATTCTTAAGCAAGGAAACCGATATATAGAGACACTGAGAGTCTTCAGTAAAAAAAATGAAACGTGTAAATAAATAATCTTCGACATGATGCAAAAATCGATCAAGAAAACTAAAACCTAACGAAAAAATCGATCAAGAAACTATCTAAGATCCATGCCTTAAACTGTTAAGGAATCCGTAGACTAAACAAGCTAACGAAAAAATAAAAACAACGAGATTTATTCTATCAACCCTTTGAGGAAGATGAAATAATGTCGCCAGCGAGAAGTAGTCAACAGCGTCTAATTTCGTTGCATGGGTCTTTTTTTTGTTTTTTTTTTGTTTTTTCTCAAGGGTTAGTCCTAATTAAACGACGTAGTTTGGCAAGCTACAGTTAAAAAGTTTTTAACGACGTCATTTCAAAAGAAAACAAAGAACTCAGGACAATTAAAATTTACTGCTAGTTAGACTTCATGATCAATGGAGATCCCATCCCACACCTGCTAGTCTGCTACCATAAAATTGATTCGAAGAGTTTTTGTTTATCATCCCGTTGTCTATTGCCTATTGGACTCAACATTGCTCGTGATGCATTGCTTGGATCTTAGACTAAACACTTCAATCAATGTGATTCCATTTTCTCCTTTCTCACAGTTCTATAATGCAACTTTTCAAATTAAAAATGTTACAACTCTTTCTAATTACCAATTGAGTTTATTTTTGGCCTCAAGTGCAATTGAAAATCCTACGGGTGAACAAATTACTCTTGTAGCCTGTACGTAAGTGCTTTTGATCGGGAATTACGAACCTGTATGTGATTCACGAATCATGATAGATAGTGGTAACGCGAATATACTCGTAAATAAAAATTTAGGCCAGAAGATATATAATGAAGAAGCGAATGGTGCAACAATCTAAAGAATCGATTCTAATCAAGCTTTCGTACGTGTGTTATATTATTCGGATCAATTATAAATAAAAAGAGAAAATCGTGATAACAAATTGTGGTGGAGACATAGAAATATACGCCACATAATATTACCCTGAAGTATATAGCCTTTATTCGTACGCTAAGTCACATACACGAACATCAACTTGCCCCATTTGTTTATTCCTTTCACTGAGTCGTAGTTATATTTTATTTGCAATAAGCAAATAAGGACAACATCACTAATCAGACAACACCAGTATTCATTGAACATACATGAGTTTTCAAGTATTGGAAACTTTTTTTTCTTTTTCTTTTTCTTGTGTGTGTTTCTGGTTTAATCATTTCTCTATGACCAACTTACGGCTATTTGCTTGGTAGATTTGTAAAAAGTTTATATTAAATATTGTTTTGGTGCCTGACGATCATTGAGGGTGATTTGTTTTGTCAAATTATCTAATCGAATGTCATCATTGTGACTAAACTCCGTAATTATTGCCACTGTAAACTTCGTTGAAACTCATTCGTGGTAGCTACATCTAGGGGTTGATTTAAATTTTAAGGTTAGGAGATCATTGTTCGAGTTTTTCTACTGAAATGTTAATAATATATAACTGGAAGTTGTAGATGTCTCTTCAATGACAAAAGTACTCGGTGTGGTTCACAACTCTAAAGATTAGTCTAGACTTTGGTTTGAGATTCCTCGACTGATAAGAAGAGCGTATGTTATGAAAGTTACAGTTTGCATATAAATAAGATACAATCGTACATACATATACATCAATTGATCGGAATCTAAGATGAAAGAATTGACATGTAGATATTTAAAGGAATAAAGAAACGAAATTATTGATATAGTGAAATCATGTGCCTCTCTCTCGTACGTAAGATTCTTGAAAAAGAGAAAACTCGAGTGACCCATGATAATAACTCATTTTAGATGTAAGTACCAACATGCATCATGATTTATCACATCGGACAATATAATCTCGAACACAATAATCACAACAAACCATTTCTATATAGTATATCTTATGGACCACCCATCTACAACAAAACCGTCCACGATCTTTCACATTTTTTAATTTTCGCTAATAGCCAAAAATCTCATCTTTCTAAGAAAAGCAACAAACACTCCCAAATAAGGTATATAGGAAAACCCCAAGGAAAAGACAAAACTATATTATTAAAAAAATATATATATACCAAACTCACATCACCATCTTCATGACATCACATATCTTACACTGTCTATAATTACAATCAGTTAAAACTCTAATTGAGCGTTACTTAATCATCTTATAATATAAAAACAGAGCATCAACATAAGAAAGTTACATCTTTACCCCAGATAAGATTCGTCTATCTCACGATGATAATAATGATATGAAATTTTGATTTACTACTACTTAGCAACAGTTGAAAACATCACCAGCAGTAAAAGCAGAAGCCATGATTGATTGATTATAAAACCCTAAATTCATATGATTTAACACACCATCGTAAAATCCACCACCACCGACGTCGTTTAATCCCTGACCGGTCTCCATACCGAACCCTGAAGACGATGATGATGCTTCGACGAAATCGACGATCTCGTTAAGGGACTGGAGACGGTGGTTGAGCTCGAGAAGCTGAGCTCTGAGAATGTCGTTCTCCGCTTCGATAGTGACGTAGTGTTGCGTGGTGACGGCGATCCCGGCGACGAGTTGAGCGTTTTCTTTACGTTGATGAGTCACCTGAACAGTGAGATCGTCCAAATACTTTTGTTTCCTCATCCTCGACCTCCTAGCTGACTCTCTGTTCGACTGCTTCCTCTTACGTTTCCTCTCGTCGATCAGATCTCGTTGTTGCCCGCGGAGATCAGACTCAGAACCGGAGTTTTGTAAACCGGTGATTGATATCGTCGACGAGCTATTCCCACTAGTCGACGACGCCATTTCAGTTTTATTATTCATATCACACGACACAAGAAAAACAAACACACAAAAAACAAGACGCAGGACCCGAACGTTATTATGTAGATATATAGTAGTATATAATATATAGTTTTATGTTATTATTATGGTTATAGAAGATATATAGATACAGATATATAGATAAAAGGGGCTAAAGGAGAGATGATTTATGAGAAAACATAGAACCAGTAGAGGAAGACAACGGAGAAAGATTGAACAAGATGGGTCCTGCGTCTAAGAGACGAGTCTATAGTTAAACCAGATCTAAGGATTTCACTAATCACCGGAGACATGAATGTTTGAACATCAAGATCCACCAGAGTTTTGCCACATCAAAACAAATATTATTATCAAAACAAAACACACAGAAACTGATGATCAAAAATTAAAAAAGAGAGAAGTTAAAAAGGCAGAAGAAGAAATTGAGGAAGAGAACCAAAACAAAAAAAACGCTAAAGAAGAGAGAGAGAGAGAGTATAAGTGAGTGCGAAGGGGGAAGAGGTAAATTAAGGATTTGGGAGGGGATTATATAGAATCTGATAAACTTTAACCAAAAAAAAAAAATTTAAACTAGAAAAAATGAAAAAAAAAATGAAAAAAAACAAAAAAAAAGGAAAAGAAAATGGGAAGATGAAGAAGCATGTGAAGTGGGATTTTCCGAAACAGTCAAGTTACAGCTGTTTTGCAATATTTTGTATTTTTTATATTCATGTTTATGGGTTTGATTTTTATATTTATGATTCTATTCTATAACAGCCACTGACTATTTTTAGACATCTTGTATAGAAAAAAGCAAAGAATCTTGGGTATTCTACATGTGAAAACATTTGTATTTTTTTTTTGAATTTTATTCTCTGATAAAGTAATCTGTTTAGTGTTTTTTCTTAGTCAAATGACGAGTTCTTAAAATTAATATTTGTGTATTAATCGTGCTTTTTACCAGAGAATCCTAAAGATAAAAAAAAAAAAAAAAATAGAGTAATAATTGAAACTTTTGATTATTGGTTTTCGCATTCTTTTAAATTTAATACATCAGAATCACCGCCCAAAAGTACCAGAATTAACCGTTCAGCAACAGACACCTGGAGTATAAGACAAATGATGAATAAGGGGTAGAGGTGTTATTTCTTCATTAATCTATGGGTACTTTCGGTATTTAATGTTCTACCATAATATTCCCAATGTCAATAATTCAGTCACATTTTAGACCGTCAATTAGTCTTTTAGGAAAATATATTAATCTTAATTTTAATTAAGTACTTGATATAATATAGTTTTGATTATAGAATGAACAGAATGTAGAAAATATACAAAAAGAACAATAGAATGATACATTTTCATACGATTTTTGAGATTTAACCCATTAGTTTGACAAAAAAAGAAAAAAAGATTTAACCCATTAAAGAGATGAGTTTAACCAAGTATTATGTTAATATAATAATTATAATTCTTATCATATAGTATGAGTTTAACCAAGTATTATGTTAATATCATAACTTCCATATTAAATTCGAATTTATTTTTGGTATGAAACATCAACATATTATCAAAAAATTATATACAATTTAAAAAAAAAACACATTCAAACTATAGAAATATAATTTATAAAAAACCGATTAAAAATATCTAAACGATACAAATTTAATGATAAAATGATACTTAACAAAAATCACACTTTATTTATCATATAAGCTGTAGTATTTTATGTGTATTCTTTAAATTCAGATTGATGATATTTTCACCAGTAGAATTGTGGGTTATAAATTATATTAAATAATTTTTTTTTTCTGAAATCTTGTTATGAATACTTGCCAGAATGTAACTATTGCTTAACAATTTTTCTTTATAACATACATCATCTGGTAGAAGAGAGCGAACTGGACACGCACAATTTAGACGATTAGTATTAGTGTTTTAACAAAATATATTAGTGATCTAATGATAATATATTAGTGAAGGAGATGGAGTATATCACTTTATTTATTAAGGGTTTGAATGGTGACTACGGTCAGGGCCGTCAAATCCGCCTGCGGATCAGTTTTATTTGCACACAAAAATAGTTCGCAGTTGGTCCGTAACGGTTTTCTTTCTGTATATTTTGGACCGCACCACTGCGAATTAAATTTGTAAATGGTAAATAAAAAGCGGTCTAAAGATGTGAATGGTTGCAGCGGTTGAGGCGGACAATTCCATCTGCGGATTATACCACTTTTTATTTACTATTCATTATACGTAATCCACACTGGTGCGGTCTACAGAAAACAGAAACAAAACTGCAGCGGTCCAACTGCGGACCGTTTTTCCTTACAAATAGATTTGGACTGCAGCGGTCCATTATTCACACTTAAAACAAAGCGGTCTGGTCCGCAGACAGATTTGTCTGCCCTGACCGTATTTACCATTCAAACCTGGGGACAAATCCATCGGCAGTCTGGAGTCTGGACCGCTCCGTTTTTAAGGCGGACTACAGACCGCTGCGGACAAACTTTATTTGGGTGTGAATGGTTGCAGGGGTTGGGGCGAACAAATCCGTCAGCGGACTGGACCGCTTTTTATTTACCATTTAACAAATGTAGTTTGCAGTGGTGCGGTCCAAATAAAGCAGAGACAAGACTGCAGTGGACCAATTGCGCACCACTTTTGCATACATATAGAGTTGGTTTGCAGCGGTTTGTAGTCCGCCTTAAAAATGGAGCGGTCCAGACCGCAGATGGATTTGGCTGCCCTGACCGTAATTACCATTCAAACCCTTTATATGCAAAAACAGTCCGCAGTTTGTCTATTGCGGTATTGTCTCTGCTTTATTTAGAACGCACCATTGCGGACTATATTTACTGAATGGTAAATAAAAAGTAGTACAGTGTGCGGACGGATTTATCCGCCCCATCCTACAGCTTAATTAATTGAAAGAGTAATTATGTTTAGATGGACCGTCAATCGTACGGACATCTCACGTGCGATGCAAGAGTGCGTGCTCTGTGCGCATGTGGACCCATGTTAAAACCTGAAAGATGAGCTGTATGATCGACACGTGTCCTATGTATAATTTTTTAATGTTTACTAAGTTAGTAAATGAATTTCTAATATAAACAATGTTGGTTTAAGCAAGCAAATAAGTGAGGTCTGACGATAATTAGGTATCCTATTAATCAATTTGCCTCTGCATCCATTGGAACATCTAACAAAAGTACTTCTAAATGTTTTCTTGACATATTGTTTTGTCTTTAATTTATGTATACCCGTTTAACATTGTAACTGATATATCGATCGTTATATTATTTCCTTATTGATTTAGAATTAATCATAATTTATTTTACATAATTTGCGTTATATATAATATTGAAGATTAGATAGATCATAAATACCTAATTAATAAGGTTTCGTAGAATAAAACAATTAAACTATCTCAAGTTTATCTTAACCCCAAAATCAGTTGAAGAAGAGAATAAAATTGCGACATAGATTGGGGTATGCAAAAGATCCCACTATAAATGTCTATAAACCAAATGGTTACCACTTACCAAAAGAACAATAATTTCCATTCAACGTAAAAGGTGGTTTGTTATTGCTTTTTACCAAGGAATATCACATCTCATTCACAAAACTAAATGTTAAAAAAAAATATTCAGAGTGTAAAGAATAATAATGTTATACAATTAGATTAGCCATATTGTGTAGAACGTTATTATTAGCTCTGAAAATCTATCAATAATACAAGTTAATCATATCTAATTAGATATAGATCTTACTAGAAACTTCAGGATTGCTTGCTTCACTAAGATATCAAAAGGGAATCAGATTGTCAGAATATATATTAAGTACTTAGCAGCTATATTTTGACCTAGTAATTCAATTATAACGGAGTACAAATTCTATATATGCACGTTATAAACATCATATTGTTTATAATTAACGACCATTTTTTTTTGTTTTGTAGTTTCGCTTTGAATCTCATCTATAAATACCAAAAGTTGACAAAGCTGATCAAAGTTGAGATCAGATTTAGTACTGCAAAGTTTGGTAAGTGGTGTGTGGTCAGTGGTGTGAAGTCTCTTTTTTACTCAACGCAAAAGGGATACAAGTTGCTTAGTGAAACATATACACAGATTTGGAAAAAAAAGTATTATGAAAGCAAAGGCAAAGATACTGCGTTTTGGCGAAAACAGGTTTCTATATCAGAAGCGGAATCAAAATGTAATAATTATTATTAGGTCTGTTACAAAATAAAACAAGTTTGAGAGAGAGATATATACTGTAGATAGAAGGTAAGAAAAAAGCAAAAATAGGTGTCTTGAAAAAGATTCTGAATCTGCCTAACACCCAAAGCATCTTTCTTCCTTAGCATTGATCTCTTTCCCTTTGCTTTATCCCTTTTTCTTTGCGAGCATTGTGGAGTTGTTTTATATTCAGAACACTTTTTCTTCTATGTACTACCTCGAAGCTAGCTAGGCAAGTAGTTTATGATTTGTTTTGGTGAGCTAGCATTGCATAACAATTGAATTATAGTATAGGTCATGGTGATAGAAAATAGAATCAATATATATATATATATATATATATACATACAACAATTACAAAACCGTTGAAAAACAACTTCTGATTCTTTAGTTTTGTTGTTCTATTTTGCCGAAGAGTGTACATTTAGAAACAACATAATCACTGAATTTTTTCAGGGATTACCAATAAATTATAGAAATATTTATCTACGATATAGAAATTACATTGACAAATCCTTCTTTAACTGAAATTTGAGTATACGGCTAACTGAAATTACATATATATCTTTATATTATATGATCTGAATAGATTATGCCCACACAGAACTCATAACTTTTTTGGTCATATAAAGGGCAAAAAGAAACTCAGTGAATTGTGTAGTAAGCAGGTACGTTGAAATTAATAACATAAATTATTTGCTTTACAATTAATTGTGGGATCCCTCGATCGAACTGGAAAACGAAAAGCCGAAAGAAGTTTTGCCAAATTATTTTATCGGTGGGTTCTGGTGACTAGTCAATTTGCATGAATGGACACTTTATCAATGTTATATATTGAGTGATATATAAAAAAGAAGTATGGAAACATTCAACAATTTGGTATGCAGGTACCTATGGAAAATATTCTATTTTCAGTTAAATATGAGCAATTTCCACTTGTTGGATTAGGTACTTAATTAGTGAAAGTCAAATTAATAAACAAATTTGATGATAACAAGAAGAAATCCATATTAATTCTACATAGTTTAGTTTTAGAAAAACAAAATGTGTAAAATATATAAATAGAGGTGGTTTGTTCGTAATCCCTAATTCACTTAATGGAAACACACAGACACAGCTGCCTAATACTATCCGTTAAGCATCTCTTTCAAAGATGAGTGAGACCCTAAGGTTTTTCTTTTTCTTTTTGTCCCTCACTCGTAATTCTTAATATTTTTGTAAGTTAGACCCATATGCAATGTCTCGACTACATAAGGATATAATATATAAAGATATTAGCTATGTCACTTAAGTTAAGATCTATCATCTTAGGGATTCCAAATTTGTTTAGCTAAGACTAGATTACTCTACTAACATCAAAAGTTTGAAAAGAAAGCCATTTCTCGTTACTAATCAATGAAGGAGAAAGAGAAACTATAGGAAGACAATGAATCTTTGATGGTTGGCCAAGTAGGGTCGGACGAGATTAAAAGCAAACAACTGGGGTCAACTTCCTATTTTTAAAAAGCTAGCCTTTAAAAGCTGTATTATATCTTCTTTTTCTTATACAATGGGCATTTTCTTGAAGGTTTTTTTTTTTTTTTTTTTGTTTGTTGTTGTTAAAATGTTCTTGAAGTTCATCTTCTTCTTGTTCGTCTGTTTTGTTTTTCTTTTTCAATTAACAGGTATCTTTCCTAATGTCTTATTTGCAAAATACTATTTTTACAAAATTTGTAGTCATTCTTAAAAGTTGGTTCTCTCTCTAGGAGCTTCTTTAACAAAATGTAAACATTTATATGTATAACTGACTGGTTTATCTTAAAAATTAAAATACCTATAATTTGTTGGTTGTCCTAGAAACAACAAAGAACATAACAACTGTTAATTTGTTGGTTGTCCTACAAAACACACACATACATTATCAAATTTGAACTTAGATTAGCATACGTCGAAGAAAAATTATTAGGTGACAAGTTCTAGTCATTAAAATAGTTATTGTAGTCTATTTGCTTTTTGTAACTCACTTAATAACCATATGTTGACAACTATTTATTTTATCTTCATTAATTACAAGTCGCTACAGTTTTTAATTCTCTAAAAAGAAAACCAGAAGATATTTTCAAACATATAGACACGATGCACATATATACAACGACGTTACGAGATTAGTTGATATATTTTACAGTTTGCATATTATATTGGCCATTCATTGTAAAGAAACACACACATACGTAAACATTTTCTTTATACATATCACATCAAAACTGATGTTGCAACTTAGGGGTCGAGATTTCTTGTCTACCTTTTTACGGTCCCGGACTTTTCCTTCGGTACTAAGGCAAAAATGGCACATGCATTCAAACATGCATTAGTGAGTTTAACCGGAACGTGTTTACCATTGAGAATTTATACTTACAGTAGTATAATTAGTATATTACTTGATCTCTTAAAACCTATACTTACAGAGTATTATAGTATCGATCGAACTTTAGTAACACACGAACTTTTGTAACTTAACTAGTCAGCTAATTAGCACGACAGTGTGAGAAAAACCAACTTCTTCAATCAGAGAAGTGACTATATTATTCCAGTTTTTTAGGTATGAATTCGAATTCTAAACGAAGTCATTGCGGCCGATTTGTAATGTCCGGATACTGATAAAAATTCAAGAATTTGCTGACTAAACAAATAAAATATAATAATTAGTATTGTATATGCGTACGCAGTGGCTTGGTAAATAACTTAAAAGAGATTATTACCATTTTAGTACATTATCCAAACTTAATTAGAAATATAATACATGTAATATTCATAATTAGAGAAATAGTTAAAGTCCCACTTATGAGATAAAATGTTTGAGAGATAAAATTGTGAGAGGGAAAGAGAAACGAATGTATGTGGAAGAGAGAATTAGGGAAAAATATTTTTTTTTTATTTTGTCATTACACCCATCATATCTATTTATTCAAATATTTTGGTAATATAAATTTTTTAAAAAATTAAGATATATAAAAATCTATATTTTTTTCTTTAAATTTGAAGATTTTATTTGATAATGTTAAAAATTTGTTCTTACAAATTTTGTATCCATACACATTATTAAGTGTACGGATATTTGTACACATTAGTAAGTGTTTGTACACATTATTAAGTATACGGATGTATATACACTTTATTAAATGTACAAATATTTGCACACCTTATTAAGTCTTATACAAAAGATATATATAATATATTTAAAAATTATTAAACAAAATACATATCAAATTATAAAGAAAAAAATGTAGATTTTTTTTTGTATTTGAAAAATTCCTAAAAAGATTATATTAACAACTATTTAAATAATTATCACAATTTTTCAATCCCACAAATGGATCCTACATAACTCTCCTATTTCACATACACGCTCACACACAAACACTCTCTCACCTATTTTGCCAATTATAAATAGTGTTTGTACTAAAACACTAATTAAGTTTCCAAAATGTACTATAATACTAATATACCCAATAAAACCCATAACTTAAACATATATGCAAATGGAGGGGATATTCTTTTTGCTTAAGAAAAATGCTATAGAATATGTGTTAATTTTATCAAGAAAACACATATATATATATATATATATATGTGTGAATTCTAGAAGGATTCTCTTTAAACCAAGCCAAAGAATACCTAAACGATAAACATAATAATAATAATAATAATAAAAGAATCTTGGAACAAGTTCCAGACACTAGCATCGACATGCATGATCTATCAAATCTTGGATATCAAAAAACCAGATTCGAAAAACACACGCATATGCACTCATATATACTACATATAGTAATATGCCTATTTAGAGCGCAATATACAATTATACAATTGTGTAACATATTGGTGTCTCATAAACTTGAGCATATGACCTTTCTGAATTCGTCGTCTCAGTTGTTATTACTTAAAAATTCTTGTCTCGTACGTATTTGTAGAAGACAAAGAAAAAACACAACAACCTAATCGACGCGTATTTAATTTTGATTATTTTTGGAAGGAGATCACTTATTTAATAGCACAAAAATTAGTCAAAAAGACGACGGGTACGTGATTTCAGGTTCATGCACTCCTATATATAAAGATATACTACTACTAATTTTTGTGCACTCCTGAGACTGTTGGTGAAGTGCAGGTATATATATATATATATATTATATCCATTGGAGTATTAGTTAGCTAGGTGTTCTAGCTAGTTGTGTGAATAGCGATAAAAATGATCATTAAGGACCAGAAAGTTTTTAACTGTACATGTATTGTATTTTGATAACTTTTTAGTCCAAGAATATGGATTCATATCCACAAAAGTTCTTAATTGAGATAAAAGGAAACCATTTCATGATCATATTTACATTTATCAATGTGAGTGTCAGTTCGAGAATTTGAGTGATGAACCAAATAAAACCAAGTGTCTGTACAAACTAATCAGTAATCAGTAACATATTTGGTACTAAACGCTCTATGTAAATTTTTTTTTTTTTTAAACCGATGTAAAGTTTTAAAATTGGAAAGAAAATGAAAAATACGTAAAGTGGTAAAAGGAAAGAAGAAAGAATGAAATAGTGGTAGGGTTAAGTCGGGAGCGAATGCTAAAGTCTTGAGAGTGAGTGAACGAGGCTTAGAGCAGCCGACATCGAATCTTTTTAAAAGTCGCAAAAAATATCAGAAACACCTTATCATATATATAGCTCATATACATATACGTGCATCTGATTATCTTTCTTATTTTTTAAATATATATGAATCTTATACTACGATATATATATATATATATATATTTCAATTTAGCTTTTTCTTCAAACGAAAAGAACTTGAAGGTTCCTCTTGAGATACATCTCGAACCATCAATTTTATAATAATAGATTATTATATGTTTATTTGGAGAAATCCACATAAGACAAATAAAATTATACATATAGAGTCGGAAGTGTAAACCGTGTAATTAAGTTCGGTTAATACCCAAAATATCACTCTTTTAAAAACAACAATAAATCAAAATATGCTGTATGCTCTTTCTATTCGAATATGCTGTTCAGTGATTATATTTTTGACCAGTTCAGACGTTTGTGAATGCTCCATCTTTTGCCCGTATTAAGGTCAACGCTTTGACTTATTACTGTAGTTGCTTTTTGAAATGTTGGGCTTCTCCTTTAAAGCCCATTGTTTTCTTAATTGTGTCCAATAAAACCGGTTTGATTTTGATCGGTTGATCCGTTAACTTTTGTTTTTGTTGTGTTTTGTGGTGGTTGTTAATTAATTAAATCAAAAGTTAAAAATACTCGTTAGATACTTAGATGCTAGAAAAACCATGGGTAATTATTGGCCCCTAATTATACGCCTAATTTTGTTTTGGACCAACATAATTTGTAATTATGTATCATGCAATAGAAAATAAACCCCAGAGAATCTTAGCCTTCTGTTTGTTTGTTTGTTTTTCCTCCAGAATCGTAGCACTCTCATGTCTCAATGATCAAGCAATAATGCATATCCATACAAGTAAAAATACAAATGAGAATTAAGGAAAAATAAATACATATCCAAACATTGAGGAAGAAGGGGTGTTGGGGTGAGGATATTTTTGGGGCTGAGAAATTGGATAACGAAGGAACGCTCGTGAAGCCATTAACCTATCAATTTTTTCGTTGGACCGATAAGGTATTTGGCAATGTCAAAGGGCCCATCATTGACATTGACCTCTTAGCTTACAAATTTGTACTAGTTTCAATTTCAACTTGCTTATTTCACTTTCCTTGATTCAGACTTGCATTTTGCGCTAATTGGCCAAATCAAATTACTCAGAATTTGTTAATTGATATTCTTTTTATATCATGTGTACATTTCTTTTTTTTTGTTTTAAAATAAACTATATTATTTTTTGGTTTAGACTTTAGATATAAATGTAAATACTCTATTTTTAGTTAAGTATATCAGAAATATATAATTTTAGTTATACCTTATCCAAAACCATCTCTGAGGGATACAAAGGGCGCAGGTACACGTGGCATCCATCTAGGCGAATAATATTTCGTCTGCCGTCAAGTGATGACGTGTCGAGCTTTTACGTTGTTTTGTTCTCACGTCATCACGTTTAGATTATTTGAATTCCCTTTTTTAACCCTTTCCCATTTCGGTTTCCTAATTACAATATTAGAATAGGTTCAACTGGCTCAGCAAAATTTTTTTTAAAAAAAACAGGAATAGGTGAATGAGTTATTCCGTACCAATTTTATATGCCTTATGATTTTATTATTATTAATCTATTATAAGTTGTTGGTACATCTCTTGCTCAAATTAGACGTAAATGAAATTGACGGTGTCCTAATTGTATAACAATGACCAAGGCACAAATATCATGTGTTTTTGTTTGGTCAAATAATAATTAAAGATTTTTTACACATCGATGCCTTCCTTAACCAGAAATGTCAAAGCATACATACTGTATCATTATTTTTTCCCTTAATTATTTTAAAAATCTATATGAGATTGTCATTTTACATTTACTAAATAGTACTTCCCATATTCCTAATAAATTGATTTTTTGCCAATTTCACATATATCAAGAAAAAGTTATATTTTTATTTATAAATTAATTTATAATTACTTTTAGATAGAAAGAAAAAAATATAAACTTTAGATAGCATGCCATATGGAAAAAATTATAATAAAAAATTATTTTAATCTTTTTTAATTTACAATATCAATTTTTTAGGAATAAGAAAAAATCTTAAAACAATTAGCTTATGAAAGACAGAGATTTTTTACAATTGACATGGACTAAACATAAAAAAAAATTACCAGATTATATTTGTAATCAAAAATTGAGTAGTATAAAATGAAATAGGTAGGATGTTTTTGGTTTGGTAAACATCGCTAAATTTATTTAAAAGTTGGTCCATAAATAAAATACAAAAAGGTTAGGCAAAATGAACAAATTTTTTGGTGAAAGGGGTAAAATCGACAATTAATGGAAAAACTGAGTCGATAAAGGTAACGGAGATTCTCTCACTCCTTTGATCTCTCAACTCCTCTCAAGTGAAGAATCATCTCTCTCTCTCTCTCTCTCTCTCTCTCTCTCTCTCTCTCTCTCTATCTATCTTCTTCCGATTGATCCTCTCTTCTCTATTTGGCTTCTTCGGAACTCTTCGATCCTCTTCTTGATTGAATCGATCTGATCAGAGTCGTCACCAATCTCTCGTGCGAGTGTTTATTACCATCCACGATCATCTGATCTTATCCGTTTCCACTTGTAAGTGATTCAAAAAAAACTATTTATGATCTTCTTATTTATTGATCATCAATAGGTGTTTTTTTTTTGGGGATGTCTATGGTTAGATTCGATGAATATGTTAAACTCCTTCCATTGTATAGAGATCATTGATTGATTTGACTTTTTCGTTTTGGTAGTTTGTTTTGGAATCTATTGTTTGGTTGTATGGATCAATGATCTGAAATTTTAATTCCAGTTTTTTAGAATTTTTAGATTAGAGATATGGTAATGTTATTGATACTCAAAATTTCTTGTGTTTGATGATTGTGTATTGAAGGAAGGAAGGAAGATGAGGTCGCTTCAAGCACCAGTTGTATGCCCTGCGATTCGTCCAAGACAAGTTGGTGGTGCATGTGCTTCACTTGTCAACTACACTGGTTTGAAACCTAGAAGCCAATTCTGGGGTAATCATCGGAACAAAGGTGTCAAGTCTCATCAGGTTACCACAACAACAATCACTCTTAGATTCTGCAACAGGAGTACTATTAAGTGTGTTTTCAGCTCTCACTCTGATGGTACTGGAAGCACCGCTGAGAATTTTAATGAACACGATGAAGATTATGTTAAATCTAGTGTTATGGAAGCTGGTAAGCTAGTTCGTGGGATTATTTTCTTTGTCTGGTTTGATTGAATTTGAGTTCCACCTTTTTATATAACTTTGGGTTTTTTTTTTTTTTTTGAATGTTTTAGTTGAAGTAAGGAGTGGATCAGATGGTTTCATGGTTAAGATGAGGGATGGTAGGCAACTACGATGTGTTCATAACAATCCTCAAGGAGGTCATTTACCAGATTATGCTCCACACCCTGCTATTGTTTTGAAAATGGAAGATGGAACTGGTCTTCTCCTTCCCATTATCGTCTGTACGTGTAGTAGCGTAGTTTTGATGTTCTCAAAAGTGTTGATATTTATCTCACTCTCAGAATGTTTTCAGTTTCTTATTTCGTTTTGTTTTATTGCAGTGGAGATGCCAAGTGTATTACTCATGGCAGCAATGACCAATGTCCAAATTGTATGCTTTTATCGCACCTTGTCTTCTTTTTTTTTTTTCTTTCCCTGGATCAGTAAAGAGTGATTGAAGAGAGGTTTTATGGTTTTTTACTTGTTGCAGGCAAGACCTACCATGTATCAAGTGGTGAAGGAAATGGTGGACAAAATGGGTTACGAAGTATGTCATATGGTTTCAGTTTGTCCTCATTTATGTATTTTCCTCTTCTCGTGAACATATTTTTTCATGAAAATGTCACAACTTTTCTACAGGTTAGACTTGTTAGAGTCACCAAAAGAGTTCACGAGGCGTACTTTGCCCAGTTGTACCTTTCAAAGGTTTGTAACTGGTTTCCTTAATACAACTTCCTTCAAGTCTAAGGAACTCAGTTGTCTTGTTTCCTCTACTAATTAAGGCTGCTTTTTTGGGACTGTACATTGCAGGTGGGTAATGCCTCGGACTGTATCAGCTTCGACCTTCGGCCTTCAGATGCAATTAATATAGCAGTTAGATGCAAGGTAAGACATTACTATGTTTATTTTATTATTTGCCATCTAAGCTAAATATAAATACGTCTTCATTGATATATCGTGTTGATCCATCTATAGGTACCTATCCAAGTGAACAAGTACCTTGCATATAGTGATGGAATGAGAGTCATTGAGTCAGGAAAGCTATCAACACTGGCACCTGCTTCAGATGGTTTACTATTTATTGAACAAGACCGGTAAATCTTCAGACATCTACTAAAGATGCATAAAAGATCAATCTAACCTGATCACATCTTTTTGCTGTGGATTTTAGTGTCACAACTCGCAACTTAAAACTCCGTTTCAACTTTGTGCAGACCAAATGGTCAAGCTTGTCTTGATACGAAAGAGTTTAATATTTTGAGCAACATGATGCAAGCTGTTGATGAAGAGCGATATGATGAAGCCGGTAAGCTTATTGTCTCCATGTCCACAATGTACATTCATGGTTTCAAATAGTGTTATACTGGTCTGATTGGTGGCTGTAGCACAGCATCGAGTCGAATCTGATTTATGTATCAGCAAATAGTGTTATACTGATCAATTACATTGTTGGTTCTATGATTTACAGCTGAGTGGAGAGACAAGCTTGGCAAGTTTCGGGCCAAACGTAACCTGAAGAAATACACATAAGAGAGGTAAGGAGAAATAAACGAAAATTCATACTGAATGACCAAAATATTGTTTCTCGAATCTTATGTTTTTCTCCTTGTGGCAGTTCGATCAACAGTTATTGGCTGTGTACATAACAAGAAGAAAGTCATTGGTCGGAATCAAAGTGGAGGAAGGAAGAAGCCTGAAGTGTCGCCTCTGTATGATGGGAGATGGAAGATGGAAGATGGAAGAATGCTTCTGCACTTTACCCATTTCCCAAAAAGAAAAGAAAAATGTATAATGTATGTAGTGTGATGTGTACATATTACTTGTTAATCTATGCAAATTAAGCTCGCTCTAATTAATCAGAAGTCTACTCTTGTGTTCGGCGTTGTTTGTTTTCGTGCTTCTTTCTTCTTTTTAGTTTTTATTTTTCTTCTCAATTTATAATATAATATATTATTTTGTTGCTACTTGCGGTTGCATCAATCTTATAAGCAAGTTAGTATTATTAGTTTATTTATGTTAATGGATTTAGTTTGAGTGACACATGGTTAACAAAAGTTTGGAAGAAAAAGACAATTTAGATGACATTGCCGACATATCTGCAGTGTCTGTTTTGTTTGTTAGTCAATGTCTCTACAACATATCTTGATATATTTTCTTACATCAGAACTCACTCAATGTTTTATTATTGATATTTTCAAGTAAAATACCTATATCGAAGACATGTATTTTTCCCCAAAACCATTTTAACAATATGCGTGGTAATAAATTGGTTTTGGTTGAGCTAAATTGTGTAAAAAACTAGTTCTTAATCTATTGACTTTTAGGTGAATCGATAATGATGGGAATTCACATTATGGTACTATTGAAATAGCTTTTGCTATGCGTTTCTTTTGTTTTAGGTTTATTTTTGTTTAAATTTTTAAATAAAATTCAACAAATTGTCAATAAATTAAATAGAAAAAAAACGAAAATCCATATCCATACAAATAAAATATCTCGCAACATACGTTTCATAGGACAAATTAGTGTGACAAGCACTTGTCAAAACTCAAAAGTGGGCACCCAAAATATAGAAAAAGTATATTTATAATCAATTAATAATCAATGTTTTATTGAAAAAGCAAAAAATAATAGAACAAAAATATAAGAAATAAAGGAATTTTTTAATTTTAAATATGAAATATTCAAAACAGAAAATCATGTATTATCACAGATGAAAAGTGGTTTTCAATAGTACATAAATAACTCATATATGAACAAACTCCAAAAAATTTATAGCAAAGTTATGTAATATTAGACATCAAATTTTCAACCAGCTTAGTAAATTTTAAAGACGACTAAACTTATACAATTTTAGATTTTGAATATGATTAGGTCGTTAGGTGGCCTACTATGTATCATAGAGTAAACAATTCTCTCATTATAATACATTTCAGAATAATTTATTGTTAACGAATTTATATAACTAACAAAAAAAAATTATAACGGTAACTGGCGCGTACGGGAAATCATCTAATTAATTTTTTTTTTGAAAAAGAGAAATAGTTAATTAGGATTTAAACTAATATAGAACAAAGCAAAGATTATGTTTTTAAAAGTGTTTAAAGAATGGAAAATAAAAAAAAAATCACCGACGGTGTTAGCGTCTACCGTTGGTGTTTTCCGGCTAACAACAACAATTAATGTATCTCTCTCTAAGTCTAACGCAAAGTTTACATAAAATAAAATAAAAGAAGACTAAAAAATTATGAGGTTATAAAAACCCCATCATCATCATCACTTTACTTGTCCCTCTTTACGTCTCTTTCAATTTCTCTCCTCTGAAGAAGAAGAATCGCTTCTCTCTCTTGGGAGGAGGCTGCCCGATTACGAATCCGCCCGTTCTCGTGGAGATCCCCTGATTCCCTCATGTCAGGCTCTCTTGATCGACTCGCGAGGCCTTGTGAGTTTAATTGATTTATTCACCCCCTTTCTCCGATCATCGTGGTTAAGATATATAGGTTTTGGATTGAGGATTTTAGGGAATTGAGTTTGAGAAACTGTAATTTGGGTTGAGAATTTTGGGGATTTTTGTTGTTTAATTGAGATTTTATTGTTGTTGTGATTTTTTTGTTTTGCAGGTTTTGAAGGGTGTTCGAGCAACGATGAGAGAAGAGAACGGAGGTCAGATTTCGAAGTATCTGAGGATGAGAAGAAAACAAGAATCGGGAATTTCAATTTCAAGAAGAAAGCAGCGAAAGCTTCGAGCAAACTCAGACACTCGCTGAAGAAGAAAAGTAGCAGCAGGAGGAGAAGCGGCGATCGTAATTTCTCTCTCACCATTGAAGACATTCACGACGTCGAGGAGCTGCGTGCTGTTGACGAGTTCCGTCATTTGCTCGTCTCTGAGAATTTGCTTCCTCCTACTCTTGATGATTATCACATTATGTTGAGGTCTGCTTTTTATTCCCCTCTCTCTCACGATTGACGAATTGTTGTTGATGATGATGATGATGATGATAATGATGATTCTTTTGTTCACTGTTAGATTCTTGAAAGCTAGGAAGTTTGATATTGGGAAAACTAAGTTAATGTGGAGTAATATGATTCAATGGAGGAAAGATTTTGGCACAGACACAATTTTCGAGGTTAATTATATGTTTTTTTTTTATTATAATCTGAATATGCGTGTCAATATTCATGTGATGAGAGTTTGATTTTGTGTCAAATAGGATTTTGAGTTTGAAGAGTTAGATGAGGTTCTGAAATACTACCCTCATGGTTATCATGGTGTTGACAAAGAAGGAAGACCTGTTTACATTGAAAGATTAGGACAAGTTAATCCAATTATGCTCATGCAAGTCACTACAGTTGAAAGATTCATTAGGTATCATGTTCGGGAGTTTGAGAAAACTATCAACATTAAGCTTCCAGCTTGCTGCATTGCTGCTAAGAGACACATTGACTCTAGCACAACTATTCTAGACGTCCAAGGCGTGGTTAGTAAAAGGACTGGATTCTTTTAATTTTCCCTAGTGTATTCGTTTGTTTGATGTCCGGCATCTTATTAAAATTCAATTATGTTTTGCAGGGATTCAAGAACTTTTCTAAGCCTGCGAGGGATCTCATAATCCAGCTGCAAAAGATTGACAATGATAACTACCCTGAGGTATGGGCTGGTTGCTATTGATTTTGTAACCAAATGTGTGTTTTCTTTCATATTAGTTTAATAAAAGATAATGTGAGGTAACATTTCATATATATTGCTATATGCAGACACTTCATCGTATGTTCATCATCAATGGTGGTTCTGGTTTTAAGCTAGTTTGGGCCACAGTGAAACAATTTCTTGATCCAAAAACAGTCACGAAGATTCATGTAAATTTACCCTTTTTATGCATATCCATCCACATTTCCACTAGTTATCTTAAAGATTATCTTTAATCGTATCAACTATTGTCGATGTGTTGTTGTAATAGGTTATTGGTAACAAGTACCAAAGCAAATTACTTGAGATGATTGATGCAAGGTAGAGACTTTTCAGTCCTCTTGTTTGGTTGACATGAGTCCAAAATATGATTTAACTTCCTAACCATATTCGGAACTTTTTCAGCCAGCTGCCAGATTTTCTTGGTGGCACTTGCACCTGTGCCGATCGAGGTGGTTGTATGAGATCTGATAAAGGTCCGTGGAATGATCCAGAGATATTAAAGGTAAAATTCGATTTACCACAGCCTATTCTGTACTGTATTTTAGTTAAAGAGATTTACACAAATAGAATAATGTTACCTAACTGATCTCCCCGCCTGTAGATGGTTCAAAGTGGTGGACCGCTCTGCAGACATAATTCAGCTCTAAACAGTTTTTCTCGTATGTCTTCGAGCGAGAAGCCATCTTTTTCTGGGGTAAAGGTCTTCTGGACTTAGACGGGAAACTTGTTTTTGATAATATGCATCTGACAGTAACAATAATGATCCTTTTGTCATAGATAAAAATGAGTGACACCTCCACAGCGGAATCAGGGTCTGAAGTGGAAGAGATGGCTTCTCCAAAAGTAAATAGAGGGATTCGTATTCCCAAGCTGACTCCTGTTTGTGAAGATGTAAGCGTTTTATTGTACGGAAGTGAAAATCACAGTATGCAGTTCAGATTACTTTAATTATTACCTGACCTTACTTTCAGATTAGGGCCAATAGTAAAGCAAATCCTACTGATTCATCAGAGTATGATTCACCAATGGTAGACAAAGTTGTGGATGTTGCTTGGATGGCCCATGAAAAGCCAAAGGCCTCAGAAGGTAAAAGAGTGAAAGCTAAATACTATGATATGTAAATCAGAAATCAGATGAATGCAAAAAAGTTTCAATGTAATGGAATATGTTGGTGCAGGTTCAGACGGTACTCCCGGTTTGGGCAAAACAGGATTGGTTAGTCATATCTGGATGTGGCTAACCGCGTTCCTTGTAAACTTGCTTACGCTTATCACAGCTGTGGCAGTGCCACAGAGTAAAAGACACATCCAGTCTGCAACTTCAGTTCATGAAACAATCGCTAGAGAGTCTCTTCCTTCTTCACCGGCTGTTGCGACTATCACGGAGAGAAATGTGTTTTCTTCTGTTGTTAATAGACTAGGAGATCTTGAGAAACAGGTTGAAACACTGCACTCGAAGCGACATGAGATGCCTCCTGAGAAAGAGGAGTTGCTTAACGCAGCTGTTTATCGTGTGGATGCACTTGAGGCAGAGCTCATCGCTACCAAAAAGGTATTATACTGAATTCCATTTTTCTTTCATTGATTGATATATAAAGGAACTGTCTTTGTATATGAATATTAACTTCATACTGTCCAATGATTCAGGCTTTGCATGAGGCTTTAGTGAGACAAGATGATCTTTTGGCGTACATAGACCGAGAAGAAGATGAGAAGTATCACAAGAAAAAGAAGGTGTGCTGGTGAAGAGAGGAGCTTGGGGTTTGGTTATATACGAAATTACGAGAAGTGGTGATACGACTCTGCATTCTGAGTAGGTTGGTAATTTCGTATACACCACCAATCCCTATATAGAAGAGAACAATGTTTATATCCGAATTTAGGTCTCCTAAGCAAAGATTTGATTACTTTTGGGGGAAAATCAGAAAACTGTTTTTTTTTTTTTTTTTTTGTGTTGATATTCAAAGTACATTTTTATTTATTATATCAGTGACTATTTTCTCTCACTTCCGTCTCTGCATTGCTTCCGTCGCTATGATCATAATTTTCTCCATTTTTTTTTTGTCCTATATGTTTACGAGTCATTATGAAAAATGTCTTTGTTTATAATCTAAGACATTGATGATTACAATTTATAAAGCAAAGAAATATTGTATTTCCGTATTTCAGCTTCATTGTGGTGGACGTGCCTAGTAAAAAGCATAATAAACCATCAAAGATGAAAAATTGAAAATAAAAGCTAGCGAATTCAGAAAAATAAAACCACCAGCATCATCTAATTTTTAAATTAACTACCAAACTCATTTTTGAGTTTTTACTTTGTTGCCCCTATCTAACTCCCAAGTCAGCTTTTTAGACTACCACGACACACAGAGCCATAGGCCATAGCCATCGCTACTGGCAGTAGTAGCAAGCAACGAGGCCATGTCTAGATCCAAGTCCTCGAACTTGATTATTGAACGACGTCGTTTTCAAGAATAAGGCTTCTCTTCGTCTCCATTATGAAGCTCTCTACCTTTAAACGAAACTCTTCACTGCTCAGCCTCTCCATCTCCACCTCTGTCGCCGATTCCGTTCTCCGGTACTCTGTCACCGCCCCTGATTTCTTTTTCTTCGCCTCCGATTTCGTCCTCCTATAAATTCCCGTCGTCGTAACCGCCTTCTCCTCACTAGCCTCATCCGCGGAAACCTCCGGGAAATACGCCGGAACGATTTGCTTGATCGATTCATCGTAGTCCACCACATCCGCCGGAACGATTTGCTTGATCGATTCATCGTAGTCCACCACATTCGCCGGAACGATCTCCTTCTTCGTCGTAACCGCCTCTTCAACCTCCGCCGCCGGAACGATTTGCTTGTTCGAATCAACATCGACTTCCACCACTTTCTCGTCGGGGGCGGTTACGGTAACGGTGGAGAAAGAAGACGTGTATTGATCGTAGAGATCTGGTTCGTTACTACTACTACTACTCTTCTCGTCGTTGCTCTCGCCGGAGAGAAGGAAGATCAAAACGACGATTAGGTTAGCGAAGACGAAGGCGACAGTACGATCGTTTATCAAAGCCGATCCGGTCCGGTAAATCAAACCGCCGACGGTTTGTAACAAAACCGCCACAGTCGGGAACCATAAGTAACAGAGAGAAGCTACGGCGGCTAAACGTAGAAAGTTACGGAAGATTCGACGGTTGTTGTATCTCCTCATCGCTTCCGCTTTCTCCGCCTCCACGCCATGGTACTCAAACTGCTTCATCTTTTTTTTTTTTTTAACTCACTCTGTTTTATTTTTTTGTCTTTTCCGTGAAATTGAAACAGAGACCGAGAAAATGCTTTGATCTCTGATGAATATTAATAGTATAGGTTTGAGAAAGTAAATTACGATTATTATTCTGGGAAAATGAAAGGGGAAACTAAACGATACAGTGATATTTTCCGGGAAAATTGAAACGGGAAAGTGAAGCGATTGTTTTAGGAAGAGAGGAGATACACTACTGACACACTCTGATACGAAGTCATAATAATACCATCGCAGCCGCAGCACTGGTCTTTTTATATACTTTAATATATCCTCAATGACTCTTTTTGCATTTTTCCCTTCATTTTTATATTGTTTTGTTTTTACCTAATTATGTTTTTTTTTTTTTGAAAAAACCTAATTATATTTATTGTGGACACCCAACCAATAATGGTAGAGCACAATATAGAGTAATTGTTCTTTTTGGTTTTTCTTTAGTAGTATATTAAAATTTAGAAAAGAACCTAGAGAATACTTTTTAATCTTCAAACAATGTTTTGTTTTGTCTCCCTGTCTATGAAAATAAAACAATGATTAGCTTGTGTTTACTAGTAATTGCCATAACTAATTTAATTATTGCTATCGACACAATATTTTCACTATAGAAACTTGTACGAAGATAAATGTTAATAGTTCACTTTTATGCTATCGTTCGTATATACTGTATATATTTCAACTTACTATAAAATTAGTGATGGGATCTATAACGAAATATTCGAGTGGACATTTTTGAGAAATTTAAATAATATTGGTAATTGATTACATGGACAAAATAAGGACTTCATCTTTGAAGAAGACACGTGAAAGTCACGCGCCGACGCCGTCAAAGTAAAAAGAAGAACATAACTTATCCACAACACATTTACGAGGTTCATGGATCCCGAACAAAAGAAAAGAATCGGAGAGAAGACAATGGTCGAGAACCACGTGAGATCACAAGATAAGTCACGTGCAACGAAGAAACGAGAACTTCTTACGCATATGCAAATATTTGTATATTAATAATGATTATAAAACAGAGGGGGAGCTAGTAGTGTTGTTTATTGCAGACAAAGGCTGATTTGACATATCAACAGAGCCGAACGCTGTCTCCTAACAAACAAACGAATGCATTATTTCGACAAATTAACGCAACCAACAATTTGTATTGTGTGTCCAAGCATAATTAATAGTTTTTTATTAGATACGGTTAGACATATCGTTTCAGTAACCCGAACACAGTATCTTTCATCATTCTTATGCTAGGAAACAGCAGAACATTAGTTTATTCATCAAACCCTTCTTTTTGTATGTGTATCTACCAGTTTTGAGCTTTAAGATATTTACGTCTCCGGATCACACAGCATTCTCATTTAAAAAGGATCTACAACTTCAACCAAAAGAATTACTAATTACACAGTGTTTTTGTATACGAACATCATAGTTTAGTACTTGGTTTGGATTGATACCACATTGTTGTTTGACGTGAGCCACCTCCATTTTTGTTCAGTATTTCATGTGTGTCACTTAAAATTATTGACTCGGTCTCAGTTTGATTTAGTCTCACTTTTCCCTATAACGATGTAAGTACATCCCTTACCCAACTGCTCAGATCAGACACTGTATAAAGATCCCAATCTGTTTGGCTCTCACAGTTTTGATTTTACCACGTCCAAACGCTAAAATTTCGAAACTATGACCACATTTTAAAGTAGTCTACCCCAAAATATAATTTTTTTTACAAAAGAACGCAATTTTATGGTGAGGTTGATTGGGCCATTTCTTCCATTCACACAGTTCTTAATATAACCGATTGAAAGCCCACATGTGCTTTTCTTTCAAACTTGAATGAACACTTTGGTCGCACAGATACAGTATTAGGCATGACCACAGAAGCCGCACCCCTCAAAAGAGTTGTGCAAATCGTCAAGTGCCAATATATGACTTTTATGTTCTCAAGCAAACCTTATTCCTAACCTACGGAATGGCCATAGTCCAAGGCTTTTGCTCTGCTTACTATTAGTAAGGCACTGCGTCACAGACTCACAGTTCATGTTCTGCCTGATTGATAACTTCAGCAGACAGTTGCATAGACTATGACCCATGTTCAACAAGCTGTAAATCTAATTAAAAAACGATCTCAAGCAACTAAATCAACACAACACTTGCACACTAAGAACGATTTGACACTAGATGGAGATTATCACAAGCTGTGGCAAACGCCTCATCCTTTCTTTTATTCGCAAGAACACAAGAATCAAAGGATCATTGCTATGTTTCTCTAGCCATCTAAAACTAAAGTCAAACTCTAACAATGTTCACAAGCTAAAAAAGCTTTATTCTTCAGCTGTCCACTATAGTATATGTAACACTGCTCTGAGATCACTAAAGTTCCAAAATTCGTCCTCAATCTTAATGAAATCAAATAGATTTCAAACAAAACATAAATCAAATTGCACTCAGAAGAGCATTAACATAAACAATTTTAACAGCCTAAGCAAAGTATCCAATTTTCAATTGAAAACAAACAACAATAAAGTTTTTTAACCAAGAGAAAACAAAAGTCTAGTCTCATCATTTCTTCTTGCCTTTGCCAGGACCTTTACCTTTCTTGGTAGGCATAACAATCTCTCCTTTAAGCACAGGAATCTCCATAATCTCGGAAAGCCCAGCGAACCTCTTACGAAACTTCTCGACTTGATCAGCATCAACCATCAAAGCCGAGCGGTTCCCAAGGTAAAAAGGATGGTTACCTGACCAAACATCAACCACATACTCTTTCTTGGTTCCTCCAGTTGTCATCACCAGCTCTCCGTTACAGTAAACCTTGGCGTCTTCGTGGAACTCTGGATGCAAATCTTTCTTACGACATGTTATTTGAAGCACCGACGTGTTGCTGCTGCTTCTCGCCGATTGTTTCCCTCTTCCTTTCGCGCCGCCAACCAATGCCGCCATAGCCGGCTTATTTTGAAAAAAAACCCCAAAAAATAATAAATTTAGTGATTTTGGGGGAAGGAAGACGAAGAAGCATGAAGATCAATAATGGAGCTTTACCTTTCTCAATTCCATAGAAGGAACACATGGATTGATCTGAAGAAACGAGTTCGGGAGTGAAACCGCCATTTTCGCCTTCAGAGCTTACCTTACTCTTTTCCTGGTGTAGAAACGACTAAAGTTAACGATGATGGATAAGAGAAAGAAGGAGGATGATGAAATTTCAAGGATTTACGTTTATGCCCCTGAATACCTTAATGTTATTAAGGGTATTATCGTAACTTACAGAATTCGTCGTCGATCTAACGCTTCCTTCCTCTTTTTCCTTAGAGAAGCAAAATCATCATATATATACACTCAGTTGAAGGTTTATAGCAGGCAGCGAGAATGAGAAAGGAACTGTGCAGAAACTTTCAGCGTGGCAGGTTAAATTCCCTTTTCATCTTCTTCTTCTTCATCTGTTCTAGGGTGTTCTGACTCAGTTTGGTGCTTGTGTGTTGTTGTTTAATTAGAGTTTTCGATTGAAGAAATTTAGGTTTCTTGTTGTGTATTCTGGGGATTTAATTTGAAAACAATCTAATTTTGCGCGACGGAAGTAATGTGTATAAACGATGTTTCTTGACTTTGATCCCTACTAGTGGCGGAATTGTTAGATACCTAATTTTTTGGATTCCCATTGTTGTCGTTGGGTGTTGTTATTGCAGTTGTAGGTTTGGGGAAAACTGTAGATTTCTTCATCCACAACAGGCTAAACCAAATAATCCCTTTGGCTTTGGTTCACAACAACAGCCACAACAGCAGCAGCAACAAAAGAGTTCTAACCCTTTTGGATTTGGTGTACAAAGTGGTGGTGCTTCCAGCAGACCAAATCAGTTCCAGGTTTTTTCCTCTTTTAAGATGCAATTACCGTTCTTATTTTGGATGAGAAAAAATGGTGCCTTTTCTTGCTGTTGAATGAATGGTGTGATACTGATATGATGTTTTGCTTTTTTGCAAACTCAGCCTTTTGAGAATACATGGTCACGGACGGGTTCTACACCTAATGCTGCTGCTGGTGCTTCTGCGCAGCAGACTGGTGGTAAACAGACGCAGTCTGCTGACCATAAGTGAGTATATCTGTTTCCATATGCTTCTTCTTTATATATATCATACACTTTTGCCGTTTGTTTCTTTTGGAAGTTTACTGTTTTTTCTATTGGTTTCTATGCAAAAAAGATGCACGGATCCTGCTGCGTGTAAGCGGGTTATGCAAGACGATTTTAAGAATGAGAGACCCATGTGGAAACTCACATGCTACGGCCACTGGAAATAGTATGTACAGTATTGCTTGCTTCATTTTGTTCACCATCCTTGATCTTTATCCATTCTTTATAACGTGTCTGATCTTTTCTCTCTTCTCTTTTTGGTTTGTTTCTTCTAGTTTTCCATGTGACGTTACTGGTGATATCAGCTATGAAGAGCTACGCGCATTGGCATACGACGAAGCTAAACGAGGAATACCCCTACAGTCTATTGTGAGATTAACTTTTCTTATCTTTGTTATACTTTACACTAGTTTTCTTTCCATACTCATGCGACATAAGTTGATTTTCTCTTTTCCTGACTTATAACGGTGCATTATATAGGTTGAGAGGGAGAGAAATTTGCAAAACTCCAAAATAGCTGAGTTTGAAAGCTTTCTGCGGAATCCATACAAAGGCTCTGTTACCGCCAACCAAAGCCCGTTTGCTGCACCCACTCCTAATATATTCCCACCGACTAATCAGATCAATTCTTCTCCTCCAGCATTCTCTGGCTTTAATCAACAACCTGCATTCCCCAATACCAATGCTGGTGGACTCAGGTATCAACCTTTCTTGGATTTCTCCGTTTTTTTTTCATATATTTCAATAAGTTTGTGTTGCCTTCATAAACTAACTCTTGTTTTCCATTGTTCCTTGACATAGTTCATCTGGACCTCTGAATGCCTTTGCAAGCTTCAGTCACCAATCAAATAATCAACAAACTACATTTCCCAATACCAATGCTGGTGGAGTCAGGTGCCAACTTTTGTGGGCTTTCTCCATATTCCATATTCCTGACAAGTTTGTGTTACCTTTATAAACTCTTGAATTCCATATTTCTCTTTGGCCAACTACTCCTCTGCACAGTTCATCTGGACCTCCAAATCTCTTTGCAAGCTTTAATCAACAATCGAATAATCAACAAGCTGCATTCCCAAATATCAATGCTGGTGGAGTCAGGTATAAAGTTTTGTGGGCTTTCTCCATTTTCAAATTCCGTAAAGTGGTGCTTCCATAAACTCTCTGTTTCCATATTTCTCTCTGGCCAATGGTTCCTCTACATAGTTCATCTGGACCTTCGAATGCCTTTGCAAGCTTTAATAAACAACCAAATGCTTTCAGCGTCAATACACCTCAACCTGTTCCTTCAGGTACTACTTCTAGAGTTAAACTTTTCTCAGAGGCCACGACTCCCCCATCATTTAAAACCTCTTTTGCAAATGATTACAGGTCCCTCTGGTTTTCAAACCCATCCATCAGTAGCATTCAAACCAGCGTCATTTGGACCTGGACCTGGACTCGCCACAACTCCACAAAACAATAACATCTTTGGTCGACCAACTCCAACGCCGGCTCCCAACACTTCCCAGACCGCATTCAACTTCAATGTCCCTGTTGCATCTTTCACTGCTCCTGCTGTAGACACAACAAATACATCTTCCGGGTAAGTCCCAAATTCTAATTCCAAGTTATTTCCTTAGTGAAAAACCGTTGTTGAACATGTCGACATATCGATCACCGACAACATACTATGATGTTTCATACGTTTCTAACTTGAATCATTTGCGGCAGAACCGAGCTGCAAATACAAGGTGATCCTGTTGATAGTAGCATATGGTTAAAGGAGAAATGGAATCCAGGGGAGGTAAATTGCTCAAAACTTTTTAAGTTGATCACAAAATTTAATTGCCAAAACTATAATCTTTTATGGTTATTTTGTTGCTTTTTTGAATGCAGATTCCAGAACAAGCGCCCCCAGATGCCTTTGTTTAAACAAAATATGAAATGAGACATTGAATCAGTGTTGAAATATAGGCTAGTGTTTCAAACATGGCGCAGAAAACGCCCTGTGATCTTTTGACATTTGTGTAAAGATTTTATGAACAAGTTAGACCAGTTAACTCCACCAATGTGAGTGTCTCCACAACATCAAAAATCTGAACTTTGTTTTAAAACAATAACTTAAAAGTACCAAACTATAAAAATCATATCTTTCTCACAAGTGACATCTTTTTTTTTTTTGTTAAAGCACCAAGTGGCATGACATCTTTAGCTTACATACCCAAAATTTTGAAAGCTTACTTAATTTTTCTCACTACAAAAACTAACTACAACATCAAGCATCGTTCTCCTTGGATTTCCTCTTTTTCTTGCTCTTCCTCTCTCCATCGCTCTTCCTCTTCTTATTGGATCTTAGCTTCGATTTAATCTCCCTGTGGATGCTCTTTAATTCGGCGAAGGCACCGGAGGCTCGTCGAAGATACGCGCTTACGTCTCGAGAGGCGCCATTCTCGGAGGAAACGAATCCAGAGAGAAGCGTAGCTGCCTTAGACAGAGAGATTGGCTCTGAACAGTTAACTCTTCCGGTGACCGTCTTCATCGGAACAACAAGCTCGTAGAACAAAAACGATGGTCGCGCCTCTAACTCAAATTAGGGCAAGTCGAAAAGAAAAAAGAAAAAAAAACGTATTAGTAGAACTGAAATGGGCCTCATGGGCCTCCAAAAGGCCCAATAATAAAAATGCCATCGGAGGAGTCGAATTATAAAGGTCAAAAGATGTAGTGACAGTCACAGAGTAAACATTAAACAAGAAGAAGCTCTCGATTAAAAGACGATGGCGGCTATGGCTTCTCACGTTTCGACGGCTCGATCACCTGCTCTTTCCTTCTCCTCCTCTTCATCCTCCTTCGTCCCCGGTACTGCTCTCCGGAGATTCTCCGCCGTTTCATTCGCTTCTCCGGCTCTCCTTCGCCTTCGTGTTTCCTGTCAAGCCTCCTCCGTCACTTCGCCTTCTTCTACTTCCGATGTCAAAGGTTTGGTTTTTAATGGTTCAATTCCACCATTTCATCATCGTTCCTTATTTTTTGCTTTGTCGGAGGAAGATTTGCATGTTGGTATCAGGTTCTGATTTTATCATTCGAAAATGAGATAATGTGACTCCTTTTAATGGCCTCTGTTGATTGAGTAACTACGCAAGTTTGGTACTTTTTTGCTGATTTCGTCTATAGATTCATATCCTCAGGATTCTGAGACGTAGCTTTACCGTTCCCTTATTTGGATTAGATGTAGCTTAGAAGCATAATGTCTTGATCATCTGGTATAAATGATAAACTGAAAACCCTATTTTTGTGTTTTGCAGGAAAGTCTGACCTGAAAGACTTTTTGGCAATTGATGATTTTGACACAGCGACCATAAAGTTGATTTTAGACAAGGCTTCAGAGGTTAAGGCCCTTTTGAAATCAGGGGAGAGAAATTATCTACCTTTTAAAGGGAAGTCTATGTCTATGATCTTTGCAAAACCATCCATGAGGACTAGGGTTTCCTTTGAGACTGGTTTTTTCTTGCTTGGTGGCCATGCGGTATATCTAGGACCCAATGACATTCAGATGGGTAAGCGGGAGGAAACTCGTGATGTTGCCCGTGTTCTCTCACGCTATAATGACATCATTATGGCTCGTGTGTTTGCTCATCAGGTATGCTGGTGAGTTTTTTGATTGATTAATAATATAAAACCTACCAGATGGATCATTAGAAGCATACAAATGGCTTGTTCTAATTTCAGAAAGATAAAATACATTCGTATGTTTGTTCTAGTGTCTTGTTAGTGGCATTAGTATCCATTTTTCAACTAATATGCTTAAGTGTGCACTTCAGAGAGCTGAATGACCAAATATGAATCCGCTTCTTTTGCAGGACATTCTTGATTTGGCTAACTACTCGAGTGTACCAGTTGTCAATGGTCTGACAGATCATAACCATCCTTGTCAAATCATGGCAGATGCCCTCACAATGATTGAGCACATTGGTCAAGTCGAAGGAACAAAGGTTAGTTAACCATTTCACCTGATGCTGCAGATGCAAGTTACATTTATACATCCACCTCACTTATAACATTGAAAACTGAAACAAACCCATGATTAGTGCATGAAATCTTGATATCCAAGATTATCTATGTCAAAGCACACAACTAGTGTAGACTTGTATGATGATATCATCTCATATTCTATATGTTGCATACATGTAAGCTCATATAAAAAAAACGCCAAATATACTAACAATGATTCAATTAACTTCAGGTTGTGTATGTTGGAGATGGGAACAATATGGTACACTCATGGTTGGAATTGGCATCCGTTATTCCTTTTCATTTTGTCTGCGCTTGCCCAAAAGGGTTTGAACCAGACAAAGAAAGGGTTTTGAAGGCACAACAAGCTGGATTAAGTAAGATAGAGATCACCAATGATCCCAAAGAAGCTGTCATAGGAGCTGATGTTGTGTACTCAGACGTATGGGCCAGTATGGGGCAAAAGGATGAAGCCGAATCTCGCCGTAAAGCATTCCAAGGATTCCAGGTAACATATAAGTCTTATCTGGCTTAGTTTTGGTACAATGTTTGGTCGCGTACTAAAGTACACTGATTCACACTAACATGTTATGTTATGTTAAATTGCAGGTGGATGAAGCTCTTATGAAGTTAGCTGGACCAAAAGCCTATTTCATGCATTGTTTACCTGCAGAAAGAGGAGTTGAGGTGACCAATGGAGTCGTGGAGGCTCCTTATTCCATTGTCTTTCCACAGGCAGAGAATCGCATGCATGCCCAAAATGCTATAATGCTTCATTTGCTCGGCTATTAAACCCCCTTTGTTATCTTAGTTCTCTCATGCGGCTTGTTGGTGTACCATTGACTTAATAATGTACTACGTATTAACCTTAGTTTGAGAAACCTTGATGAATAATATTGTGGCTTCTTTAGCTGGGAATATGAATGAGCTCATTGAATAATATTCTATTTCGTTTCCCTAATGGTGGTTGCTTCGCTCATTAGCTGTCTCAAATCTCTACCTAATGAATCAGGTCTTTATTTTCTAATTTTTGCTCACACACGAAACGACTTTTCTTAAAGTCAACTACTTTTAATGATTATTTCAATGATCAGAGACAGAGAAAATGTCTTTGGTGAGTAGGCAAGTAGTATTACATTACATTATTAGTTACATCATTCTCTTGGAGGATGTCTTTATAACATGATACAAGGTTGTGTTGAAAGTAGAAAAATTTTGCAACCTCGGAGAAGGATCTTAATGGTGGAACTTAGTGGAGTCATTCCGACAATAGATTTGGAAGAGGCTTCTGATAAGATTTTGAATCAGAAAATCCGTGAAGCGGGTGAGAGATGGGGATGTTTCAGGGTGATTAACCATGGAGTCTCTTTGTCTCTGATGTCTGAGATGAAGAAGACTGTCATAGATCTCTTTGAACGTCCATACGAGGTGAAAATGCGTAACACTCATGTGCTACTAGAAAGTGGTTACATGGCTCCAAGTGAAATGAATCCTTATTATGAGACATTGGGTCTATTTGACATCATTTCTCCTCAAGCTGTCAATACATTTTGTGACCAACTCGAAGCTTTCTTTTCTTTTCAATTTTGGATTTGTTTTTTTTTTAATATTTGTTTACGTCTTGATGGACTTTTTGAAGGGAGACTTTGGTGAACTATGCCAAAGCTATAGATGGACTTGCAAAGGATTTAGCAAGGAGATTATCAGAGAGTTACGGGCTTGTTGAGACAAACTTTTTCAGTGAATGTCCGAGCCTATTTCGGATTAATAAATATCATTTTAAACCAGAAACAATTGGGAAACCTGGTGTGCAAGTACACACAGATACCGGGTTCTTGACGATTCTTCAAGATGATGAAATGTTGGTGGACTTGAAGCCATGGACAATTCTTCGGGAACGTTCTTTCCCATCACCCCGTTGCCAAACACGCTTGCTATCAACTTCGGAGACTCGGCTACAATATGGAGCAATGGTAGGTTGTGTAATGTGAAGCATAGAGTGCAATGCAAAGAAGCAAAGACAAGGATTTCTATCGCGTCCTTCTTATTAGGACCAATGGATACAGATCTTGAAGTTCCAAGTGAGTTTGTGGATGTTGAACACCCGCTGTTATACAAGCCTATCAGCTACAAAGCACTAAGAAAACTTAGAATCGCTATGAAATTGCATGATGGAGAAGCTCTCAAGCTTATAACCCATGAAAGACTTGAATGATCTAACTGCAGTTTAATTTCTTTTTTCTTTTGGATCTCTCAAAGAATCAGAAATATAAGATGTATCTATTCTATTGGATTTTGTAATATATGTATGAATAATTATCAGTGGTGTATTTGCTCATATTTGTGGCTGGTTTAGCTGTGGGAATATGAATGAGCTTCTTTTATATATATGACCCATGAATGTAAATATTTATAACTGGTTATTACATCTCTAGATCTGTCTTCATCCCATACCATAGCTTTATCCTGTACATATTCTAACTTAGGTTTTCGGGCTGGTTGGTTCTGATTTGCAGAGTGACTTCTGATAATAGGGTAAAGGAAGATCCAAAGATTCACACCATCTTACTTATCGTTCGTCTGCACCAAATTTGTTCCATGCTTCCTGGAGTATCAGAAAGAAGCTGGTTAGAGACTGATTTGCAGATGGAGGTAACTCAATCAAGTGGAATTGATTTTATATTTACAGGTTAGAGAGAGAGAGAGAAACCTTGAGAAGGTCAAAAACTTTCTCGCAAATGTACATCTGCTGTGTAGATGCGCCACGTTGTTGAAGCTTGTCAGGATGAACGTAAAGAGTTGCCTTTCGGTAGGCTTTTCTCACAGAAGCACTTAAAACAAGATCAGTGAGAGGAATCGGTTTCCATCCACTCTCTGCTCCGAGTATCTGCAAACCACAAACCACAGAACAATCGATTAAGACTGATCATCTAATCCATTAGAAAGAGTTAAGAGCAATTGTACAAATGGAGAAAACAAATTACATATTGTAGTGTTGAGAGCAACGCTCGCAAGTTGTTTTCCTTTCCACTCGACCACCGTTTGACATCAGCATCAAGAGCTTCCGCAAGTTTCTGCAATTTCAACCCGAGAAAAAGAAGGCTTAGTACAACCAATTCAAAGATGACATTTAAAAAAAAAAAAAATCTGATCATATATTTGATTACATTTCTCTCTGCCTGCTCTTTCTGAACTTTAAGATCACGAAGTTTCTTCTCTGCAAGAGCCTCTGCCTGGAATGATGACATCACAGAAACATGTTCTAAGCAGAGAAAAGAGGAAAAGAGGAATATAAGAGACAGATGAAAGACTGGTGTACATACCGCGCGATCAGATGTTCTCTGGTGTCTCTCAGATCTAGCTTTACTTCTCTGGATTGGCTCACCTTTGTCTTCATTACGCAAATCAAATAAACAAGTCAGTATATTGGTCAAACATCTTGGAAACCACTATATATATATATATATATACACAGAGACATACCAGTCTGGTTTGAGAAATTAGAAGGACCTGAAGTTTTGTTCTCTGTACCCTGCTAAAGAATTTCACAAATCAAAATATTACATGAGAGCTATGAATGATAAGTTGAAAGAAGAATAAGGAAATAGGAGTCAAAACTCACAGAAGATGAGGAGCCTCGTCTTTCACCAGAAGAGCCTAATGACTTGCTGCCGCCATAACATTTTGTTTGAGAAGAAGCAGCCTTTCCAGACAATGCTTTTTCCAGTGCACGTTCTCTGGCCTCAGAGAGTGCTCTTTCTACAGCAGCACGCTCAGATCGGAGTTTAGCTTGCATTGAAGCCTTCTCAGCTGATGACAACTTATCATTTGCCTCAACAGAAGCCTTCTCTGATCTCCTTGGAACCTCAGAAGTCCCTTTCCGGTGGGCTCCTGTCTTTGCTTTCTCTATTGCAGCTTTTCCTGCTCTTTCCTTAGCATCAGCAAACGCCCTTTCGCGGGCTTCACGAATAGCTCTTTCTACCATAATTCTCTCTTTCTCTCTTTCTCTTTCCTTCTCTCTTTCCTTCTCTCTTTCCTTCTCTTTCTCTCTTGTTTCATCTTTCTTTTTCAGATGTTCCTCAACCAGCTCTTCTTCGTTCTGTGAAGCATCAGAAGCAGCATCTCCCCCTTTTTCCATAGATGATCGACAACTCTCCTCTCCCTCATTTTCTTTTATGTTTCTATCTGTTGATGTGAAAGTATTTTTGTCTCCGTTGGGCAAACAACAGGAAGACTCAGCTGCCTCCACAATATTGCTTCTATCTATTTCATTCTCTTGATACTCAAACCGGTGCTCTTGTTCAGTCTTATCTTCATCATTCTGTAGACCAAAACTTGTTTTCATGTCATCATTTTCTTTTTTGCTTTCCTCCATTTCGTCAGGCTTACTTTCTGCCTGACTTACTACTCCATCCTGCATTGATCTGTCATCATCCTCTACTACGCTCCAACCACTTCGTATTGAATCAGAATCTATGTCTTCAACGTGTTCTTCTGTGCTGCTGACAGCACTGGCTTTTTCAGGGAATTGATCACTGAGATCTTGCTCAACGCCAACCTCCTCAATGTATGAATCCCCTTGTCTCATTTCAAAAGATGACCTGCTGGTGTCAGTATCTACACTACCATCGATCTTAGTTTCTTCTGCTAGCTCATGCGTTTGCTCAAATTTCTCCCCGGATTTATTTGAGTCTGTTTTACTACAATCATCATATTCATGCATTTCAGCACGAGAATCTGCATGCTCCTTTATCTCATTAAGTTCAGCAAGTCGTTGAGCCCATCCAGCTTCTTCAGATAATTCATGTGCACCTTCCCCTTCTTGGTCGCTAGCCATTCTATTGGCCTCTAGCTCTTCTCCTATCAGTTCACGGACCAAAGACGTTTTACCTTGCACTTCTACCTTACCATATGTTTCTTGTGCCGACTCTTCATTTTCTCTGGTATGTGCATAAGCTTCATTTTCCCTGGTATAGGCATAGGCTTCATAATCCTTTCTTACTGTCTCCACCTCATCCTGTTCATATCTATCTGTGCCAGTCATCTGGCAGTACGAAGTCTCTACAGTTTCGTTTCCGTTCTCATCTCCAGTTTTGTGATGGATATCAAGATGGTCGTTTTCTGATTCCACTAAGCTGTAAGTTTCATCTTCTCCCTTAATATCTGCTGGCTGAAACATCTGCCTAAACATTTGTTTAAGAACGGTCCAATTTTCTTGTAATCCTGAATCATTAGCTTGTCCAGATGTACTTTCTGTTTCCTCACTAGCATCATGAATCCATACACCCTCCTCACGGAAGGATATTTCTGTGGTTTCATTCTCCAGACCTCCTAGCCACAAGGGCCTGTTGTTTTCCTTCGGGGCCTTGATCATATTGTAGACGTCTTCAGAGGTCTTCCAAACTCCTCTTCGCCTGGGAACCTTGTGCATTGTCTCTTGCGCCTCATCTGTGTTTCCTGGCTCAGAAATATGTTCTCTGTTAAAAGACACCATAGCTCCAACACTATCATCGGACTGCGTTTTACTGAAAATATGATCAGGTGTTGGGATCTCTTCCACTTCCCTCACATATGTTTTGGTATGATCAGTACCAACAAAATTCTCATGTGGCTCAAAGATTCTCTCCTTCTCACCTTCCTGATCTAGAACATTGTAAGTTGGGTCAGGATTTTCATGCAAATCTTCTTCGCCCCACTTAGATCCACCTTCAGTCTCACAAGCACTTTTAACTTGCCATTCAATTTCTACCTCCATATTCTGAGAAGTCCCTTCTGTGAAAGCACAGATTCTAGATTCAGACTTCTCTTCAATATTAGTTTCGGTCTTACTCTCAGGTTGTTGTGGGGTCTCTTCCACTTCCCTTGCATATGTTTCCACTTCCCTTGCTAGCATCTCTGGTGAGTCACCTTCCTCACCCTGAACCATTTGAGCGAGGCTAGAACTTTCCTCCTCAGTAACCTGTTTCTCATCCTTTTTTGAAACCTTGCTCCCCGTGAAGGTGAAGGCCTCTACAACACACTTTATTTTACTGCCAAGCTGTCCAAATGTATAGAAGGAATTCTCAGTTAATGGCTGCACCTCTTGTTTCGTATCAGTTTCAGATTTGGCTGGTGCAAGGTTATCTGGCTCCTGCTGCTTACTGTTCATAACTGATTTGAATATCTCTCCAGGTGATACCCAGTGTTTGCGACCTCTTTTTGCTTGTTCCTCTTCTAGCTTAACCACATCGTGTTCTTCTAACTCTTCCAGCTTATGGTCTGAAGTTGATTTTAAAAGTCCTTCCGGAACCTCCCACAGCTTCCGTGCTCTTTTAGCATGCTGATCCCCCTCATTTGAAGCCGATTGTTCAGATGAGTTCCCCGTTTCACCGAGAAGCTGAGAATTGTTGTCTCTGCTTTCTTCTGTAATTTCTTCAACTTCTTTGTCCCCTTTAATCTCGATTTTAGGGTCATCACAAGATTTCGGTTTTGCACAACTGCGAAAGCCTGAATTTTTCCTTCCCATCATTTGTTTTGCAATATTCATTCTTACTTGTGCCTCTTCTATAGCCTTCTTCAATGCTGCAGAAGACTCAGCGGCAGGCGAATTTGCATCTGTTTCAGCATCGAAGTATGGAGGTGAACTTGTAGGATCATCATCTTCAGTTTGTAACCTTTCCGAAAACCCAGAGTAGGAGCCCAAAAATCTTTCAGAAGACCCATTTTCACCATTCAACGTATGCTGCAAGCTTGAAACTGGTTTCACATCCGGATGTTCAGCATTAGAATCGGTCTTGCACGTGAAGTCATCACGCGTACTACATCCATTTCGAGCAAAGATGTTCTCGAAATCAACCTCAGTTTTAGAATCCTCCCGCTTACTAGAAGAAACCTTGACTTCCTCACGACCCTCATTACATGGCTTCTTCGTCTCAACTAGTGGATTAATTATAGGTGGTTTACTTTCAATCTTTTGCAACGGGCTCGTACTCTCAACCTGCAGTTTAGTAAGCACCTGAGCCTCCTGAGTAACGTTAGTAGTAGTCCTATCCCCATTGCGTGAGACGGCCTGGTGATTTGATATATCAGAGTGCTTCATCCTAACCATTTCAGGTGAATCTTTCCCCTCGTTGCAAACAGGAACAACAACATCACAAGAGTTTCCACTTTTCCTACGATTCCTACACATTGGAAAACAAAAAAGCTCTCACCAACAGAGATCTAACATCAAAGTGTTTCCACTAGTCAAAGATGTCTCCAGCAAAAAAACCTCATATACACAAATCACACAATCGTATTAGCCTTTTAAAAAAAATTGAAGAACCCTAAATATATATTGAAACATTTACCTTCTCTTATTGACAGTAACGGCGGTTTTGTTATCGGAGTTGATGATCACTTCCTTGGGAGTAAGAGCGAAATCGCAACCACCAAAGACGGAAGAGTAATCGAGCTTAGAGCTGCGAACATCGACCTTAACTTTACCAAGGTTGAGCTCCGGTACATCCAAAAACGGAATCGAAGACGGAGAAGGACCCGAGCCTCTGAAAATCTCGCCGTAGTCAACAAGAGGAGATTTCAAATTAGACGGAGAAGCAAAAACGCCGTCGTACGCAGCATTTGCACTAAAGCTAAGGCTGCTATGGCTACGATTACTAATCTTCCTAGAGAAAGTAGTAGCAGGCGATTTCTCATACTCCATTTTTTTTTTTTTTTTTTTTTTTGCGAAGAAGAGATTAAACAAAAAAATGGCTTTGTATTGTTCGTCTTCGTCGTTGTTTCTGCTTTCTTATTCTCTAATCTCTTCCTAATTTGTCCTTCTCTCTGGTTTTTTGCAGACGAAAAAATCTGCAGAAGCTTTAGAGAGAGAAGAGAAGAGAAGGGTGAGAGAGAGCTATGAGCTGTTTATTTTTTTATGCCGAGTAATTTGGATTTTTTTTTATTTTTATATAAACAAATTAAATCATACTTACTAACTAATTCGAAAAAGCGCGTGAGCAATAATTATAATAACTGTCTTGTAGTCAAATAATTTAAGAACTATATTAATCGCGAGATTAATTTTTGCATTGGTTGTATCATGTACTATAGAGTATAAAAGCAAAATTAACGTTAATGTTGTGTCGGTCAAATCTCTTTCATTTTTATGCTCTTTGTGATACTTTAAGATGCGTTAAGCATAGAGACCTTAGTTTGTTTTTTAGTTCTTTTTTTTTTTTTTTTTTTTGCTTCGTGTGATTATTTTATGTAGTGAAATGTTGTATAAAGGAGTAAGATAAATTGTGTTGTCAAAATCAAAAGTATTTCCACACGCCAACCTCCTTCGTCTTAGTTCATGTACCTTTAAATATGTAATATATATATATATATATATATTTTTTAAAAATATGTAAATATTTACATATTTTTGCTTGTCATTTCTAATTTTCCAGAAATTGTTCATAATTATATTAGAGATGATTACTATATTTCAGTAACGTAAGTCCATGTTGACCTTTTATATTTTCTTTTGTATGATATACCACTAATATAATCAGACTTAAGAGTAACAAATGTATAAATGCTTTTTGACAAAAAAAAAAAAAATTTTAAAAAAAAAGTCTAATTGCGTTCTTAAACACATGGGAGCTTGCCCGATTACAAATATTCAAATGGCTCGATTTTTTTTATTATAGTTTTGTCGAAAGACAGTTAATATCTAAGCTGTTGATAACAGTGTATAAAGGGCGATGAAATCATGTAAGGGTATCTTCGGAATTTTGAGTATCATAGTAAAAAGCTATGATTCTCTCGACTTGTCTGTGCGACCGTTATGCATTATTATGCTCTTGTCTTGCCTCCTGTCAACAGTTTCACAATTTTTATTTTGTAGATTTCAAAACTAAAAACATTGTCGTTTATATATAAATAAACTCAGACAAATGTAAAACCAAAAAAAAAGAAAAAAAATATCACTTTATTTTATTTTTTCAAAAAACTTTATTTTATTCGAAGGATCAATCACTAATTATAAACTAGATATTATAGTTCGAAGTCGTTTGTGATTACGTATTGATAAACTACTGATTCGGTTCTTGAAATGAACCTATATGCTTGTAACTAAGCCCAACACAGTTTCCGTGAGTTTAGTTTGATGATTCATTCGATGTTGTCATCACCAATTTGGTTTATACATAGTAATCATGCAAGAAGAAAATAACAAGAGCAGGGGTGAATAACAAGTGGCGTTACAAAAAAAGTGTCTATTAAGCAGTTGTCTATGTCTTTATCTCGAATGATAGATCACATGATTTTTTGATACAAGACATGGATTCTTTTCACAACAATTTCCCACATATCTTTTGTTTATACCTCCAATATTTTTAAAAAAAAAAACGAAAACAAAACCAAACAGTATATTGGTAATATGACTCATATTTATGATTTTCATTTTAGCTTCTACCCTTGGTGGTTTTTGGGATGTGGTCCAAAACTTTAGATTATACAGGCTGTTCCAATGAATGTATATACAATAATAACATATGTATTTATATGCACACGTTTGGTAGAAATTGTAATGATTCACAGCATCGTAGTTGCTGGCAATCACCAAGAGCCAGAGAAGTCATGCATTTTCCGAAAAAATCCATATGTTATTACTACTATCAAAATAGTATGAACCCCCCCAAAATATAAAATACTACTAGTGAGGAAACATAAGTCACAGATCGAATAAAAACCAAAAACGCTTTGTCATTTCCAAGATCGTTCCTGATATCACCGCTCTGAGTATTTTAAACAAATTAAACATTAGAAAATCCTATTGAACTTATTGGTTTATTTTTCTTGTTCCCTTAATAAAATATAGAACGCAAAATTAAAGTTAGATTGTATACCTTAAAGAAATCATCGCTGACCAACAAAGAAATAAAATTTTAAAAAACATCAAAGAGACATTTTGTATATATTAATGGTCCACAAGTTAGATGAAATAAATTATTTAGTGATCGAACACTCATAACTGATCACCTAATGATTCTATTATAGCCTGCTTATAAGTGGCAGTGACAGATATTGTTGTTGGTAATGCCTTCTCTAAACCATGCATGATTTGTATTATAGTTAGGACTCTGAAAATGACATCGTAACATGGAAAAGAAAAAATAATAATAATAACATTCATGTGTGTGTGTGTGATGTTAACCGTTTTGCTATACCCAATTAACATTTGAAAGTACCATTCTAACACTTAAAATCCTCAAACGCCTATTTATATCTACAAAGAAAAGTCGTCAAATGCAAGTATATCCCAGAAGCCAAAATCAAACTAATAGAAGTGAAACACTCACATTGTATCTTGACAATTCAGAGAGCATCTTGACAATTCCACACAAGAAAATGTAACAATAAAAACTTAAATAAATATAGTGGTAAGGTTATGCCCCTAAATGAGTTGTCCACATACTCTTTGATGAGTTTCGGTTAAGACAACTAAGAGTTGGCGACACACAAAAATAAAATGATGGTAAGCTTTTGGGCAATTGAGATCTAACTGTATAAATCTAGGGTCAGTGACAGTTACTTTTATAGCTTTATAGAAGAAGAAGAAAAAAAAAAGGTAAATCGATGCCATACGATCGAGAGAATCTAATTATGTCAGTCAAAGCACAAAAAAAATGGAGCCCACGATACATACACATAGTGTCATTATTTTCGTTCCTTTGTAATATTTTTTTTTTTAGTTTTCTTTTTAACAAACTTGTAATAAATAAAATGTATTTCATGCTTTTTAATAGACCATGGCATCATGGAAACCTAATCTAACATGGCCTTTACAAGGTTTTATAAGCGTTAAAGTGGTTTCAGTTGCTTTTTTTTTGGCAAAAGTAGTCTATGGGAGAATCTCTTAGCCATATGCTTTGCATATTCACAACCCCAACCACATGCTCTCGCCTACTTCTGTATTCTTGTTTTTGTTTACTAAATAAAAATCATACATTGCCTCGGGCCCAATAAGGACCCAAATTGAAAACCTCTAACTCCCAAAGAAGGTTATAGCATAAGTATAAACATTGTCGTATGATATTAAACAATTCTGACTCTGAAACTCTGATTTTTATATCATACTGTTGATAATTGGGTTTCGAAAGGATATGTGGATTTCAAACAAGGTTGATGAATTGTACAGTATTCAATTTTGAGTACAATATTTGCTTGGTTTCACAGAACTTTACATTTGGCTTAATTTAGTCTCACACGCACACACATACACACATACATACATACATTCTTAAATTATACACTACAAGAATCATTCATTCATTATTATCGTTACAACTATGTTACTTGCGTAATCGTAGCGGTGATTCAGTGATTTTTATGAAATCTTCTCAAGTGAATTGATTGAGATACTCATCGACAGTGGTGTACTTGACATCAGGGTAAAGCACAGAGGCTTCCACACCGAACAAAGTCTCTTTGGTGAAACTGGTCTGATCTCTCTTCACAAACACCGCGTGGTTTATCGACTTAAAAACATCGACGGGAACTGGAGATTACACACACACACACACACACACACACACACACACACACACACACACACACACACAAAATATATATATATATATATATATATTTTTCATTAAGAAAATGGAAAAAAGTGATCAATAAAAATTGGGAATAAAAATTTCAAGGATTTTGATTTCTATACCTTGGATGCTTTTAAGGATTTCTTCTTCTGATATGTGAGTCTTCTCAAGAGACTTGCCGATCTTTTTCTCCCACAAGGTTACCATTTCATTCATTGATAAAGTGTTCTTAGGAGGTCTTATGTAAAGGATTTTGTTCAGAGTCCTTGGATCATCCACTGTCCTGATTGTGTAAGCGGCAGTATCTTCCTCTTTGTTTATCACAACTGCAAAAACAATCTAAAACATGTTATAAAATAAATATTTTTTTCTTTTTTTTTTGAAAAATTCTTACATTTTAAAATTCTCAACCTTTGGCATCTCCATCGCCTAAAATAGTAACTTTGTCTCTAGGAGGAACATTTCCGTCGCCAAAAATGATGACTTTGTCTCTAGTAGGAGAAATGAGACTAGGCTCGAACTGAGCTAACGTACGCAAGTATAAACCGGCACAGCAATCGCTAACAACGTAAGTGTGTGGTATTCCTTCAGCCTCTGTAGCTTTCCTGATCCGTAACTTACTTGCAAAAAATGATTTTGCCGGCTCAACCGCACTTGTCCTCTCCACGTCTGTCCCAAACTCAGCCGGCAAGAATCTCTGGAAAACAACAATTACAAATCTAGTAGAAGACTACGAGCAATGTGCTGTATGATTTTTCTCATAACTATACATTTTCATTAGATCATATGCTAATCAGATCTCCATTTATAAGTAATGAGTTTGGAACAAATTAATACCTTCACGTTACCGGCTTCTTTAATGGCGGAAATGATCTTGGTTTGATCCAAGACTTGCTTGTGCCCGATGGTTGATATCACCACATCGACCTGTTTGATGGCCTTCACTAAGCTTTCATGATCATTCAAATCCCCCTGACCAAGTTATATAACTAAGGTTATGGTTATGTATTTGTATGTAATACATGTTAGAGAATGATAGTTTCTGCATACGTTTAGTATTGTGACACCGAGGTCTTTGAAACACTGGACGGTTTTGCCCTTAACGGGATCGGAGAGAGATGCTTCTCGGACAAGAGCGAACGTTGGATTACCCGCTTTAGCGCTAGCTTCAACGATGAATTCTCCCATGTAACCAGTCCCTCCGATCACAAGAATCTTGCTTTTCTCCGTCGTCATGTTTCAACGGTGGTAATGACTAATAAATGTGTACTATTTGAATAATGATACTGTGGGATTTGAGTGAAGGACTTGGCGTCGACAGGGCAATTATTTATGGACACTATTTAGTGGGTCGACTACGACAATATCCTCACCCAGCACCATTTGTTTTTCGATAACGACTGATCACGACTTTACAAAAAAAAAAAGTGAATGTCTTTAAAATACTAAACCACTCTGTCTCATAAAAAATAATCTATCTTTTTTGTCCCAACATCTTGTTAAGGTATAGAGAAACACACACGAAATAAACCGCTTGAAACGCGCCAAGCAAACGCTTGTTATTCAACCTTGTATAGAAACTCTCGTTTCTTACAAGACTTGAATCTAAACTTACTCTCTTATCTATCTAACATAACACTCTGTGTAGATCTAAAAGAGTTAAACACATTCATCTTCTTAGCCTTTTTATGAATGTTATAAAGTTACAAATCTCTCAAAACTTTTACCCCACGAGTGATGGCTCTTTTTGTGGCTAGCCCTAGTCTCTTTATACTCGCACCTAAAATTTCAAATCTAAATCTTTGTGCATCATAACAAAAAAGAAATATTCTTTATCCCCAAGAATATTGTTTCCTTATCTCCTCTAACCAAATATACTCTTAATATCTTTGTCATCTTACTTCACGCCACGTCAGCATATCAGACCTCTAAGACTCTTCATCGCGTCATGTCACCTTCAGAGCTCTAATGCACTTTCACATCTTACGTTAGTCCCATCCATTTCTTCCACATTGTACGACTCCCTTCTCACAATCTCACCAGAAAAAAAACGTAATGGGAAAATAACATAGCGGGACAAAAGAACATAGTGGGAGAAAAGTACTTCCATAGTTTTGTGCGGTTATAGACAAAAAAATATATAATTTCGTAAAGTTAATTTAGGATATTACAAAATAAAATAATCTCACAAATTTTACGGCGTTAGACGGAAAATGTAATTTGCCAATTTTTTTTATTTCTTTACCGAGAAACTTAATTCCACAATTTTATTGTTTTGGAGAAATTCGTAATTTTGTGGTTTTGAAAGCTAATGTTTTGCAAATTTAGCGAGATTATGGTTTTCCAAAAACTTGAAATTATTATATATGAACTTATTTTCTGTGAAAACCTCAAAATATATGGAATAACGCTGAAACCACCAAACTATAAAATTATGAGTAAAACTATATTTTTCTTTTTGAAATTTTAAAGCAGAGGGACAATGGATGTGAAGGGAATGGGTTGAATCGACATGAGATGTTGAAGTGGTTTTTTTTTTCCGAATATTTTGTATATTATTAGAGTTAGGTTAAAGAGTATTTTAGGTTCTTAAAAAAATTTTTTTTTGTAAAATTTAGATATGAAACGGGTAACGTTTCTAATATAAGATATTCATCAATAATATATATTATCTATGTTCCTAATTAATCTATTTTCTAGAATTTTCATACATATTAAGAAAAACATATTAAAATTTGATTATAAATGTACTATTTTGTGCTTTACAATTTTCTATAACTCTAAACCAATAGAGTTTTAATTAATACATTTATTGAAATTTACGATCTATCATTAATAAGTTATTAATAATAACTAATACAATTGCATAAATAACTTAAAAATTACATCTTTTGGAACCAAACAAAGTATTATTCAGAAAAAAATTAATGGATTTTTCTTTAAGAATAAAAATTGGCCTATGTTTTGAGAAGTTTCCCCATAGTAATTGTGGTTGTTGAGATTGTCAAATGAGAATCTCCTTCTTACGAGCATTCACAAAATAAATAGAAGAAAACATAAAAAAGACAACACTATGATAAATAAATTAAGATAGAACAAAGGGGAAAATACAAATCTATCAACATCGAAATAATTTAATCTGAAACTCTGATTTTTCTATCATATATTGGGTTTCGAAAGTACATATATATTTGTGGATTTCAAACAAACTTGAAGTTGAAGATGTACCCCTATTTTTTTTTTTCTGGTCAAAGTAGTTGAAGATATACCTTACGTTGTCATTGACACAAGAGTGCAACATTAGCTTAGTTTCTCAAAACTTCACATTTGGCTTAATTCAATCTCACACGCACACACACACACATTCTTAAATTATATAACTACAAGAATCATTGATAATTGTTGTTACAACTATGTTACTTGCGTTGCGTAATCGTAACGGTGGATTCGGTGCTTTAATGAAATCTTCTCAAGTGAATTGATTGAAATACTCATCGACAGTGGTGTACTTGACATCAGGGTAAAGCTCAGAGGCCTCCACACCGAACGAAGTCTCTATAGTGAAACTGGTCTGATCTCCCTTAACAAATATGGAGTGGTTTATCGCCTTAAAAACATCGATGGGAACTGGAGATAACGCAAAAAAGAAGATATCTTTTTATTTAGCAATGAAAAAACCGATGATAAAGAATCTATAAAATAAAACTCCCCTTGTGAATCATGCTCGGATTAGAATTTCTAACCTTGGATGTTTTTAAGAATTTGTTCTTCTGAGATGTGAGTCTTCTCGAGGGACTTGCCGATCTTTTTCTCCCACAATGTTACCATTTCATTCATTGATAAAGTGTTCTTAGGAGGTTTAATGTAGAGTGTTTTGTTCAGAGTCCTTGGATCATCCACTGTCCTGATTGTGTAGGCAGCAATATCTTCCTCTTTGTTGATCACAACTGCGAAAACAATCTAAATTATATAAAAATCTTTTATGTTTTAAATTCTACTTTTCTATTACATTATATAATTCTCCACCTTTGGCACTTCCATCCCCTAAAATGGTGACTTTGTCTCTAGGAGGAACACTGTCTTCGCCAAAGATGATAACCTTGTCTCTGGTATGAGAAATATATGAGACTAGACTCGAACTGGACTAATGTGCGCAAGTAAAAACCAGCAGAGCAATTGCTAACAATGTAAGTGTATGGTATTCTTTCAGCTTCTATGGCTTTCCTAATCTGTATCTTCCTTGCAAAAAAGTACTTTGCCGGCTCAACGGCACTGGTCCTCTCCACGTCTACCCCAAACTCAGCCGGCAAGTATCTCTGGAAAACATCGACTACATATCTAGTTAGAGACTCTCTGCAATTGTTTATTTGTAATGAGGTTTGATGATGAATCAAATTCTGACCTTAACGTTACCGGCTTCTTTGATTGCGGTAATGATCTTGGTTTGGTACATGTTATAGAATGATAGTTCATGCATACGTGTAGTATTGTGACGCCGGGATCTTTGAAGCGTTGGATGGTTTTGCCCTTGACGGGATCGGAGAGAGATGCTTCTCGGACAAGAGCGAATCTTAGATTACCGGCTTTAGCGCTAGCTTCAACGATGAATTCACCCAAGTAACCAGTCCCTCCGATCACAAGAATCTTGCTTTTCTCCGTCGTCATGTTTCAACGGTGGTAATGACTAATAAATGTGTACTATTTGAATAATGATACTGTGGGATTTGAGAGAAGGACTTGGCGTCGACAGGGCAATTATTTATGGACGGTATTTAGTGGGTTAATTACGACAAATACCTCCTCACTAAACATCCCATGTGATGTGGTGAACAGTTTTCGACTCTCATGTTCTGTTCGTAAAATACAAATTACATAAATTCTAGCACAAACGGTATTCATTATTATATAGGTGTACATATCAAACCAATTAAATGCATGCAAAGATATGTGAATTTGTGAGATAATTTTATTGTGGTAGAGCACTGTGACAACACATCACAAGAGTCATTTTTATTGATACAAAACATGAAACTAGCGTCATAGTGGTAAGTTATGAAGTACCTCAAACAAAATAACTGAGATACTCATCAACACTTGTGTACTTGACATCAGGGTAAAGCTGAGAGGCTTCAAAACCGAACGAAGGCTCAATAGTGAAATTGGTCTGGTCTCCTTTCACAAACACTGCGTGGTTTATAGACATAAGAACATTGATGGGATCTGGAGACTCTGCAGAAACAGAATTATAACTTTTTATTCAGCTAATGAAAAAAGGCAGTACTAAAGAATCTAAAATCCTTATAATTCTGATTTTCTAAACCTTGGATGCTTTTAAAGATTTGTTCCTCTGACAAGTAAGTCTTCTCAAGAGACTTGCCAATCTTTTTCTCCCACAAGGTGACTAATTCGTTCATGGATAAAGTGTTGTTAGGAGGATTAATGTAGAGGGTTTTATTCAGAGTCCTCGGATCATCCACGGTTTTGATCGTATAAGCAGCAATATCTTCCTCCTTGTTGAACACAGCTGCATGCGAAAATATTCGACCGTGTTACATTCATTCAACTGTATAAAAAGCACATTAATGTTTTCGGATATATATGAAACTAACCTTTGGCATTTCCATCACCAAATATTTGGACTTTGTCTCTAGGAGGAGAAGTGAGACCAAACTCGAACTGAACCAATGTGGGCAAGTAGTAACCGGAAAGGTAATTGGTAACAATGTAAGTGTATGGTATTCCTTCCGCTTCAACGGCTCTCCTGGTCTGTAGTTTCCTTGCAAAAGGCGATTTCGCTGGCTCAACCGCATTAGACCTGTCCACGTCCATCCCAAACTCAGACGGCAAGAATCTCTGCAAATTACGTCAAATCCAGTATGAGACTATATCTTCAGTTGGATGATTATTATTCAAGAAAATCACTAGACTAATTATATTTGGTGGTGACGGACCAACAACACTAACACAAATCACTAGACTAATTGAATTCTATTTATATATTATATACACACATCCATCCTAAAAGATATACAAATTTTATCTTATGCAGATCGGATTCTACTCATATGTAACGGGTTGGTTGAATCAAGATCTGACCTTGACGTTACCGGCTTCTTTAATGGCTGAAACAATCTTGGTTTGATCCAAGATTTGCATGCTCCCAACGGTTGATATAACCACATCGGCCTGTTTAACGGCCTTCACTAAGCTCTCGTGATCGTTCAACTCCCCCTGATCCCAAGTTTGATATACATAATAGCTAGGTTATGGATTATGGTTATTGGAATCTTTATGAAAGATATATATATTAAAGGAATCAAGCGTACGTACGTGTAGTATTTTGACGCCGAGATCTTTAAATTTCTGGACGATTTTGCCCTTGACGGGATCGGAGAGAGTTGCTTCTCTAACAAGAGCCAACGTGGAGTGCCGGGCTTTCACGCTTGCTTCTACAATGAGTTGTCCGATGTGACCAGTCCCTCCGATCACCAGAATCTTTGACGCCATGTTTTAGTGTTTGTGAGACCTTTACGATTAATGACTGTGTATACTGTTTGAGTGCTAAATTGATTTGAGATGTGAGCCAAGGAACAGCAATTTATGGACTATGTTCGTCAATTTCCGATATTACCCTTACCTAAGATATTTTTATTTGTTTATCGCAACCACCTTTTGATAATATCTATTATTATAGCTCACGAGTCACGCCATTACAACAAAACCTTTGATTTGAACTTTCTCGTAAAAACTGATTTGAATTAGAGAATATATTCTTAGTGGTTTACACGTGTTGATAATAGGTATGAATTACACAATAAACAAAGTATGTATCCTTTGTGACGAGTCACTGTGTGAAGAGTCACACACACACATATAGGTAAAAAGCACTGTGTGACGAGTCACACACACACATCACAAGAATCATTTTTATTGATACAAACATGAAACTTCGTGGTGGTAATTAAGTGTTTTATCTTTTATGAACTTCCTCAAACAAAATAACTGAGATACTCATCAATACTTGTGTACTTGACATCAGGGTAAATCTCAGAGGCTTCCACACCAAACGAAGGCTCTATGGTGAAATTGGTCTGGTCTCCTTTCACAAACACTGCGTGGTTTATCGACAACATAATATTGATGGGAACCGGAGACTCTGCCAAAACAAAAAAAAAACAAAAAAGAAGTTTTGGTTCAGCTAATTAATAAAAAAAAGGCAGTGATATATATTAAAGAAACTAAAAACCTCTCTTGGTTTCTAAACCTTGGATGCTTTTAAGGATTTGCTCATCTGGGATGTGAGTCTTCTCAAGAGACTTGCCGATCTTTTTCTCCCACAACGTAACCATTTCGTTCATCGATAAGGTATTGTTAGGAGGCTTAACGTAAAGGATTTTGTTCAGAGTCTTTGGATCATCCACCGCCTTGATCGTGTAAGCAGCAATATCTTCCTCCTTGTTGATCACAGCTGCCAAGTAGTCGAGACCATATTAGCTAGATGCATATATGTATTACAGTATACTATATATAAAGCGCATTAACATTTAAATTCTGAAAAAAAGACCTTTGGCATTTCCGTCGCCTAAAATGGTGACTTTGTCTCTAGGAGGAGATGTGAGACCAGGCTCGAACTGAACCAATGTAGGTAGGAAGTAACCGGCAAAGCAACCGGCCACAGCGTAAGTGTATGGTATTCCTTCAGCTTCAACGGCTCTCCTAATCTGTATTTTTCCTGCAAAAGCTGATTTTGCGGGCTCAACCGCGCTGGTCCTGTCCACATCCACCCCAAATTCAGACGGCAAGAATCTCTGCACATAACAAATATCCAATATGAGACTAAATATATATATGTACAAATGAATTTCCCAATAACTACTCTTTTCATGAAGTGGGTTTAAATTGATGTGGTGATAGAGCGACAACACTAACACAAACACAAACCAATAATTAGAAATTATATTTTATTATATACACCAACCTTGACGTTACCGGCTTCTTTAATGGCTGAAATGATCTTGGTTTGATCCAAGATTTGCATGCTCCCAACTGTTGATATAACCACATCGACCTGTTTAATGGCCTTCACTAAACTCTCATGATCATTCAAATCTCCCTGACCACCAAGTCAAATTATAACTAAGGCTAAGCTGTGGTTATAAAACATAGTAATAATAAAAGAATATTAGAGTTGAAGAATAATAACCTGTAGTATTTTGACGCCGAGGTCTCTGAAACTCTGAACGGTTTTGCCCTTGACGGGATCGGAGAGAGTTGCTGCTCTAACTAGAGCGAATGTGGTGTGGCCGGCTTTGACACTCGCTTCTACTAAGAATTTCCCGATGTAACCAGTTCCTCCGATCACTAGAATCTTGCTTTTCTCCGACGCCATTGGTTTAGTTTCAAAAGGTGATGATGATGAGTGCGTGCAGTTTGAGTGGTAATAGAATGATTTGGAAATGTGAGTGAAGGAAATGGCTCTGGCAGCCAATTTATGGACCAGACCGGTGGTTGATTAATTTACAATAATAGCCTTACCGAAACTTACTTCAATTCTAAGATTTATTTCTTGTTAGTGTCTCCACATCAAAAACTCTAATTAAAATCGTATTAGTAACTAATTATAGCTCACGGTTCCCTCGATGAACCAAAAGTATACCATAAACCGTACCATTTTATAACCATTCAACTAACCCCAACCCCAGAGCCGGCCCAAAGACGAAGCCAATTTAGCATATGCTTTCGGGGATATTTCTGTTTTCCGTCGACTTTTGGATTTCAAAAACGCATTTCACCCCTGTATTTCACCTTGTATTATATAATTTTGCATTGTGTGTATCTTAGCTCGGGTTTGACTTTTAGTAGCATCAAAACAGCTTAAACAACAAAAAAATGATTCAATGAGGTATAAAATAAATCTCATTATCATTAATTTGGTAAAAAAAACTGTATAATAATAATGTACAGAACCGGACTAAGCAAAACTAAAAGCTTCAAACCAAAAAGAGAAACAAATCAGACTGGTTTATAGTAAACCAATTTACATATGGAATCTGGACACAATATTAGATCAAATTCACTGACTAATACATTCCAACATCATTTGTGTTGTATGACCAAAAAAAAAAAAAAAAAAAAATTGGGGAAGGTTCGAAAAATATTGGAAACACTGAACGTCACAGCCACTTCATCAGTGACGTCACAAAATTCCCATGAACATATACACATAATATATTTGTTTTCCATAAATTTTGAAAGATACTTTCTATATTTCATTATTTTGCTTATATTTCTCCGACTCGTTTGCGAGAAGTTTTCTGGAAAATCAAAAGGATTCGATTCGATGGCTCTAGATATCTGCGTGAAGGTTGCCGTCGGTGCTCCTGATGTTCTCGGAGACTGTATGTTCTCTCTCTCTATCCGTTGATCGATGATAAAGCTTTGATTTCACAAATTAGGGTTTTTGATTTCACAAAGCTTTGATCTTTGTGATTTATTCGATGAAGTTTCGATTTTTTTTTTTAATTTGTTTCTTCAGGTCCGTTTAGCCAACGTGTTCTTCTGACCCTTGAGGAGAAGAAGGCTCCCTACAAGATCCATCTGATTAACGTCTCCGACAAACCCCAGTGGTATGTTCTCTCCATTCATAATAAATTGGATCAAAGTTATGATTTTTTTTTTTATGAGGGCACTTATTAGATTCTGTATCCTCTGTAAATTTGTGGGCTTTTTGATAAATCTTAAGACTTTTTTGTGTGTGTTTATAGGTTCTTAGACATTAGCCCAGAAGGTAAAGTTCCGGTTATGAAGCTTGACGGCAAATGGGTAGCTGATTCAGACGTTATCGTTGGGATTCTTGAGGAGAAATATCCAGAGCCTTCTCTCAAGACTCCTCCTGAATTTGCCTCTGTGGGATCCAAACTCTTTGGTGCTTTTGTGACTTTCTTGTTGAGCAAAGATGCCAATGATGGATCCGACAAGGCCTTGGTTGATGAGTTAGAAGCCTTGGAGAATCATTTGAAGACACATCCTGGTCCTTTTGTAGCTGGAGAGAAAGTTACTGCGTTGGATCTGAGTTTAGCACCTAAGCTTTACCATGTTGAGATTGTTCTTGGTCATTACAAGAACTGGTCTGTCCCTGAGAGCTTGACTTATGTTCGTAATTACGCCAAGGCTTTGTTTGCTAGAGAGTCATTCGTGAAAACCAAGGCTGAGAAAGAGTTTGTGGTTGCGGGTTGGGAATCTAAGGTGAACGGTTGATCAGTTGGATCCATGCTTCTCGAAGTTATTGTTGCGTAGAACCTGTATTCTTCACCGAATAATGAAAATGCACGATTATGCGTGTTATTGTTTTTCTTTAGAGTTGGTTATCTCCTACCAATAATGATGCAATAGACAACCATAGTCTTTTTTATAGTGTATATCTCTTATTCAATTTGGGATTGCAGCAGACCTATGTTCAATCCCTCGATTACAGTAAATGCTTGCTACAAGGTGAAGAGGCTAGTTTTTCAGACAAACTGGGTGAGATACTCATCCACACTTGTGTACTTGATATCAGGATAAAGCTGAGAAGCTTCCACTCCAAAGGAAGGCTCTATGGTAGATTAAGTTCACAAAGATGGCATGATTCAAAGCCAATAGTATATCAAGTGGATGTGGAGACTCTGCAACATTTTCAAGTATTAGCCAACAACACATGACCTTGATTGTCCAGACTAGTAATGTATTGTATATAAGAGTGTGAAATTAGCTCTCTCACCTGGGATTTTCTTGAGAAGTTGTTCCTCTGAAACGTAAGTCTTGTCCAAAGTTGTACCCATCCTGCTCTCCCACAATGCGACAATATGGTTCTGTGAAAAAATGTTCTTTGGAGGATTGATGTAGAGTCTTATTAAACTGTGTTCTCAGGACATCGATGGTTCTCATGGTGTATGCAGCAAATGTCTTCTTCTTTGTTCTGAAAATTCTCTCTAATCTTTCAATTACAGGTTTTGATAGCTCTTCGCCTCATTAGAGCTAGTTACCTTTAATGTCACCATTGCCATAGATGGTGACTTTATCTCTAGGAGGAGAAGTGAGTCTGAGATAGCCGTCAAAGCAGTTGTTGATCACAACAAGTGTCTAATACTTTTCCGGTAATGAGTTAATTACATTGTATTCTAATGTATTTCCAGAGGAAACCGATACAAATATTAAAACATTAAACGATGCGATTGATCACTAAACAAACAACAACATTCGTATTCATACTCCAATTTGTTTTTTTTTTTTAAACCAGTTAATAAGGAGCGTTTACACAATAGTTTTCATATAATTTTTTTTTTTAATTAAGTGTTCTCTATATCTTTGTCTTTACAGGTAAACCGGCAACCATGTCCCCGGGGCTTCAAAGGGTTCTCCGGTTCCGACTGACTTGACTCCGCAAGTAACCCTCTCAAGCATCTTCTTCTAACTCTCGGCTCATGCCTCAACTTCTCCGTTGCCTTTACCGTCTCTGGTTTCTTCTCCGCCACGCTCTCAGGGGGGTTTATAATTTCTTTCATAGTTTTTTCGAATTTTAAACTCATATGAACTCCTGGATCATTCTCACTCACTGAACTCTCGACTATAATCGAATTGTTGATCCCTTGTGTGTTGCCGTTTACGTATGCCCTAACCCTTGTTTCTTCTTCTTCTTCTTCGTCGTCTTCGTAGTCTTTATGGTTTTTGCCTTTGAAGGGTTTCCTTCCTCCTTCGGTTTCCGTGGCTGTAGCGTTAGGGCTCTCGTCTGGGTTACTTCTGTAGCCACGGCGGATATGAACCTCACCATCTTTCTTGTCTTTCTCAGAACCTATTCCCATTGTGGCTCCTCTGTTTTCGCCAGTGAGAGTATAGACGTTGACGGATTTCTCATCGCCGTTGCTTTTTCCCCAAGTCAGCTTACTGATTCCATCTTTGATGTCTTCTTTGATCTTTCTGCCCATTGTAGATGATCCCTGTCCATTTGGAACTCTCGGATTCCCAAGATTACTCGTTGATGCGCCTTTGGTTTTCTGATGGTTGTCATCGGTGTGAAACTCTGTTTTGTTTTGCGTTTTTGTATCTCTCTCAGTTAGATCGCTAGGTCCTCTCGTGAGTTCTGATGCTGCTGCAATATGTCGTGTGGTTTTGCTTTGCGTTACATCTTCTCTACCTGCAGCTTGAAGAGTTTTCTTCGTTTCTTCTAACGCAAGTTTCGCCTTTTCTTTTCTCTTCTGTTGTCCTTTATCTGCTTCTGACTTCTCTCCACTGCCCTCGGGAAGATCTTTCTTACTTTCTTGCAACGCAAGTTTCTCGATTTCTTTTCTCTTCTGTTGTCCCTGATCTGCTGCTGGCTTCTCTCCACTGCCCTCAGGAAGAACTTTCTTCTTTTCTTGCACCGCTTGTTTCCCTGCTTCTGTCTTATTCCTCTGTTCCTGAGATGAATCTGTTTCTTTATTCCTCTGTTCCTGAGATGAATCTGTTTCTTTTCGTTCTAAATGCTCTTCTGGACGAGCAATAGGAGGTTTCATTGTCACCGGATTTATACTCTCGCCAGCTATTTTTTCAGTCTCTCTCGACGGATTTATACTCTCGCCAGCTATTTTTTCAGTCTCTCTCGATGGCTTCTCTTTCATCATTACCTTTTCCTCATCCTTCTTCTGAGATTCCAGTTTCTTTGACGGCGAACCAGGTTGTTGGTTAGTCTGTTTCGCCAGCCGGCTTGGTGTGGCTGCACCACGAGAAGGAGACTGAGACGTAGGTAAAGAAGCTGTTATGGCCGCAACGTTGCTTCTAACCCTAGAAAGTGACGGAGACGCCTTGGGCTTTGTTTCTGACTTTGACGGCTGAGCAATGCCTGCAGGACGAAAAGGAGGGCGTGAAGAAGGAGGAGGAGTAGGTGGTGGTGATGGGGAAGAAGTCCCTGAAGAGAGACGAGAAGGAGAGTTGGAGGAGAAGAATGGAATGTAAAAACGGAAAGGAGGCATGATGATTGTAGAGAGATGTCAAAAAGGCAAATATTGATGGGGTAAATGGTAAAGAGTAAATATTTTTGATTCATTCATCTCTCTCTCTCTGTTTATTTGTATGTATGTGTATGTTTAGTTTTTGTGTCTCTAAGGGAGAAAAGATAACTTTTCAGGTAGGTAAAGAAAAGTGATCGGTTTCTCCAGTGAAGTTATCTTTGGAATCTCTGCGTTCAATTGATGCTTATGCACCACAGCTTATAACAGAGAGCTTTATGAAGAAGCAAAGAACATAGGAAAAACTTGAAATGTGAAATAAGTTGTTTAAAAAAAAACAAAACAAAAATAATCTTCTTGAAGCAACAGTTTAAGTCATTGAACATTGATAGAACAAAAGTATATAGCTAGGGCTATCCGAGCATCGTTCAAAAGAGTGTGTTCAAATTTTTGCCATAGTGAATACTTGATGTGGTAATGACGAATTCAATGGATTTTTTTTTTTAAAAACAATTCAATGAATCAGATTTGTTTTGTTACGCATCTGAAGGATCACTAGTCTGAACTGACAGATTTTGAACGGATGAAGCGATTTCATAGGAGCGTGTACAACAAAATCATAGTCGAATCGAATTTATGTTTTATCTTCTTATGTAAATAAAGAATGAGTAAAACCACATAATTTCTCTATTAGTATTATGTTCTATGTTCTATTTAGACGCCTAATATATTATGTACTCTCATAATTAAGCCCAAGTGTAATTCTGATTATATCAAGAATTTTTGCATTTCGTTTTCATAACATTTTTTAACGATCATGTATACACATATAATTGTTCTTTATTGTGACTCGAATCTACAAATAACGATAATATCCCTTCAATGTTCTAAAGACCTTCGACTCTAATCAACCAAATGAACTATACCAATGAAATTAGACAAGTTTTTTCGTCGTTTTCATTAGACATAAAGTATTTACAACAGAAAATAGATTAGATTTGGACATAGGAATTTTATCACAAAAGGAAACGATAATATCCCTTAAGTTCTTATTCTTTGTAATTTTTCTAGCTCGGTTTATGTCCTTATTCTCTCTATTGCATCAAATTTTTGGTGGTTCTTATAAAAATGCTTGTCATTACAAATGGGTCTCTTCCATTACATCACACATAAAAGTCATTAGATTCAAGGTCCCGGAGAATATGTTTTATCTATCATTTTGAAATGATAAACGAAAATGATTTTCTTTCACAAATATCCACCAACTTTGGTTACGGAGATAATGAAGATGACATATCGAATCCATTTTTTATTCCAGTCTCAAGCATTTTTTTACATTCGTTTCATTATCACTTAATGCTGGGAATATAACTTGGACTATCATTCAACCATCTTTTTATATGCTTTGGGTTTTAAAATATGTATTTTGATATCTACAAGGCTAAATGTAAGCAATTTATAAAAACTAGTTCACTTTTTCTCCCACAAAATAAGCCACAAACCAAATAATGGTTTATCCTTATTAGTTATGATTATTTTTTGGACATACAATTAAACTTTTACAGAATACAATCCTTGGCACACCTTACAATTTTCTTATGATTCAATATCAAAACCTCTTCATATGTGCACTTTTCATTCCGATAATATTTAACTATACCAATCACCAAACAAAGTGGCTTCCATTAAGATATCGAAACTGTGAACTTACGTACGTGCAAACCAAGTAGCTATTGGCATTATTGTTGTAATCTTCTGTCATATAAGAACATTAGACCAAGTTCTTCAACTTACCAATTAACGTTAACCCTACGTTGTGAACCGGCCTGTTCTCGATATGATCAATCAGTTTCAACTTTTTGCTTAGACGTGCATTGTCCTAAAATAGCCCCTAAGTATTACTAATTTGTAAGTGTTGTGCACTATATATCTACAAAGTCATTCATGAACAAAAAAAACACAAAATATGAAAAACAAATTCAAAAATGTGAAAACAGATATTTTTTTTTTAATACTAACTCAATTGGCAATGGTATTCCTAACTCAATTAGCTGTTTTGTGCATAATAACAGCCATTTACATGATTTAGAAAAAGTCAGTCGTAACGCCAAAATAATAATTTCTCATATGTATTTTTCTGAAAATTACAGTTACGTGTTATCACACTTTTCATGTGGGTACTTTTAATAAGATGTACTTTCTTTTTTTTTTGGTCAACAAGATATACTTAATTTTCAGAAAAATACATATGAGAAATTCTTATTTTGGCATTACGACTGGCTTTTTGTAAATCATGTAAATGGCTGTTATTGTGCACAAAACGTTTTCTATACTTGCTTAATTAATGAAAAACGAATATAAAATATAATTAAAAAAACAAAAAAAATCTCCCAACTTGGAGAATCTAGGAACTCTCTTTTTCTCCTCCTTACAGCATGGGCATTGGTCCGTCCTTCGTCCGTCCTACATAATTAAAAGGATTAATTTAAATCGAAGTCATTGAAAAATAAAAAATACGTTCCTACAAACGGGACATTTTTTATGTGTCCTTCATAACACGTGTTTTTCTGTAATAGGTTGTTGTTTTATGGGTAAGGTGAGAGAAAAAAAACTCGATGTATCGTTTCATTTTTTCTCTCGAACTCTCTCTCTTCACTCTCTCTGTATCGCGACGGCGATTTTTTTTGCAAAGGGCGATCGCCTCCATCAAAGTGAAGATTTTGTAACGCGAAGGCGTATCTGTTGTATCATCTTCCAAAATATCCGTCGTTTCCAATTGTAAGAGGTTTGTGTTGTAAATTTGAATCCGATTTTGATGTATTCTAGATTTAGGGTTTTTATGATGTATTCTCGATTTAGGGTTAAGGGAAATTGTTTGGGGGATTCGATAGATTAGGGAAATTGTTTGTGGGATTCGATAGATTAGGGAAATTCTTTGTGGGATTCGATAGATTAGGGAAATTCTTTGTGGGATTCGATAGATTAGGGAAATTCTTTGTGGGATTCGATTTAGGGTTTATGATGTATTCGCGATTTAGAGTTTTGGGAAATTGTTTGGATAGTTTACTATGTATTTTTAGATATATGTTCTCTCTGATTTTTGTTTCGATTTAGGGTATTGGATTATGTTTTGGGTATCGATGGTCGAGTGTGTCATTTTTTGTTATAATTAGGTTTTTGGTTTATGTTTATGGGTTTGGCTAGTTGACTGTCCGAGTTTATGGCTTTGTCTGTTAAGATTGTTGTCAGTTTGTATTGATTATGTGGATTCTTTTATGCTAAACCGAGTATAACCTTGCAATTGTTTGTTTTTCATGAGTTTCCTCAGCATCACCTGAAGAAAGCCACACATAACGGGAAGCAGTAGCAACAATCATCGAGTAAGAGGTAAATAATCGATTCCTTTAGCTACAGATATGTCCATATATTGTTGTTTGGTGGACTCGGTTTTGTAATTGTTGTGGTTGTCTTTGTAGTGGTCGTTGTGGTTGTCTTTGTAGTGGTTTTTAAGTGGTTGTATGAGTAATCTATTATCCTTGTGTTTCTGAATGTGTCAACTATTCTCTGTGTGTATATGTTTCAAATAAATAAGATGGGCCAAGACTACAGCTACTCTCAGCCTGATTCGTCAGATCAAGCTGTGGACAGTGAGATAGAAGCTTTGATTCGGATGGATGAGGCTGAGAGTAGCTTCATGAATGCTCAGGCGACTCAATACCCTCCTCAACCTAAGGTTGAGTTCGGATTCCCGAAGGTATGCTATTGTGGTGGTCAGCCCCTCTTATCTACAAGTTACAACAGACGGTATGCTACAACCCCTCTTATCTTCATATTGCTATGTTTAACTGATTATTAAGTGATTTGGTAATTATATATGTTAATGCAGGTTCTTCACATGTGGGAATGTTGATGATGGAGAGATGCATATTCACAAGTGGTGGGATGAAGCTGTTATGGAGGAGATTAGAGAGATGGGCAGACAATGTGAAGTCCTGTCTCAGAAGGTAGATAACCTTCCAATCTCGACTAATTATGAGACAGCGCAGACAATAGACCGGTTAGAGAAGGAAATATTTGAGCTACGGAAGACCAGAAATAGGATTAGAAATGGTTTTGTATTGATGGTTTTGGTATTGATCACGGATATCACGTATAGTATCCTGTTTTCTCAATCGTCTTTGTATGTGAAGTGTTGTTTGTAAGCTTTTGGTTTTGGTAAGTATCACGGATCAATGTAAGCTTTTGGTAGTTTGTGGTATCACGGGTCAATGTAATAAGCTTTTGGTAGTTTGTGGTATCACGGATCAATGTATCCTTTTCGTATATATATGCTTCTCAATAACTAAAGAACATCTACACTTCTCTTTTCTTTTGTACTCATTTTCTCAATAACAAAACAATACCAAACAAACGAAAGAAGATCAACGTTTCTTTGGCTCTTTTGTACTCGCTTTCTTTCTCAATAACAAAACAACATCTACACTTTTTTTTTTTTTTTTTAATGGCATCTTCATCATACCATTATCACTACCAAAGAGATGGTATGGATGATGATTTTGATGCTTATTTTGATAATTATCCCGAAAATTCTAATCTCATTGAAGAACCAATAGAGCCAAAGAAACGGATATTTATCCCAAGAAACCGCGAAGAAGGTCACAATAATCTTTGGAATGAGAAAAATTCTATGAATTGAATAAAATGTTTGTTTTTATCTTTGATGTTTGTATGGTTTATGTTTTTTATCTTTCATGTTTTAATTGTATATTTTGTTTTTTTTCATGTTTTTGTAACTTTTTAATTTTTTTATGTTTTTAATGTCAATGTTATATGTTTTATTTAAATTAAAACTTTAATATGTTTTTATTTATTAATTTAAATAATTAATTTTCTAAATTAAAAATACTATTATTTTTTCCAGGGGACCAACTCTGAAGGACACCAATGCTCGTACTAAACTTAAAAACTCTCAAAATAAAATTAATATATTTGAAGGACCAAAAATTGTCCTACACCAATGCACATGCTCTTATAAGGAACCCTTCCTTGCTATTCATTTTACATCAACTCTCATCACTCACTCTCTCTTTTATCTATTTTTTCCTTTCCATCTCAAGTTGTAAAAAAAAATGGCGTCAAACTCTAAAAGTTCAATCTCTTCATCATGGACGTTTGATCAAAACAAGATGTTCGAGAGGGCCTTGGCAATTTACGACAAGGACACACCCGACCGGTGGCACAATGTTGCAAAAGCTATCGAAGGGAAATCTGTAGAGGAAGTGAAGCGTCACTATGACATTCTCGTTGAGGATCTCATCAACATCGAGACTGGTCGTGTCCCTTTGCCCAAATACAAGAACAAGACCTTCAACTCTAAATCCAGAGGCACCAACGACTTAAACTCGAGGTATATAACGAAATATTAATATGAGATTCTCACAATTTTGATTATGAGAAATTCTCTCCAAAACTTCTTCTATATATTTGGTTTGAATGTGCTCTATGTAGATATATATGACTAGTTCGTCCAAAATATATTTTAATTATGAACGTTAGATTATGGATCCTATTGTTTTTTTTTTTTTTTTTTTTTCTAAACGTCTTTTGTGTTTTTTCTTGTCTGTTGTGTTTACATCTCGTTTTTTACTTCAACTTTTTTTTTAAAAATATGGGTTTGGTCAAACAATTCTTAAGTAATCATAATAAATGGAAAACGTACCTTTTGTATATTTTATAAAATAAGTTTGAGTTTCTTAAGGCAACTTATATCCGATGTTTTTTATTAAATATAAATGCAAATTAATTTTGTATTTTAAATAACCAATTTCTATAATCTAAGCATGAAACAAACCAATTAACACACTAGAGGGAAATGTTCACATGAAATCTAATCCTTTCTTTTACATCATTATCACATGCACATTGTCTTAATTATTTTTGAAGCACACAACATCATATCATGATAAGATACATGTACATAAATGGATAAATTGCTTAATTCTACTTCTGTCCATGGTCGGTGGTTGACATAGTGTTATTTATATAACAAGTTGTTATAATAGCAAAACTCGAGTTTAGAAACCTTTACTTAACGATATCTTCAAGTTGTTAATTAAATATCTCTATGTGATTGGAATCTAATCAACATGCTTGAATTATTAATTAATTAATTAATTATGCCTTTATTTATGCTGTATTAACTCTTGTACAGGATGATGAAGAATTTGAAGATCTAAGTTTATCACACCAGCGTGAAGGTCGAAGTTTATGCATCAACTTGTGAAGAAGACCTTGTAAAGATTCAGATGGATATGTGATTCTTTTGTCTTCTGATTAGTTAGTTATGTTTGTATTGATCATTCTCTTTCGTATTTCTCTCTCTCTCTCTCTCTCTCTCTAATTTTTCTGCTCAGAACAGATCATAGTATTGTCTTAATTTGTTTTCTATTTTAATTTGTGTTCTATTTTAATTGAAGAAATTATTGTCTTAATTTGTGTTCTATTTTAATTGAAGAAATTAAAACTTGGCTTATTATTATGTAAATACAAATGGTGATACAATCCAACTAGAGAATATAATAAACTTTTTTAGAGCCGACAAGAATATTGTTTTGCCTAATTTAGGAAATGGGGAAGAGTGATTTATACAAAAAGCGTGCCGAAAGAAGAACCAATAAGTATACTGTATCTCATTACTAGTAATACTTAGTATAATTTTTCAGAATTAATCTATTAACTTAAAATATCATCCACAAAAAAAAAGAAAAAAAATTATATTGACAGTGCATATCCCCTCTTCGACTTGACTGATCAATTGATAAAGCGATGACTGTTTAATTTAGCTTATCTAATTACTTTGCTGTCTCCTCCAAAAAAAATGTGGCTGCTATATATATCTAGTATAAAAATCATAAATTTTCATTAAAAAAAGTAAAATAGAGATTTTTAATAATATGAGCTTAAATTAAAATCATAAATGAAAATAATTTTCTTCTATAATCGCGAAAATTTAGTATTAAAATATCAATGAAAAAAGTACCTTAAGATAGAATTTGTTTCTTTTTTTTTTGGTGACACAAACAAGAAATACATGAGCTTAAATAAATCACTCCAACAATACCGATGGGTTACTGGGCTGATGATTATTATTATAGTAAGGCCTTAAAACGTTGAACCAGCCCAACATATAATCAACATGGTGGCCGACTAAACACGAAACGATGTCGTTAGAGTGTCATACGGAAGAAGAAGGATCTTTTACTTTTTGGTTATTGTACATTACAAACATACTGTTAATATGGGAGAAGCTTTTAAGTATAAACTCTTTTGGCCCACAATCTTTTTCTCAAAGGAAGAAACATAAATTCGATGAGAATTAGATTTCATGAAAGTAATATTTATCAACAGTTTCCCACACAAAATTGTCGCAAAAGAAACTCGAAAAAATATCATTTATAACCAACCAATTATTACATATGGGTAGCTTAGATACATAGGTCGTGACGACACAGAAAAAAAAAAGAAGATACATAGGTCGTGAGTTCTATAATTTTGGCCATATCTGTGAAACTTTATAACAATGAGAATCTTCTCTCTTTTTTCTGTTTTTTTTTTCCAATTTTCTTTTCACATGTTTTTCTTTTTGGTACAAATTTGGAAGGTGACAGATCTACAGTAGACTCAAATCATATGGTTACAATTTTGGACATATTTCACATCAAACATTCAAAAAAAAGTTCAACTTTGATCATAACGCTTGCGTATGCATATAATTTATCATATATTTATAATATAGTTTCAAAAATCTTGTTTCGTTACAATATAGCAAAAATGTTAATATTGGCATAAATAAGCTTATCTGCTAGAAATAGTTGTGCTTACCTTTTATTGTATATCTGTTTCATTTTGTTAGCACTAGCTAAATGATGATTATATATTTATATATACAAGTAGTATAATGTTTGCGATTGACGTTTAGGTCGGAATGTTTATTTTGTAAGTAAGACTCGTATATGAAAATGTTAGTTGTAATGTTATATATGGGTATCTAAGTTTAGTACAACACAATTTTGGTTGTGTTAAGCTTAAATGTAAAAAAAGACAGAAGCATAAACTAATACTAGTAAGTAACAGAAGCTGATTACAAGTACGATCTTCGTAAAAGCCAAACAAAAATCGAAAAAGAAAAAAATAAACACACACACAAAAAGAGACTAAAAGCAAAATCCAAATTAAAAACATTAACTAAGCAAACAAAAGATCCATTGATTGATCCAAAGATCGTACAAACTACAAAAACCTAGAAAAAAACATTAAAAAACACAACAACAACAACAACAACAACAAAGAGATTAAAGTAAATCTCTTACATAATCACTCAAATTAAGAGAACAAGTTGATGATCAAATCATGATCAGAGTGATTTAGAGAGTAGTAGGAGTTGGTGGTTTCTTGGCATTGTTCTTGTTGTTATGCATCCAAACTTTGAAGACTTGTCTCTTAACTCCGATCTCACCGCAGAATCTTTTAAGCTCTTCTTCGTCTTGCTTGTTCATCCTCCACCCTAGCTTCTCCGCAAACTCCATCATCCTCTCCTTCTGCTCCGTCGTGAACTTTGTCCTGAACCGTTTCTTCGACGACGACATCGAATACGCCATTTGCCCCGCCGCCGCACCTGCTCCCTCTCCGCTAGATTGCCCATACAGATTCAGATCCTCACTCGACGACTCAGCTCCTCCTCCTCCTCCGTAAGCTACGCTCATCGGCGTCACCATTCCCCCACCTCCGGGAGGACTCATTCCATACTTGTGGTGATGAATCGGCTGATAATTCGGCGGCGGAGGAAGCATGAGTGGGTTAAGCATCATATTCTGCGGCGGTGGTCTTCTCCCTCCTCCTCCTCCGCCGTACTGGTTATGGTGGTGGTGGTGGTGATGACGGTGGTGAGGGATTAAATCTGAGCTTCCGACACCGTCGATCTCCTTCCGGTGGAAATTACGGTGACAATCACAAGCAGCACATCTGAGAGCTTCGATAGTTCCTTCTTCACCGCTCGGCATGAACTCGCCGCATCCGTCGTGTACACTACCGCCGACGGTAGCCGCGTGGTTCTTCAGACACTCGCGGTACCGTACGGTGGATGATTTAACAGCGGCGGAGATGGAAAACGAAGAGGGAGACTTGGACTGGTGGTGATCTAGGGTTTGAGAGTTGCAAGAGACACGAGTGTTGTTGTTGTTACCATTGCAATTATCATCATTAGTAGTAATGATGTTACTTATAACACCACCATTGTTGCCATTGTCATCTCTTCTTCTCTCTATCATTTCATGGCTTCTCATATCCATTTTTTTTTCTCTTTTCTTGGAGTTTAAAAATTAAAAATTAAAAACCCACAAGGATTCAAATTAAAGAGAACAAAAAGATTTTTTTTTTTTTTTATGTTACCAGTGATCTCAGTGAAGTTTGTTAAATTTATGCCTGAAAAAGAACATATTAATGAAGTTACTAATAAGGAAAGAAATAAGAAAATTAAAGACAGTGAGATTCAGATACTTACAGAGATGAGATAAGACGAAGAAGTACACGAGGAAATAACCCAGTTTCTTTTTATTGTTTTGCAGGAACCGTAGTAGAGATCGAGAGGACCTTAAACTCATTTAAAGCTCAAAGCTTTTTTTTTTTTTTTTGCTTGTGAAGGGTTTTAATGGTGAGAGAGAGAGAGAGATAGGTTTGAGGAATTAAACTGTAAAAGGGAGGTTTATTTTAGGGCTAATTGGGGGGGGGTTTTAAGGGTGAAAGAAAGAAGAAACCATGTTTGATGTCTCAGTGCTCCCAACAAGCCAACCTTTGAGATCCGATTATAAGAGACAATTTGGTTGCTTGTGGTGAGGCCATGAGAAAAGAAGAGATAAGAGCTGAGCCCTTTGTGAGAGATGAGACTAATATCATATACCCTACTATATATTAAGTTTACTCTTTTATATATATATATATACGCCTTCCATTAATATAATTAACCTGTATTTATCTCTATTTTAGCTTCTTCTTTTCTTTTTGACATGCTGTTTTAATAATTTTTAATAATGAACAGAAATTTAGTTAATTTTGAGTTACTTCTATTCATTTTTGTGTATTTACAAAAGGTTTAATTATCCTATAATTTTAAATGAATATCAGAATGTTATTTTGAGTTTTATAGAAAAAGCATCAGTATAATTAGCCTATTAGAGTGGACACTTTTATCAGACTTATAAATCCTCTGTAAAATGGAAAAAAGAAAACATACAGAAAATAATAAAATGAGGAAAATACTATTTGTGTTGTAATGTATTAGGCTAATTAATTTACTCTATTTTCAACAACAATAATTGAAATTTTGTTAATTAAGATGTGTACTTTGACTATTGAGTTCAATTTTGTAGTGAATGTGTGTGTGTTTGGCCTGAAAGAGATTTTTTTTTTGTTTTTCTATATGAGAGTGTGTCCTGATAAATGTAGTTATTTTTTTTAATTAATTTATTTTATTTAATTTATTCTTCAACGATCAATCAACTCATGAAGAGTAGAGCCAAAAGACTATCTAGGAGGTGTCCGTAAACCGTGATTGATCGTTGTGTGGTATCCCATAACTTAACTGTTTTCATTATTAAGGTCTTTGGTATGTAATTGTTTCTAGCCAAAAAGGATTCTAGTTAATCCTTTAAAATTATGATTGTTTTGAAGTATAAGATTACCAAAATTTTGATTGTAATAAGGTTTTGTTGGATCCTATTCTAAGAGTCATAAGTTAAAGAAGTTAAAAGTTTTTTTTTGTGTTATTTTAGAAATGAAATACATGCTTAATGTGTTTTGTGTTATTTAAAAATATTGAGTGATGTTAATTGATAAAATTTTAGAGATGATATATCAAAATATTTTTAAATTATATAAATTAAATAAATAAGAATTTATTTATAAATTATAAAAGATGATTTCATTTTTAAATATTTTTAAAAAATTATTTATATAATCCATAACCAAAATCACTAACATCTTCAACACAAAATAAATGACTTTTTGGTCATTTCTCATTTTTTATATCTAGATACATATACTAAATAACCAAACAAACATACATGTATCTAGATACAATTTCTGGATGAATGAACCAAAAACACAAACGAACAGTATCTGGATGATGCATCAAGATACTGCGTCCAGATACAAAATCCAGATTTTGCGTCTAGATCACGAAACGAACAGGACCTATGGTCAGGGTGACTCTCCATGAGTTGATTCTTGTAGGAAAGTATCTCATCACGCGATTGAATATTATCCCTTATCACATCTGCCACTGCTTGTCCTTCCACACCTTGTCTTGCACGTCTTTTTCGAGGATACTTTGGTACATTGGAAGTTGAGGGAGCATTGGAAGCTGCAGGAGCATTGGAAGCTGCAGGAGCATCATGTTCTTGTCTTGATTCAGCAGCCTCATCGTCATCTAACATCATGTTGTTGTCTAAATGGTTTTCACCCTGTTGAGCACTCCAACCCTCAGCTCCAGTTATATGAACTGACCCAAACAGTTTTTCCATTAAAGCAGTGTTTGGCACTGGTTTATCCTTTATCTTTTTAGCTCCAGGCCACTCCTAAAATAAAAATTATACTTAGATAAACTAGAGACCACAGAAGAAGAAAAAAAATTCTAAAGAGGAAGCTATATACCTTACAACGCTCATCCCACCAATCATCACTCATGTCTATGGACCCATTGGGATAATAGCTCATTCCAGTTCTATTATGAGTCAATTTCCTGAAAGCTGTGTATTGCTTTTTACAAGAATTAAACTTGCTCCTAAATTTTATCCAAGTATGCTTCTCACCAAATGCATTATAGAACTTGGATGTAATCGTTTGTTTCCCAGCTTCATTCACTACGTGGTTTCTAATATTGCCTTTTAAACTCTCTTCAAGTCAAAGTTCAAGATAAAACCGGCTTTGTTCATCATTCCATATTAGATTCTAAACCAATCACAAGACACATAAGGCAAAGGCTAAACATAGTAGAGTATAAACACATAAAGCAATCACAAATCAGAAACTAATCACAAGAAACATAAGGCAAAGGCTAAAACACATAAACCAATCACAAAGACCATACTAACTACAACTGAAGACACATAAATCGGATCACAAATCACAAACATAAGTAGCAGAGAAGTAGATTAGGATACTTACATCACTGCATGGTACAGATGTCATCGTTTACTCTTTGATTGCACAATCTGCAATTGAAATAAGTAAAGTCACAAACCTCATCGTTTCATAGATAGCAAATCTCTTAAGAACACAGCTAAATCTCTTAAGAACACAAGCTAAATTCATCGTTTCATAAACACCCAAATGGAAAAAATCAAAGATAACAAAAATCAGAGATAGCAAAACTGATAAGAACAAAAGCTAAATCTCATCATTTAATAAACACCCAAGAGCAAAATCAGAGAATCGGAAAAAATCAGAGATAGCAAAACTGATAAGAACAAGAGCTATATTTTACGAATCTGTAAGCTTGGAGAATCGGAACCAGAGCTACGAGCTTCTTCTATGGTGGATAATGAAACCAGAGCTGCGAACTTCAATGGATTCGAGCTTTTGTGGTTGGAGAACGAAACAGAGAGCTTCTACAATTGAGTTTGGGAGATTTAGGGTTCGTAAATTTGAGAATTAAAATTAGGGGTATTATCGTTATTTACAATTTCAGGATGAGATTACTGTAGCCAAACTCTCAAAAATATCTCATCTAGATATTCAAAATTTTTTGGATGAGTTTTTAAAATGGATCCAAATATCTCTGATTTATTTCTTTAAGTATCACTAAGCAAACAATAATCTGTATTTGCATCCAACTCCTCGTACGAACAGCACCGATGTAGATATTAACATTGCATATACATGATACATATTCGTTTAGAATGAAATGAAACTTTTTTTTTTGGAAGGAATTTGATTGTTCTATTCGAAACATATAATGGTTGAATAGTAACTTTGAAGCTCAAAATTTCGTAATATGTGTCACTCGGCTCGCATGAAACTGATGCAATTATTGACATTCTATCTCTCGGGTTTTGTAGTATGAGCTCATTTTTGACTGTGTACTGTGTACAGTACGTCATTAACGCGTTACTATCATATCGTATTTGTAAAAATGTACTACTACTTGAAAATTGGAGGGAACAAAAAAAATTGGGATGATTTGTAAATGTAAAAAAAAAAACAAAAAAAAAAACCCGAAATGGGATTAGGCTGCTGCCTCTGTATGTTCCAGCAGCTAATTTCCTGTAAGCATGGAGTAATAAACAATTTTAATAGTCAACCGATAATAATAATTAAAATAAACTCTGATTAATTAGTGAAAACGTTGTAATTTGTGCCAACGGATCATACTTTTTTTTTTCCTTTTTTGTTCTATTTGCTCTCTATATACTGTATTGCTACAGTCATTTGTCACTATATACAACTATTATTACTATTGAAGCTGTTGTTTTGTTGATAATACACTCTCTTATCCGTTTTAACAAAGTAATACATACACTTTCTGTTTCTTAAGAATATCTTCACATATACCGTATTAAGAAACTACAAACTGTGAACCAATAGTAAACTAGTAAATGTAATTATTTACAATCATGGTATCTTGAACTCTACAATCTATTAAAGTTTAGTTAATAAAATTAGAGAAACAAGGTAGAAAATCAGTTTTTTTTTTTTGTGAAACAGTAAAAATGGTAAAACATCAATCTTTCAAGAACCGATATGAATTTGAATGATAAGCTAGCTAAATTTCCTTACTTAATGATGTAATGCTGAATATACGAAAAAAAAAAAAGAGAGGGGTTAAATGAAAAGAAAAATTAGGCTTTTTATTGATGAGATGAGAGATATATAAGTGTGTGGGTTGCAGAGAAGGGCAGTGCAGAGAACAACCGACAAGGTCAAGTTGGAAGCCCAGCCACATGCCCTGCCACATTATGGACCCCATTCTTTCTCCCCTCTCTTCATTATTACATCTCTCTCTCTCTCCTTAATTTTCAAACCCTTAAACCCTAATTTGTCCAAACACCATTTCTTCTTACTCATGTCTTTTCTTCTTTTCTATTCACTTTATTATTTATGTAGTTATCTTACCTATCTATCCTTTTTTTTGTTTGTTTTTTTTACTTTTCCCTTTAAATGTATAAATTACATGTTTTTTTTTTCAAGTTTAATACAACTTGCTACAAGCCTACAAGTCTTCAAGATTAATAATACTCAAGAAAACCATATTTTTGTGTGGACCATGTCATCTAGCATGGAGATGTTTCTCTGTTTGAAGCTTATTATCTGAATATAGAGTAATGATATATCATCAAAAAAATGATATATCATCAATGTGCATCCATATTTTTTTTGAATTTTTTACTCATCATGCATTTGTTTCTCTTTTGAATAGTCTCCTAATATATATATATATACATATATTATGAAAGAGAGTAATTTGATGAAATATGTAATTAATTAATCACAAATTCACAATATACTTGTAGAACTATATAATTATGGATCTCTTGCTTTTACACTTGTTTAGTCAGGAGTCAGAATATATATTTTACTATTAGTAAATATTTAACAAATGATCCATTCGAGTGGAATAATTTAGACACATATTACTTTCAGAAGATTAAAAAATAATACTAATACTGTACAGCATATAAAAATGGTTGCAAAACCAAAAAAAAAATGTCAAATTAATTAATTTTGATAAAAACAAAAAAGTAATCGTCATAGCCTCTGCAGAATTTCCCATGGACAACCTGTCACACGATAATTACTTCTCTACCATAACATGTTTTGTCCCCTTTAGCATTATGACCTCATTCTCTCTCTTTCTAACCATTTTATTTGGATTTGATTTACTAAATATCGAATCGAATTATATATATAATAAAACCCAAACTAATTATGTACTAATTTCGAATTTTTTTTTGGCACCGTCTAGCAAATGTATATTGTTTACTTAAAAAGCAGCTTTTGATTTCCTGGTTCTACCACTATTTCTTTAGATGAGGTTTCTGCTAAATTGTGAATCATATTCTCAGCAAATCCATAAGAAATGGTTAATAAATAAATGCAGCTATTTTTTCAAATTAAAAAGTGTAATATATTGTTACTTTATCTTCTTTAAAAAAAATAATTAAAATGTCAACAACGTAACTCTGGATTATCTATTGCAGAGAACGACCTCTACTATAGAATGGTAGTAATCAGTGTTAAAAGTAAAAAATATACGAACAGTATATGTATATATTCCAAGATTATGAACATTGCTTTACATTTTCACTCAAAAAGTTTACCAATTTTAATGATCTTGGAAACATCATCTGTTCTCTGACAAGCTTACCCCAAACAAGAATTTGAAGATCTATATTTGATACGATTTAGATCATCATGTCTCAACATTATGTAACATCAAAAATTCAACACTATAGACCTAATTACGCATTGGATTGGAACAGTGTACATATTCAACCTTTTTGACCTAGAAAACAAAATTAAAGTCAAATAAACAAATCATGCTTAATACGATTATCAATCTTATCATCAGATCCCATTAATTAATTAATTATTTCAATATTTATATTAGTTTATTATCGAAGTACGATGACTTTGGTAGTTAGTTTACTTTCGGGCTCGTGTCATTAAAAAGTTTAAGGTACAACTCTATGTTTGTATACACAAACAATGATGCTATCTGTATCTAATCTTAGGATTTAAGTCTATTTAATTATATTTGTATATAAACCATATTTATCTCCTAATTGTCACTCATCACAATAGGATCCGCTAACAATGATCTTGTTTTGTCTCTTTGTTGCTTTGGGACGAGTAGACTTAAATCGGTGTATTACGATTCAAGAACACAACCATAAGTAAATTACTAATTAAATTTACAGGGGAATTTTGGATATCCCTTTACTAAGAGATACCAGGTGAAGTTAAATCAAAAATAAAATTATAAATGAATTTTGACGTCAACAATGGTTATATATTAATACACAAATTATGAACTTAACTTAACCCAAAATATATATATGAACTAAAAAAAAGAAAGGATTGTGAGGATATGAAATGTCTATATTCAGACAGAGAATCAAACCAAAAAAGTAAAACAAAGCAGTTTGAAGTAGTAAGAACTGTAGAACCCAACATTGTCTGAATTTTCTCTCTCTACTCTCTCTCTCGCTCTCTATACTTTCTGGCTTTCTGCCACTCTCCACGCTTCCCCGCAGTTACCTTTTCCTTTTTTTTTCACACTCTCTCTATTTTCTTTTTTTTTTTTTCGTTTTTTTTTTCTTTTAATTTTCTTTGTATGTTTTTTTAAACCTAAGTTTAGCTTCTCACTATGGTGTTGATGTAGGGACATTTTGGGATTTGACGTAATCCCACCAGCATGGTTTTACTAAAAGTATTAAATTTTCCTGTCCGGTTCATCCAAACCGATCTCTGGTTAGCTAAATGCATGTAACAAGAGAGTTGTTGTTTGCATAATGTAGTTATTTTAAGTGATTAAAGTTCATGGAATATTCTTCTGTAAAACCATTTAGATCGAATATTTATTTTGTATGTAAAAGAAAAAGTTAGCTGGAAAATGAAATGAATGAAAAGGAAAGCAGTGATTTGTCCCTATCAGCTCTCTACTCTTTCTGAAAAACAAGACTTGAGGGTTTTGTGTTGCAACTTGTTTTGTAGCTAAAACCAGTACTTCCTCTTACTTCGCTGTTTCAGAACACTTGCTTTGTTGTTTTCTACAAAACCCTTACGAGTTTTTGTTTGGCTCTCAAGTCTCTCACCCTCCCATGCTTCACTTTCTTTCTTACTAAAACAGAGCTTTAATTGTGTGGTGTAGAAAGATGGATCTGTGTCTCAGTTACAGTGACAAAGGCAACAAACAAACAGAAGTTTTTTCATCAACTCCGTTGTCTTTAAACTCATAATAGAAGATCCCAAAACTGATATATCAACCAAAGGCTTCTTCTTTTTTCTTCCATGTGGTTACAGATTGTTACTGTGTTTTGACAACTCAACGCAACAAGGACATAACCTCTGTTTTATGACTTTCTTGCGACTATTCTACATCAGCAAAAACCATGTGTTGATGAAATAAATCAAAAAATGGATTGGATTTTTGATTAGGAGACGTGGCCCTGTTTTAGAAATAGAGATGTGGCTCTGTTTTAAATACGAATCAGGAGAGGCTCTAGAGGTTTGCTTAGAGAACGGTTCAAGTCTCCAACAAAAGAAAATCGATGAAAAAGTTCATTAGCTAAACTAAATCGTACATACTCTTCACTGGGCTAATAAAGATTTCTGTTCCATAGCCTTTTTTTATTCTTATTTCCTGGCTGCGGAAGCGGAACAAAGACTTCTTCACCAGACAATAGCCAAAGACCACCGGACCGGAATCCCTATCCCGCCAAGAAAGACAATAATTATGGTCCCAAGTCAGCTACGTTTGGCCCCATGCCCTGTTAAAGAAGACAAACATACTGAAATTAGAAGAATATGATGTATAAACATCCTTGTAATTATTGTAACTAGTCCATAATTCGCAACCAAATTCAGCATTACAGAAAACAGTGACTTGGGTGAGAAAAGCTTCACCTATCGTGCTATGAGTATTCATGGTTAATCCTATTGTAAGCAATTCATTCGACTAGTGTCATTTGCATTTGCTTGGGGAAATGTGAAACATTAATACCAGAAGTAGGTGATGTCTCTCAAATATTAGAATTCCTAAAGTACCATTCTTCCATCTCAACTAGTTTTAGTAGGTATACAATATACACTGCCATAAATGTGATTAAGTTGAAACCTGCATATATCACTATACGGAGCATAGCCTAAGGCTGAGGACAAGACGAAGATTAGCCAACGAACTTGACATGAGAAATCTATCAATTATAATCAGAAGATTAAATAGGTCTATCCAGCCATGAAAACCAACCCTAAACCAATTCCCTGCATAGATGCTCTATTCTCTCAAACATTGTAAGCTCCACAAAACTAAGTATCTTCTTACGCCGCTTGCACGCTCATACAAGTGTTTTCTTTACAAACTAAAACCAATTTAACCTATCTCAACTGTAAGTACATGCTACTGGGCGTTGACAGTTAAAGTAGAGCGTTAAAGCACTGAGATTAACTTTAGGAGACAATAACCAAACACGTTAGTACTAACTCACAGCAAGTATAGTAAAAACGCAATCAATCCAATGCTCTCTTTATCTAAAGCACATATTCACCAATAAGGGCACCAAAATTCAAGCAAAGTAAAAAGTAGATGACAAGTATTGCATATTAAACACTGAGATACTAAGTTTGATAAAGTAACTGACTATACCCGATACTGAACACACTATTAAGAGGGTCCATAAGCTGAGGCTGTTGTTGCTGATGTTGTTGTTGTTGTTGTTGCTGCTGATGCTGTTGTTGTTGATCTTGAATGTCTTCCATCTGTGGAAACGAAAGAGGAGCTCCGGCCGTCACAGTGGCAGCATTTGGAGGTCTACCTTTAGATTCAACAAGCCGCCACATGTACCATGACGCTACTGATCTATACGGACGCCATTTCTCGCAAAGCTGCTCCATTTGCGATGGGCGAGGCAAATACGGCAAGTCATTAAGCATCTGCACACCTTTCCGTACACCAAGATCATTAACTGGCAACACATCGGGTCTATGAAGAGAGTTTATCATAAACATATGAACCGACCATGACCCAATCCCATTGACCATCGTTAGCATCGTGAACAAAGATTTCTCATCCATGTTAACAATTGCAGAATCCGACAAGATCCCGTTTTGATATTTCCTAGCAAGATCGTGAAGGTAACTCGCTTTACGCCCGGAAACACCGATTTGACGAAGCCGTTGAGGTGTCAAAGGTAAGACATTCTCTGGGACGACGCCATTTTCACCTCCGCACATGTCAACGAAGCGTGTGTAGATTGAGTTCCCAGCCTTAGCTGCAAGCTGCTGATAAAGAATGCTTCTAATCAGAGCCAAGAACGGAGTATGAAAAGACTCGAACGTTGGTGGCGGGTGGATATCAATCAACGACGCGAGCAGAGGATCAACACTTTGGAGATGGTGAAGCGCTGTTTCAAGCTCGCCTTCACAGGTCAGAGACCTCGGCACGGTTATAGCGCGTGACTGTGATAATTTACTCTTCACGGGTTGTTTTGTAGCCGTCACGAGCGGCGTCATCATCTGAGAAAGGTTATGATCCGGCTTGAATCCGTCGATGTTACCGGAGGCGTCGTCGTCGGGTGAAAGCTTCCGGATTTTTCGAGGACGGAGTGGGATTTTGGCAGGTGGTGGCGATACATTGCCTAACTCAGTGACCCGTGGCGCTTCAATGGTGGTTGATGAGACGATTGAGCCAGAGACTCCGGCGGACGAAGTGGACTCGTCATCGTTGGTTTCCGGGGGGATCGGATTAGGGTTTTCGGGATTGGGTGATTGTGGTTGGTCTTGGAGATGAGTATGTGACGATGGTTGAGAAGGTGAGTGTTCACCCATGTGGTGGAAATTGAGAGTTCGAGTTGATAAAATTAGGGTTTTTTTTTGGGAGAATCGACAAAAACCTAATCGGAGACTAACCACGGCTGAGTGAAGGGGGAAGGTTGCGCGTCTCGTGCTTGCTTGAACGTTAAATTCTTATCTAACGCGACTTTGATGAGAGTGGACCTCACGCTCCGACGTCCTTTTATATGGGTTTCAAGTAATAAGCCCAGACGTGGTTGCTTGGGTCTTTTGAATTGGGCTCAGTAAACTGGACAGTTATTTACAAGAACTAGTCGTTGTTGATGTTATTAAATAATGTTTTTCATTTACAGTAAATTGAATATCTGATTGAGTAATGTTTATGTTTATGTTCAGTATATAATAAGAGTTTTGTAAACCATAGTATATAATTATGAGTAATGTAGATGTAAGTATTGTCAATGTGAGAAATGAGGAGGAAAGAAAAATAAATAATCAATAAGTTTCTTTACTCTCTTATGTTTTTAAACTAAAGTTGTGGTCAACGAAAATTAAAAAATTAATGATGGATCGATGGAGATAGTAAGTAAGTAATATCAGATCCACAAAGACGAGTTAGGTATGATATGATTATGAATATGATACGCTCACGTTGCTCTCGTTTTGCGTTTTCTTTAATTTTCTTATGTTAATCAAATTGTTTGACAAAATCCATTTTTTAGAGACAGGGTATTATATTTCAAAATCTATAAACATACATTTTTATAAAGTCGAGAGGTAAACTACAAATTATATATAGATAGTAAATTGATCTTACGTAAACCGTGATTTATTATATTTATTGCAAATGGTACGAATATTATTATAGTGAATACGAGAGACTTATGAATATTTTGTTGACTTTTCTTCAGTATTCAATGATAGCATACAAGTCTCACTAATATTGTAAATTTGTGATTTTTCAGCACGTTTTTTTAGATGACAACGATAGACACCTCATAAATGTATATATATATATATTTTTTTTTTTTTTGAGATGAATAGTATTCTTTAACTAACGCAAATATATCTTCGTAGATTTTTAATTTGATAAGAATAGTTTAGTTTTACATGTCTTTATGATCATGCTCTATAATCAGCAAAATGGCCAAACCACCATATTTATAAATTAAAGTCTGATATCTAATCCCCTTAAATGTGACAATAATGGATTCTTTTTAATGTGAATATAGGTTTTGATCTACAAATGCTGGTAGCCGATGATGATCATCAAAGTGACCACAAACAAGTTCTTACTTCTTAAGTACGTAAGGGAAGAGAAAAAAAAGGATGGATTGAGAAAAATTTGAAGGGCGGAACGTTGAGAGATGTTTTTAAGATTATGGTCACTTTGAGAGATGTTTTTCTCTTCGGACATCATCCAATTATGAGTGTTTTTAAGATTATGGTATGTAAAATCATTAGTCCCTCATGAAACACTAAGATTATTAGGCCATCATTAATGGGAGAACACCAAGGGTGTTCTAAGCCCTAAAAAATTAGAAAAATAATGAATAGTAGCTTAGAACACTTTTTTTAGTTCTTTATGTAGAACTGATTTAAGCCCAGTTCTTATTTGACGTGGCTTCATGTGATTGGACGAGATTTTTTGGAAAAAAAGAAAATATTTCATTTATATAAGTATGCAATTTAAATGTTAATTTATAAGTTTTTATAATTGTAATATGTTTAAGAATATTATATTAATTTATAAGTATAGAATTGCTTTTATATAAGTATGTAATTTAAATGTTAATTTATAAGTTTTTATAATTGTAATATGTTTAAGAATATTATATTAATTTATAAGTATAGAATTGCTTTTATATAAGTATGCAATTTAAATGTTAATTTATAAGTTTTTATAATTGTAATATATTTAAGAATATTATATTAATTTATAAGTATACAATTGTTTTTATATAAGTAAGCAATTTAAATGTTATTTTATAAATTTTTATAATTTGTAAAATGTTTAAGTTATTTTATAAGTTAATGTTATTAATGTTATTTTATAAGTTTTTATAATTTGTAAATGTTATTTTATAAGTTTTTATTTTATATCTTTATTCTAAAAACACCATAATTAGTTCTCCCATTTTTTTTACCTATGATCTTAACAACTGATCTAATATTATTTTCACTATATATTTAATTTAAGAACACAAAAAAAAATTCTCCCATTAATAATACCGTTATAAGATTACTTTTTTTCTTGTAGGTCTTGTATACTTAATGATGTAAGTAAGATGTGGACGCCTTTATCCAAGAGAATAAATAAAGTTTCGTATTCTTTTAGTATTTTAAATATTAAGCCGGCGTGTTCGTATAAAATTTACAGAAATATTTCCACACAATAATTTCGTTTTGAACGAGGGTTGTTATCTTATCTATTATTTTGCCAACACATTTTCTTAATTTGCATAATTTTATTAGATTTTTTTTGGGTTGAGGACAAAGTAAAAATTTTAGAAAATAATCTCCTCCCAAGTTGGTAAAAAAAAAAAAAAAAAAAAAAGTCCACATAAATCCAAACAAATTTCTAAATATGGTTAATAATGAAAGAGATGAGGCTGCTGCTAACTGTGATCTAAAAAAAAAATCTGTCTGCTTCTTTCTTGTTCTCTCCTCCAGCAATTAAACACTACATTACAGCCTTTTATAGACTCTAGAATTTTTTTGGGTTTTCTTAAATCCGTTCTTATCCAAGTCTCGTCATCAATTCCTTAGATCTTCCAAATCGACAAAGAAAGTCCAAAGACGGCTTTTTTTTTTTCTTTTTTTTTTTTTTTAATTTGGCATTTCTCTGGTTTAGAAATCTTGCATTGGACCTCTTCAGAGGGGCGACGGACGAAAGCTTGAAGCTTTTTTGAGATATAAGAAAGATTTTGATTAGATTAGGGGGATTTGTAGAACAGGATCAAAAAGGATGAGTTTCAGGGATGATACGGAAGAGGGTAGGAATGATCTGCGGCGGCCGTTCATACACACAGGAAGCTGGTACAGGATGGGTTCGAGACAATCTAGTATGATGGGTTCCTCTCAAGTTATTCGTGACAGCTCCATCTCTGTTCTTGCATGTGTTTTGATCGTTGCTCTTGGTCCTATTCAATTTGGATTCACTGTAAGCCAAAAGCAATATATATATATCCCAACCTTTTTTTTTTCATGATCTTGGGTTTTGTTTGATTTGTATGGAAGTCTGGAGATTGAAAATATGATATTTGAAGATCAAATTTGGTGAACCGAGATGATTTATCCATGTGTTTGGAGCAAATTAGAGGACTATAATTGCTTAATTTTCTGATTTGTTTTATTAAACCTCTTATGTTTTAACCTTTTGATTAGTGTGGTTATTCATCTCCAACTCAAGCTGCAATCACCAAGGATCTTGGTTTAACGGTGTCTGAGGTAATAGACCAATCTCTGTCTAGACTTGTCTGGTTTTTATCATCGCTTGTTGAATTGTGTTTGACTTTGATCTATTGCTCCATGTTGTAGTACTCTGTGTTTGGTTCTTTGTCCAATGTGGGTGCTATGGTTGGTGCAATTGCCAGTGGTCAGATCGCTGAATACATTGGACGAAAAGGGGTATAGTTCTTGATTGTTCTGTTTTCGATCCATTTTAATAAACTCTTCTTTCTTGCTTTTCTTAACCTCTTACTGTGGTTTCTTGGACAGTCTCTGATGATTGCTGCAATTCCCAATATTATTGGATGGCTTTGCATATCATTTGCAAAAGTGAGTTTTTGTTGTTCTTTAGTTTCTGTATGTCAAGGGGCGATTTAAACTTGTTGGTTGACCTTAACTCTCTACATCATTCTGGTTTTTTAGGATACTTCTTTTCTTTACATGGGAAGACTTTTAGAAGGCTTTGGCGTTGGAATCATCTCTTACACTGTAATTTTGAACTCAGCTGGTTGTTTGCTTATGGATTAACACGTTCCTGTATATTTACGCAACTCGGTTTGTGGTCTCAGGTACCTGTATATATCGCTGAGATAGCTCCACAGAACATGAGAGGAGGGTTGGGTTCTGTTAACCAGGTTTGACATGTTTAGCTGACTAATTCTTTCTATTCATTTTATGAACCGACTCATTTGTGCTAACAGTAAATGGATTTTTCTGTAGCTTTCTGTGACAATTGGAATAATGTTAGCCTATTTACTTGGCCTCTTTGTTCCATGGAGAATTCTTGCAGTTTTGGGTAAATCTCATTATACGAAGCCTGAGATTTGATTATGATTTATCTGTACTCTTCTAATCAGTTTTGTGTGTTGTATTTGTTTCTTTGTAGGGATATTACCGTGCACTGTACTGATACCAGGTCTCTTTTTCATCCCTGAATCCCCTCGCTGGCTGGTACGACTTACAATATTTGCCTTATTTTTCTTAATTTTAGTGGCATATTTTTGGCTAAACCACTCTTATGGGATGCTTTATTTCGTTAAAATGTAGGCAAAAATGGGTATGACAGATGATTTTGAAACTTCATTACAAGTTCTTCGAGGATTCGAGACTGATATAACCGTTGAGGTTAATGAAATCAAGGTAATATTGCCACTGAAATTGTTTCCTCTCAAAGTGTACATGTTCAAACGCTTATTTTTCATCTCTTCTGCAAATTTGCAGAGATCTGTGGCGTCATCTACAAAGCGAAATACAGTTCGGTTTGTGGATCTCAAGCGCCGGAGATATTATTTCCCACTTTTGGTACAAACATTAACTTATCTTTCCCTTGGAATATACTTTGTCTACCATAAGAAACATTATTTTAAAACTCCATTTTGTGTGTGTGTGTGTGTGTGTTTAACAGGTTGGTATAGGGTTGCTTGTACTTCAACAACTCGGTGGAATTAATGGTGTCCTATTCTATTCCAGTACAATATTTGAATCTGCAGGTAGAGCCGTGCTCTAAGAACACCTTATGCTTCTCAAATCATATTATTACTTAGTTTAACAATTTTGTGTTTTCATTTTCAGGAGTTACATCGAGTAATGCAGCAACATTTGGGGTCGGTGCTATCCAGGTAGTGGCGACTGCAATATCAACATGGTTGGTGGACAAAGCAGGTCGTCGGCTTCTGCTTACCGTGAGTATTAATTCATTAGTTTCATATCTCTCTAGAGAACATTTTAAGCCATATCCAAGATTAAGTGATGAATTAATGCAAATGGAAAATGTTTTCTAGATCTCATCGATTGGGATGACGATTAGCCTTGCAATTGTTGCAGCTGCTTTCTACGCAAAGGTACCTTTTTAAGTCATTAACTTTCGTAAACATCATTTCATATCCTGCAACAAACCCGAAGTTCGAATTTTTAAGTTTTACATCTCTTGTTTTAGGAATTTGTGTCTCCTGATTCAGACATGTACAGTTGGCTGAGCATCCTGTCAGTAGTTGGAGTCGTGGTAAGTTAGTTGGTTATATATATAGTGAAACGTTCTTGATGCAATAAGCGATTATTTGCACCTTAACTCTGCTGATCATTACAGGCAATGGTAGTTGCTTTCTCATTGGGAATGGGACCAATTCCGTGGCTTATTATGTCTGAGGTAACGAGTTGGTTAGAAGTTGGACCAAGTGTTGTCAAAACCGAAAAGTGAAAAAGTTACTAAACTCTAACCTTTTTTGCTGGCTTTGTTTGTTGTTTGATTAACAGATCCTTCCTGTAAACATAAAGGGTTTAGCTGGAAGTATTGCAACTCTAGCCAATTGGTTCTTTTCTTGGTTGATTACCATGACTGCAAACTTGCTCTTAGCCTGGAGCAGTGGAGGTTTCTCCATCCACCTTTTTCTTTTACTTCCCCTTTTCTCTTTCTCTCATATGATTAGGGACTGTAGAGCATTTTTGATGGATCTTTTCGGTTATTTGGGACAGGAACTTTCACTCTCTACGGGTTGGTTTGTGCATTCACAGTGGTGTTCGTGACTCTATGGGTTCCTGAGACCAAAGGCAAAACGCTTGAAGAACTTCAAGCCTTGTTCAGATAGGCAAATTCAAACAAGTTATTCTTTGTCTCCCTCCTTCTCTGTTTTGGTCAAGAACAAGAAACAAAGAAAATGTCGAGATTCTCCGGCTGTATTTATTGGGCTGAGGACGTTTCTGAGATTTGTTTGTTTGTTGTGTGTCAATAATCCACATTACCTTCTATCACATGTATATCAAACACACCCTTCAAGTATTTGTAATTTTGTTGAACTCTTCTCACAGAGTAAAGACTGCAATCAGAGAGAATTCTACTTAACAGCAGAGGAAGAAGATACGTTAAAACTTAGCTGTATACAACTTTATACCCAAAAGCATCTGAATCGGTACCGCTAACATTACTTTTTTCTTTTTCCCTTCACCCCCAACAAAACAAATTATTGAGTGAAAGCACTTACTAAAAATTTAAGACTAAAACGTCATATACGATACGGTATAATAATGACTCACTGACACGATTTGTTGGTGGAAATTAATGTTTAAACAGTTTAATGCAAATACTTTCGTTACCACCTAAAACGAGAAAAAAAAAAAAAAAAAAAAAATGATAGACGACAATGAAAACCAATAAAAAGCAAAACCACTGGCAAGAAATCGCTAGCCAGCAATAATTGAGGTGTAAATATGGAACGAAATAGAGATTTGGTCCATTTATGATCAATAGGAAGTTTTGAAAACACTAAAATGCCTCTAACAAATATCCGACCATTCAATACAAAACTCCAAAAGAGTTTATCTCCAATAGAAAACATGTCCTTAGATTCACAAGCTTGTACCAAGTGAAATTGAAATGAAAATAGGCAAGCGAGACTAAGAATGTTTATAGACACTAAGAATCAGCACCAAACCAGACCATTACTTGATTTACTCTCACTGCTATAGAGGGCATTGGGATGAATCATAGAGGAAGAAGGTGAAATTCATGGGACATGAAGTCTTCACTGGGTCTGTAATACTTGTCTGGTGAGTACAAGCGCAGGTTTGAGACTTGGCTTGTGTACAGACATGCAAATCTCTCCACCTGATTCGAAGAGAATGTGGTTTTGAAAATCAATACCTCACAAATGCAAAACACAAACCTCCACATAAGAAAGCAATTTATAAACCTTAATTACCTGATGAGCAAATCGAGAACTCTGGTAGCCGGTTTTCATCAGTTGCCCCCAGACCTTGTGAAACTGCAATTTCCAAAACCCATACTAACATGAGAAGTCGTAACAGATTGTGTAACTGAAACAAGCTGTTACACCAATACACACTCGGATTAATGAGGCTACATTTACCTTTTGGTGAGAGTCTCTTTGAGCTTGTTGGTGACTCAGTCGTACTTGATCTCTTTTAGACTGTTGAATTCCAAAAAAACAAGTTTGTGGACTAAGAATCACTCATCCAACTGTTAAAGATCCAGGACTTATACAAATTCTATCTTACCTCCAAGTCCTTGAGCGCTGATAACATTTCCTGCTTATCATTCTCGTTGATATCGTCACACCTGAATGATAGAATTGATTACGCAGATAAGTTTTGTGTTTAATTACTTTAACTATTAAGAATTATAATATATGTAATGTAACACAGCTTTCTTTGGACCAAGACCTAATTTAAAAAGCACTCACTTCAGGGACCAATTCAAGTGATGAATTGTGTCTTCAACCGAATCACGCTCATTTCTCATCAAAATAAGTTCCTGCAGACCAAAATATCTAAGAATTAAAGTGGACGAGACAAAAGAAAACATACTGAATTGAGAGCTTAATGTAAACTGACAGATATTAGGATCATTAGCAGTTTTTGATCCAATTTCGTCAAGGAAAATCCGAAGACTTGCCCCACATACAGAATTACAGATGTCAATGGAACTTCAAAAATGCATGAAGCAGCTTTTCAACTAAGAAATATTCAGTCTATGACACAACATTGAACCCAAACCAATGATACACCAGCAGTATATGATAGATGATGTTGAGGCAAAGGAACACAAATATGGAAGACCTTGGTGTTTCATAAATGAATTGATCATTCAGTTTAATAAAAAAAGACTCCTACAACCTTGATTTTCACAAATTGATAGACCTCTTAGAATAATAACAGATATAAAGAGACTAAGAGAGTATTCAATCACCTTACGCATATTCCTCAGTTCCCATAAAAGTTCAACCTCTTTTTCTAGTTCTGGAACCACAAGCATAGTTCTCCAGCCTGAAGAAATGAAGAAAATCAAGATGCAAGAAACTGGCGCGAACAAAGTGCACTTTATAACAGTTTTTCTTATAGCTATCTTCATCAACATGCAACTGCTACTGGCTTACTTACATACTAAGCTAGTCAGTCACAAGTTCAATTATAGCATACCATAAATTTATTCTCAGAATCCATACATAGTTCAGTTAGACCCATGAAAGATTTGTTCAAGTTACTTCACAAAACAAAACATAAGAAAAGTCTATAACTGGACAAGAAGACCTTACCAAGTATTTTTTTGCTGCGCAGGATATCACCGTATATATGATCACCAACATAAAGTACCTAATAAATGGAATAGCTGAATAAGTGACAAATGATGCATGGCACAGTACATCAGTCATACATTACTATAGGTTCTAAGATCTGTCATTTCATAATACACTGATACTTCTAATCAAGAGCAAGCAAATCTTTCTTTGAGAAGTAGCTAGTGCGCACAACCTGTGAACTTGACTCAATGGAGAGCAAACTGTGAAGATGCCCAACATTTCCACCTTGAAAAACTCGACAACCTTTATCTTTACTCTTCAGTAAAATTTTTGGTGAAGGATCTCCCACCTTTCAACAGATTCACAAGGATCATTTAAATAAGCTGAGCAAGTGAAAGACTGTGAATGACTATCCCAATTCATTAAATCAAACCTGAGCCATAGGTGTTCCATTATCAGTATTACTAAGCATTCCAGACTGAGGTTCCACCTCAAAAAGGTTAGCACGGCTCTCTTCATGGAAGAAACCCGGTTTTGCACTTCACGAAAAAGTATCCAATTCAGAATTCAGATAGCAAACAAATGAAATGAGATAAGAATATTTCCAGTAACAAAATACATCAACCAATTCCTAACCAACAACAACGATTTTGATCACAAAAGTTTTTTTTTTAGAGCATTAAGTTAAAGAGACTTGGTAAAGAAAAAGACCTGCCAGTGATCACAACATCAAAATACTGGAGCCAATCAAAGTTGCATGTATGGGGACCATGTACTGTGCGCCCTCCACAAAGAAAATTCATCACAATATTTGTGTAGTCCCACAAACTGCAAGAATGTTAATTCGAAAATATGTCTCTCAGCAATATGAAAGTAAATTGATTGTTTAGGAACATGTGGGAACAAATCACCAATGTTAACGTTTGTTTCTGAGCAACAGGATACTCAGAAATGTTTTTTTTCGTATCTTCCTTAGTTCCAAATTTCAATTACAAGGGTAGGAAACAGGTTACAATGGTTGAAGTTAATTAAGTCATATTTATTTAAAATTCTTAAATCTGAATCTAACTGAACAGCTACAAAAGCAATATTTGCATAAAATAACTGAAGGGGGAAACTTTGAAAGTTTGACGTTTGTAGAATATCGTCAGCATTACCTATTGGTCACCAAGAATGTAGAACGTCCAGAATCTCTAATCATTTTTATTAGGGGTACGATCGTGGTATCCTCATTGATGTACCTGATAAATTAGCAAGTTAAGAAAAATATTATGGAAAACGAGAAAATAATTTTCCAATGGAGAGGAATGGCAGTCGTGCTTATACAACTTAAAAAAGACAGTGATGAACATACCATCAGCCTTACCTATTAGGTTCTTTTGCTACCATCTGCTTTAAAGTTCCATCACGGTGGCACAAATCAACAGCAGCACGAACATCTTTATACATCCGAGCATAACTAAAAGAATATCATTGGAGGAGGAAATAAATTCACGAGAAAAATTCAAGCAATATGATAAGCTAACAGATTCTCAACCATAAGTCCATAAGCATAAAATTTAAAGGAAACAATTCATACAAAGTACAAGTTACAGAGTCTCAGTTAACAGATAACCATTAGCAAAACATAAACTGTCCTAAAGGCTACAAAAGAATTTGACAAATGTAATAAAATATGGGAAGTTGTCTTACTCCACGTCCTTGGGAATTTTTTCTGGGTTATAATCTTTAAAATCTACGAGTTGCGCAAACAGATAGGCTTCGGCCAATGAAAAGAGAGTATCTATGAGAGCGTAGTCGGGTTCATCAAAAGAATCTCGTACTAGGCTACTTCCGTAGATGTCAACTTTGGCTTCCTTAGAGAGCTCCCTAAACCCATGATAAGCTACTTTCACATATTTATGGCGGTCCATCTGCATGATCAACAGTCAATTAGAAAGATGCAACAATTATTATGAGAGTCAGTTACAAGGTAATCACCTTTAAGATGTTTCCCCTCTTTTTGTCTAGCACCAAGCCTCTAACCATGTAATTCCAATCAAATGTCCACTCTAGCAGCTACCACACCAAGTATAACACTATTAGCCAAACTTTTCTGCTGGTCACAACTTTAAAACAAGAAAGTGGTATACTAACCTCATTTGGATACCCCAAATCATATACCAATTTCCTGACGGTTCCATCATAAGCAAGGGACTCGAAAGTTTCAGACTTGTATTGGGCAAGAGTGTAGTCCATATCAAACCCTACAGCAATGATATTTTTCATATTCAACGATCTGTTGCAGAAAATTTGTTTGCTCATATCGATTTTGTTTCCTCCTCCCGGGGAGGACCATTTATGGGGAACGTCAGACCCATCCCTGGAACCCACAGTGTGAAACTGCAACGCATTGTCACTGAGAGCACCCGGTTTCTGTTCTTCCATCGAACTCTTAGAACACAGCTGGCTTGTCCCTGAGAGTTTATCAATTAAAGTAAACATCATATTTTTTTCCTTTCCTTCAAATGATGGATGATATAGATAGCATGTACGCAACAGTGAACACACAATACAATTAGCGTAGAGAATTGTACAAGCTTTATCAAGCAAATTGAAAATAGGAATATCAAATTCCGAAAGAAGCAACTGGTTAGTCAGAATCCACCAAGGCTAAAAATAGATATACACAGAAGAAGATGATGACACGTTTTTCTACGAGTGGATAAGTGATTTGGAATTAGTCAACACGAGTCATACAACCCTTAAAGCTGCTTAGCTGATCAACATGAATGATCCCACTAGCTCACCAACAGAAAAAAAACAAACCCCCTAAGAATATATATACAAGAATACCTAAACATATCTTCATCTTACCTCGATCAAAAGACCAAAGCAGTGCACCACGTTAAAATCCTGATCCTAAAGTTTCTTCCCAAGGTATGCCCCAGGCAAGACCTAGAAATTGCAACTTCCACGATTAAAGATACCTACTAATTACTAGCACACCTTACTTGTCGTTCTACGATTCTTTCACTAATAAACAAACTCTGATTTCCCAAAAACTAAGCTACTACCAGAATCAGCTATATGGAACAAAACTAAGTTAACCAACCAAGTGGAGGAATCTACAAAACGAAAATAGAAGTGTTTCTTTCTGATACACTAAAATTCATAGCAAGATAGTGAAATCAGTCATAGCGACGTCATTTAACATGCGATTAAGACGGTTAGCCTACCACGAAAACAAACAAACGTACACGAAACGGTTTACATCAAGGGACCACGGATGATGAACAAACAAACAAAAAAAAAAAAGCAAAACGATGTAGTAGAAGGAGGAAGACGAACCAGTGGTGTGGAGAGATTCTCTTCGAGTAGGGAATTTTGCGGGGAAATGATGGAAACGGAAGCGAGGAGATAAGGTAGAGATACAGAGAGAAAGGGGAAGTGAGAGTTGGCGTTTAGAGAGACGCATGGTGGTTGTGCTAGTGAAGCTATTAAATAGGAGGAGGCATTGAGAATCGAATTCTGGAGAAAGAATAATAGGAAAACAACCACTACTTGGGAATGCCGTCGAAAAAGTTGGATTCGAACTTAAACACCACTCCGACATTTACTACCGGTAATTCGCCGGCGAATATTCCCTCCGTTTTAATTGTATTTACTTTTATTTATATCTTTTCTCCTCTCTCTCTCTCTCTCACTCGCCGGACCTAGGGAGGGAAACGAGGCGTTGCCGAAGAAGAAGAAGAAGAGATCCCCAAAGAAGATTGCCACGTAGCGGTGGCTTATTAATAAATGCGTGTGGTTGTAGCTGTTTAGGGCTTTTTTATTTTGATGGGCTTTTTAACCTAATTTTAATGGGCCTAAAATTCAAGCCCAGCTATTAAACCTTACACTTCTACTGCTCTCTTTCCGTCTTCCCCATTTCTCAGCTCTTTCTCTCTCACATTAACCGATCTTGGTTCGCGTGAACATTACGCGCCGCCGTAATCTTCTTCTAGTCGTCAGTCATGTCTGCGACTTCGTCCTTGCGTGCTCGGCTAGCTTTCGTTGCTCTACTCTCGGCGACGACTTTTTACTGTATCCACAAATATCGCCGCTTGAAGCGTCTCAAAAACCTCTCCTTAAACCCTAGCTCTACTACTTCGAAACCCACTACAAGAGGAAAGATCTTCTTCATCTCCCAAACTGGTACAGCTAAAGCGTTAGCTCAACGGCTTCACGAGCTCTGCGCATCTAATGACATGGCATTTGATCTCATCGATCCACGGAGCTACGAGCCTGAAGATCTCCCCAAAGAAACCCTAGTTATATTCGTCGCGTCGACTTGGGACGGTGGTATGCCGCCTAAGAACGGGGAGTTTCTCGTCAACTGGCTTGGCGAGAGCGCCGAGGATTTCAGAGTTGGCTCGCTTCTTCTCTCCGATTGCAAATTCGGCGTATTCGGTGTCGGTAGCCGTGCGTATGGTAAATCTTATAACGCTGTGGCAAAGGAATTGTCGAGTCAGATGACAGGATTGGGTGGACTCGAGATGATTCCGGTGGGAGAAGGTGACGTTGATGACGGAGAATTAGACAAATCATTTCAAGAATGGTGTGATGGAGTTATCAGGGTTCTGAAAGGAGGTTCTGCTCAAGAAACAAATGGGGTTTCGCAGCAGATTGATGCTGTTGAGAATGATCTTGAGTATTACGATTCAACAGATGATGAAGATGAAGACAATGATGGTGACGACGGAGGTCTTGTTGATCTTGAAGATATTGCTGGAAAAGCTCCTTCAAAGAGAAATGGCTTAGTTAAAGTGGCTAAAGTTGATGGAAAGAAAGAAATGGTGACCCCTGTGATTAGAGCAAGCTTAACGAAACAGGTACGTATTTGTGTTGGTGTTGTTTGAGCTTTGAAGCAGTGTTTACATTTTCTCTCATTTGCTTGAATGAACATGGCTTTTACACTTGCAGGGCTATAAAATCATCGGTTCGCATAGCGGGGTTAAAATATGTAGATGGACTAAGTCACAACTTAGAGGCAGGGGAGGTTGCTACAAGCACTCCTTTTATGGCATTGAGAGTCACAGGTTTAATTGAAACTTCTGCTATTTTCCCTCCTAGTCTTATGGTTTCTAGGTCGTGATTCTTATGATAGAATGTATGTTTTTATCATTTTCGAATAAGCTAGGTGCATGGAGACAACACCTAGTTTGGCTTGTGCAAACAAATGTGTCTTTTGTTGGAGGCATCACACTAATCCTGTGGGGAAGAGCTGGCAGTGGAAGATGGATGAGCCTTCAGTGATTGTGAAAGGTGCTCTACATCTTCATACAAAGATGATTAAGCAAATGAAAGGAGTTCCAGGTTAGTTTATACCTCTCCATCTTTTGACGCTTATTAGCTATGATCCCAAAAGCTTGCTATGCAGATTGAGCATTGAGCTAAGGATGCGTTTTGGAAGTTAAATGTGCTCTGGGTCGTTAGTTTATTTGATTCATTTGTTTCCATTATTTATTTGAGTGTCAGTTGCTGATGTTTATGGTTTGACTATGTTCTTTTAGGTGTAACTCCGGAGAAATTACAAGAAGGTCTAAACCCAAGACATTGTGCGTTATCACTTGTTGGTGAGCCAATTATGTATCCGGAGATCAATGCCCTTGTAGATGAGCTACATGGAAGGCGCATTTCTACTTTTTTGGTTACTAATGCACAGTTCCCTGAAAAAATTCTGATGATGAAGCCTATCACGCAGGTATGTGGTGTCTCTTTTGTACATTTTTTTCCAGCTTTGAGCGCCCTTCATGCACTTAACTGATCCAAATTGCCTAATTCATTATCTTTGACATGTACAGTTGTACGTTAGTGTAGATGCTGCCACCAAAGAGAGCTTGAAAGCTATTGACAGGCCTCTCTTTGCGGACTTCTGGGAACGGTTTATTGTGAGTATTTTTACCAGCCTCCTTTAATGAACCTTTCAAATCAAATGTGAATTAAGGTAAAGGTATATAATATCTGCATCAATTGTTTTCCAGGACTCCTTGAAAGCTCTCCAGGAAAAGCAGCAGCGAACTGTATACCGTTTAACACTTGTCAAAGGATGGAACACAGAGGAGCTAGATGCTTATTTCAACCTTTTCAGCATTGGGAAACCTGATTTCATCGAGATCAAAGGCGTCACATATTGTGGATCGTGAGTGTGTTCTACTTGTTATCATCTCTCGTACTCTCATGTTACACACGTATCATACTTATGTAAATCTTCTGGAAACGAAAACAGATCTGCGACATCAAAGTTGACGATGGAGAATGTACCATGGCACGCAGACGTTAAAGCATTCTCAGAAGCGCTGTCTCTGAAGAGCAAAGGGGAGTACGAGGTTGCTTGCGAACACGCCCATTCTTGCTGTGTTCTTCTAGGGAGGACTGAAAAGTTCAAATTGAATGGAAAGTGGTTCACTTGGATTGACTATGAAAAGTTCCACGATCTGGTTAGTTAACAAACCCGAAATATGTTCATTTCAAAATCAAGTTTTCTTGTAATTGGTATGCTATATAACGAACACTATTGAATGAATTCGCGTAGGTGGCTTCTGGAGAACCGTTCACGAGCACAGACTATATGGCTGAAACACCATCATGGGCAGTTTATGGAGCAGAGGAAGGTGGGTTTGATCCAGAGCAGTTGCGTTACAAGAAGGAAAGGCATCACCATCCTAAACCACAGGCGGTTTTAGCTTAAGACTTTTAGTAAGCTAAGCTCTTTTGCTTTTTGTGTTTTTGTCGCCATCATACTAAACCACAGGCGAACTTAGCTTAAGACAGGAGTAAGCTAAAAGCTATTTTGTTAGCCATTTACAGCTTCTTCTTCTAGGTCTAATGCTTTTTGTTTTTTTGGTGTCATCTAACGTTGTTTAACTCGTGGAAAGACGTTAAACTTTTTGAAATCATATCACACTTTGACAAAAGTTTCAATGTTTTGTTATTTTGTAATCTGATAAGGTTTCAATGTTTTGGGAAATCTTTGAAGATGATTTCGCTCGTGAAAGCCAGACCCAATAATTGTCTTCTGTTAAAAATATAGTCAAAAATATAGTCAGTTTACTACTATCAACGTGGACTCGTCAGGTCTCTTTCTCTCCTCTGCTCTAGACGATTAATTTAGTTGGATAACTTTAATTTACAATTACATATGTTTGGTCAAAAACGTAGCTAGCGTTGCGATTTAAATAATAGACAGGTTCTTCTCACTAGCAATGCCAATATCCATTAGTTTCGTAACTTATCCGTTCACCATGTGCGTTGGTTACCTTTTATCATTTATCATATAAAAATTTGAAAGGGACGTAGGCATCCATCAACTACGCAATCAATAAATTAAACACAACCTACTACAACTATTAAAAAATAATAACCCTAATAACACAGCTTTCTCATGGAAACAATTAATTTTAGTTTATATCTTCTTGACGTACCAAAATTAATATACTCAGATCGACAAAATTAGGTTTTTGTTTTTTTTTTACTTCTATATCCAAGAAAATTAGAAATCAATTGTCATCTCTTCCATGGTTATAATTAATTTATAGCTCAGCAGCAATAATCCAAAAAACACACACAGAAAAACAAAAACTCCATTGAAATGGTAATAAAAATTTACCAACTCTTAACCGGCGTGCTTTTCCTCCTCGACCGTCTAGACGACGGCTGTGGAACCACCACCTTTACAGTCGTCATCTCCGGCTTCTCCTCCTCCTCCTCTAATTCTTCATGTTTCAACTTTTGCTCTTCTTCCGCACTACTACTACTCCTAACTTTCTTCTTCTGCTTCTCTCTGTTAATAAGTACCTCAGCTTCTTCATCATCTTCTTCTTCGTCCTCATACTCCTCGTAATCCTCGTCTTCTTCGGATTCTTCTTTCTTGAAACCTTCAGGGTTCTCAAGATTCTTCCTTGGCCTTCCTCTTCGTCTCCTTGTCGTCTGAGACTCCGTGGGGGATGAAGCTTCAGCTACCGTCACTGACGACGGTTCCTTTGCTTTCTGAAACCTTCTCTTCCCCATCAGTTCACTTCTTTTTTTTTTTCTTTTTTCTTTCAACAGAAGAATATTTTACTTGAACAGCTTGTTAGATTTTTTAATATCTCCAAGAAGAGCAATAAATTTTTCTTTTATGTTTACAGACAGAAACAAAACACAACAGTCTTTAAAATCAAAAAGCCGCCCACTCTTTGGTGTTTTAGATTAAAAAAAAAGCTAAAAAATATCAGAAGAAATAAAAAAGAGTAGATTTTATTTTTGTCCGTTGGTTATCTCTTCTATATTATCCACCAATATAATACATGAATGACATATATGTCCTTGAAATTAGGGTTCATGTATATATAGTCTACGACTCTCTACGTTCTATAGATATTATGTATAGAAGAAGTAAATGGGTGCAAATGGTTGCTAGAAGAGATTGAACAGAAAAAAAATTGTTCAACCAATTTGCATTAAAAAAGTGGAAGATGTTGCAAAAAACTATTTAACCAGTTCAACTTAAAAAATTGAAAAAATAAATTAATCCTACAACAAAAATCTTCAACTTATTAAAACACTATTTTGGAGATGAATGAATTGAATATTATTTGTTCAATCCATTTTTTCAATTTTATGCAACCACCAATATTTTCTTTTTTTTGTTTTACACTCTTTAAACAAGTATATATAACCGGAAGAAAAAATATATATATATATATACCAAAGCTTCCAAAGATTAACATTTAAATCTAGTGATTAGCAAAAAAATTCTTGCCACCTTAATTATCACACTACCCGGTAGCTAGCTACAATTTGTTTTGTGAGGTTTGAGTTCTTTAAAATAAAATAAAACTTTAATTTACAATAATCCCTAACCACATTCATTCATATATATGATGATAATTGGATATCTATAATCGATCATGTGAGAGGTTTCGAACCGTGACATTCTTTATAGTAAATACAACGAATGCGATAAAACTTAAAATCAAAAATTTAATATTTTAATGTATGACTCACGAGTACGTTAACCTAAAAAACGGCACGACGTTCACTATACATTTAAACTGGCCCAAACATTTAAAAGACCCAACAATCTACCGTTTTAGAAAACCGAATTTAAAATGCGTGTCGTTTTACAAGAATACGACCGACGTGGTGTTGTTGTCTCGTAAACAGCGAATGAATGGTTTTGTTTGGTGGTAAAGGGATAAGATCACGTGATCGAGAGAAAGTCAGACTCCATCTATCTTCTTCTTCCTCTTCTTCCTCCTCCTCTTCCCGTCGTTGGATCTCTCTCTCTCTCTCTCTCTCTCTCTATCTCTCTCATCTCATTAAAAAGAAAAGACAATTCTATCGAGTTCCCAATTTCCCATCCATCACTCTTTTCTCTGATTCTCAGTATTATACAATTTTTTATTTTCCTTCTGTTTGTTTGTTCTTTTCGATAAAGACATAATTTTTTTTTTCTTTGGGTGGAAACATTATTTTGTGGGTACGTCGCCACGCGCTAGAGCTCGAAAAGCTATGATCTAGGGGAGGAAGGATCTTCACAAATCCTACTTGGCCACAAAAATTTTGCTATTTTTATTTTCTTAAAACAAAATTTCCTCCGTGATTATAATTTTGAGACAAGACAGGAAGATTAATATTAAGCACTAGTTTTGCAAAATTAAGTGTGGTTTTGTGGATGGTAACACATCTTCTGGGTGAGCCTTCCTCTTTCTCTCCTTTCTTTTCTCCGGATTTTTCTAGGTTTTCACTTATATTTCGTTTCTTTTAAATGTTGTTCCTTTTGTGATATTGAAACTTGAAAAATTACTTTTTTCTTCTTCTAATTAGAACATTTAGGATGTTTTTCTCAATAGAGATTTGTTTCTGCATCTGATGTTGTTATTTTGACCATATCTCTCTCTCTCTCTGTTTTTGGCAAGTGAGTACAAAGTTTCAATCTTTTTGACCTTTCTTCTCTTTGTTTGCTTCTTCTTTCTGTTTACCTTGAAATCTTCCATTTTGGGAAAGAATGATTCTTTTTTCCAATTTTGATTATTCTTTCCCCATTTGATTTCGTTTTGTGATTCTCGTTTTCTGCAGCAAATCACGTATTGCAAACCAAATCGACTGATGCAGATGTTTTCCGATTCAGTGAGAAATAAAGATTGATTCTTTGGGGTTCTTTTTTTTTTTAAATCATGGTGGAGCCTTATGAGACACGTAACAACTCTGAAGCATCTCAGATGGTCAGATATCAGAGTTATAACCATCACAATTCAAGAATACCATCTTCGTCATCGTCGTTATCATTATCATTATCATCGCCATTGCTTGATTTGAGAGTGTTTTATGTCAGAATCAGCAATTTCAAGGTGGATGCTTCGACACCTGAGGTACTCACGATCACTCATATCCCACTGGATCTAGATTCAATCTTGGAGATTAACGGTGTTAGGATGAGCATGTACTCTGAAGGAGTCTCTTCTCAGCTAAGGAGAGATCGTGTTGATAAGAAATCTGAAGTAGCTACTTTTATCAGCACTGACAATATCAGGTTGTCTGGTAGTGTGAAGTTTGAGGTTTGTGATAAAGATGACCTGGTTTTATCTGGAACGCTTGAGATGTCCGGCAGTAATGGTTTCACTGGTGAATCTAAGCATAGCGCGAAGCGGTGGAACATGAACTGTGAAGCTGAGATCACTGCAGGGTCTGGTTTCTTGAAGGAGAAACATATTGGTGGTGGTTCGGATTTTTCATCTCCGTTGCCAACTATTGAAGTCTCTGTCACTGGTTGCTTCTCAGGAACACCCATCATCTTAACCAAGACTCTACAGCTTGGTTTCAGAAAGAAACACAGTAGAGTGACTGCATTAGATTCGATTCCCGAGTATGATACCGGTGAGCCTCATAAAGGCAACTCATCTGAGCTTGATTATCAGGTAACTTTGATTCTTATAATGCTTCCTAACAGTTTTCAAGATTACTACAATGCTTTCTAATAGTTTTCTGTTGATTTGTGTCCAACTTCAACACATTGAATGCTTTCCCTAGTATTTGAGTCTTCTTAGTCATGCTATCTATCATGAGCATTTTAAGATTTTCATGGTTTTGAGATTTCATAGTTTGAGACATGTTTCTTGGGTACTCTTAGGAAGATAATTCCTTTAGATATTGAAGTGGACCAACTTCGTTATAAATGATCAGTGAGGTATGGGACCTGCCACCTTTTACAAGTCATTAGATAGCTCTTTCCCTCTCTCTCTCTCTATCTCACTAGTTCACACACACTCTCTCCCATTTGCCTCTTGTCTTGTGATCTTAATATCTGAACTCTTATCCTCTTGTCTGCTACAGTTAGTTCGTTAAACCCATTGATTAAAATATCGTGGTTTTCAGATTGATTGAAATATCGTTTTAATTTTTGCATAGACTGATTCGGGAAACATGCTCTATTCCAGAGTCAAAGTCAGGATTAACTTATGCTTGGAGTTTTAATTTGAGGTTCTTGCAGTTGACATTGTTAAAACCTTTTGGAGATAGTACTTCATACTTACCGTTGATTGAGATCTTGTGTTTAACGATAGTGCAATGTTAACTTTGACTTGGAAGTTATGGAGGTGTAGACACCCACCCATATGAGATACATCTGAAAGAGTTTTTAAGATTGGAACAAAAATACCATCTGCCTTTGTTCTACAAGTGATTTTGACCATTGTAATCTTATTTGACCCGCTTTATGAATGTCTTTTACTTCATTTTCTTTTCAGACACGAACATGTTCTACATACATGGCTCTCTCTGTTCTTGAATTCTTTGTTTAAGGAGGAGAGTTTTTTTCTGTGCAGGTAACAGAATATGGAAGTTACAAACAAGAATATGAAGGAGAAGACGGCGACATGTATTGGAATAGAGAGTATGCAGATGGTGAAGATGGTGAGATGTCGTGGTTCAATGCTGGTGTGAGGGTTGGTGTGGGAATTGGTCTTGGTGTCTGTGTAGGTCTTGGCATTGGGGTTGGCCTTCTTGTGCGTACCTATCAATCAACCACCAGAAACTTCAGAAGGAGGATTATCTAGTTTCATTCAAATTGCCTCGAGCTTCTCCTACTCTCCCTCTAACTCCAGTCCTTACCACATCACTTTTGACTGCAGAACTTTAAGCTATATAGTCTATGCTAATACTGATGTGTAGTAAAATCTTTCTTCATGTGTATTTTTTTCTCTTTGTGCCTTGAAATTTTGAAAGAAATCATTCTCTTCTTGTGTTTGTTGAGTTTTCATACTGAAAGAACAAAGTTTTTTTGCTGGTAATGTGAATCCATTGTCTGCTTCATGTAAATAAACGCTTATGAGTGTAAAAGTTTTTGGATTCACATACAATCCCCCCTAGAGTTACTTATACAAATCCTTTTTATTTGATCAACGTCATGTTTAAATTTTACAACCTCTCTTCTTAGCATCAAGATCACCAATAATTAATTAGTCCCATCTGAAACAACATATTGCCTTCAAATCTGGTTAAGGGTTGGTTTGGTTTGGCTCAGGGGAAATCTCAGCTCCAGAAAACCCGTTGCTCGCATGCAGCTGGTTATTGTTACTGTGAACCAATCCCCAAAAGTTTGCAGTTTTAATATCGTCTTGGTTCATTTGCTTGGAGAATTCTTCATAGTTATACTGCAACAAAGCTTTCCCTCCAAATTCGGTTGGGAGGTTATCCTCGTCAAAAAATGAGCTCATAAGCTCCACGCTCTCCTGGTTCTTTGGGTAAACAAACTTCACCTTGACGAATGTCTTTGCATCAATAAAGTACTTCACAATCTGTGGAACAACATCAAAAAACAAAATGAAACCATCATAATCATTTCATGTGTGGAAGGAAGACCAAACATGCGCAAACTTGTCTCACTCAACCGATGTTTTGTCTAACTATGAGGTAGAAGCAGTGTTGTGTCTAACCTTCCAGAATGCCTCAAAGAGTCTTGGAGGATTATAGAGGAACGCTACAGCAAGTCTCTCAGGGTAGTGATTTTGCAGTATATTTATAGTTTCTCTTGCAGATTTAATAGGCACGCTGGTACTCATTGACCAGTTCGTGAAGTCAATAAGCCACGACATTTGTTCTTGATCCTCGGGCAGATTCAAAATAGCATTCTCAATGAGATACACAAGATGCTTCATCTGTTTGTCTAACGATTTCGTGTTCTGCAGAAGTTTTGAAATGAAAATGGATGGTTTTATCTAATGCCCTGAAGTGAAACACAGTCTAAAATATTAACTAAGAAGATAAAGCTTTAGAAACCTGCAAGCCAGGTCTCAGTATAAGAACAGTTCTTCCATGCCTGTCATGGAATCCAGCTTTGTAAACTTTACCCGTCTCACCTTCACCTGAAACTTCATCCTAGTACGAAAGCAAGTCTCAACAGGTAAGTTTTGGTAAGACTTCTCGAAAGGATTAAAAAGACTAATAATAACATTGATACTAACTTACCCATCGGATTTCCTCAGGTTTAAAGGTTGATCTCCATTTCAACGTCTCCTCAAGCATCTTCTTGGCTTTGCCTACGTTCCAGTTCCTAGCTTCCAGATATCTCTTCAGACACGCATCTGAACAATAGAGTGAAGTCCTTCCAGATAGCTCACCTAAGAGAGCTTTAAGCTCTTTGATCTGGATCATTAAGATCAGAATAAAATTACCCCTGAGAAATCAAATAGGTAACTAAGAGAACATCATCAAGCAAGGCCTGTAAAAGGTTTCACCTTTGCCTCTCTGAGAGCTCCCTCGTTATGTTCTTGCTCGGTTTGAGAAGAATTCTTCCAACGAAACATTTCGAATGGCAACTGAGTCCAATAAATCAAAATCTATTTAGTCAGTAAAAGTTACGAAAATGAAAAACCAGACATAGATCATTATTGCGTAAGTTAATACTAACGAAGGGAGTTAAATCCAAAGAGAAGCAACATGCAATCCAAAAAGGTTCATGTGGTGGTGATTGATCTGCATGTGACTGGAAATCACAGACAAAACATGACTCAAACTACCTAGTGCTCTAACTTCTAACGAAAGCCCTAAGAAACTCGAAATATGGAATCAAGTAAAGTTTCTCAATTCCCTAAAAGCAAAACAGATCGATCAAAAAAGATCTATCAACAAAGATTTGGATAGTTCGTTGTCCAAGATCCACCCAAATTCAGAACATTAGACAAAGAAGAAATTTCTGATGAGCTCGCTACGAAACCGAATAATAATTCAAGGGTCTCTATAATCCAATCTTAAAAACCAGAGAATTGATTCTAGAGAAAAGATATAATCCAATCTTAAGACCTGACATATCTATAAGATTCAGAAGCACCAAAACGGAGAGCGTACCTAAACGGAGAGCGTCCCTAAACAGAGAGAAAGAATGATTCTTTTTTTTTTTTGGCAGTGAGAGACAAGTCGTCGAGAGTCAGCTGAAGAAAGTTGTGTAACTGATAAAAAGAAAAATGGAGAAGTATAGAGGTGTGCGAGGAAGAAAAAATAAATGTAAAAAAAGACAATTCCACCAAACGCTTTACAGACAAGAAGACATCAATATAATAATATCTTTTTAGTAAACTAAACGGTACGGTACGGCACGTGAGATTCATTCACGTAAACCCTGATACGATGAAGACTGCCACGTGTCGAGTACACATAGGAGGCAGAATTCATCGGAGACCAAAGCCTCAATTAACATGTCTTTTTCGAAGGCCCAAACTAATACTACATGATACAATGTTATCCAACAAGCCTGAAGGATTCAAAAAAAAAGTATTTATTAACAGAAGGAAAGAAACTATATAAATTAAAATTTTATTTCATGTAAAGTAACAAAACTATTACATTCGAAACATTCAAACAGGAACAGCATCTGAAGCACATCAAAATGGAAACATTAAGAATCCGAATCCGAGACCGTTTTGTCTTAAAGCCTTCACGCAGGATCTTGGTAGAAATACCAAACAGTCTAGCAAGGTCGAACGCCTATTCCACTTGAAATTTCCAAGACGCATGATTTTAACAGGAGCTTCAGATTAACAACATGATTAAAAACAGAGATGGGTCTTGTGATAGTTCGCAATAAGCATAGATGATTATTCGATTCTTCAGACCAGATTCACCCGACAAGCTAAAACATCATTCAGAAATCAATTCCATTACTCTATAACAACAACACTCTGTTGGAACGACACACGCTCACAACTTCCACATACCTCCAACGTTCTACTAGTTTAAAATCCAAATCAAGTTTGTGTGTGCTAGGTTGAGATCTACTAATTACAGCTAAATTAACAAATATTTGTAAATCCAACCCACCAGATACAAGTATAGTATTTCAGATATCCAGAAATTTTCAAAGGAAAACATATGATGATGGATAGAGTAAGCTCAGAAAGGTTGCACAATCATTTCAAAGATTTATAAAATCTCATAAGTCCAGACATATATATATATAAGCAACTTCATCATCGCAACCCTAAACCATCTCTGTCAACATGTATAAATATTAAAATCAAAATAAAGATTAAAGATGGAACTCAGAGAAACTACAATTAGTAGCGATGGCAGACAATCTACACGGCATCAATTCAGACCGCCCGTCTGCTAATATCTCATCATCGATCTTTTTCAAAAAAACCTAAATACAATTGATTTGAAAACAACTAAAATTAAAGACTAATAATGATGGCATCAGATAATAAGCGGAGATGTTTTGTCAACACTGTTCATCAGTGGTTAAGCATAAAATAATCAATTCTTCATTTGCCATCAATCACAATAATTAAACCCTAATAATTAAATAGATTGAAAAAAACAAAGATATAGGTCGATTCATTTGACGCCAAAGCTGCAGAGATAGCAATGGGTTGGTAAGATAACCTAATCAATATCAGCATCTGTTCTAACTCCTCTTACCATACTTTTTTTTTGTGATTTTTACTCACTAAGCTAGAGGAGTGGGTTCATAAACACAGATGCTTTCAAAAAATCGAAAATTAAACTAAAAACAAAACAGAGATCAATAAACAACTAACAAGAACCAATCGATAAGATACCAGAAGCTAAGATGATAACTGCGGCGGAGGAATAGATCGATTGTTATTGCTTTGAGAATTTGAGAGAGTTGTCTCTTTAATTTATATAGCGGAGATGTTTTCGTTTTTTTCGGCAATCTAGGGTTTTGGTTTTATCGGGCTTACTACGAATATTGTCTTATTGGGCTGTTAAATTTGGGCCATTCTGGTATAGTCCAATGGTATGACAAGAAAACCGGGAAAATATTACCTAATTGAAAAAAATTACACAAGAAGAACTAATGAATAATATTGTTGAATGGTGCCAAAACATATCTCCTCCTGTTCTGACTATTCTCATCAAGTTTTGAAGTTGAGGCCCTGACTTGGGATTATACTGATGTACCATCGAGAGAATGAGGTCGCGGCTTCTGAGCTACACAAGTAAAGCCGCACACGCATTGGCATTATTAAGTTTGTTTCCTTCCTCCTATCATATTTACTTTGTTTTTTTTTTTAATGTTGTATTCCAAAATTGGTAATTTGTCGAGGGAAAAAGATTGTGCCAGTGACCATTAAAATCTTTTTTTTTTTTTTTTTTACTACGAAGATTATACATTTACACCCTCATGAGTCTCGAATCTCCCACGTCAAAGTTACATATTTACTCCTTTTGTCCCAAATCTGAGGTGTAGTATGTCATTAAGAAACCTATTAATTAACAAATAAATAAAAACATCTAAAAAAAGAGACTAATGATCATTGTTGATATCCGACGGTGGCAAAAAGCTCTCCAAACACAAGCCACAAATATTAAAATCCACCTCCTCGATCCGCCATTTCTCTTCTATTCGTCTCCGGTGGTTAACTGCTCCCCCATAGCGATAAAGCGTTGTCACGGTTCGTCCACCGTGAGCTATGTTGACTGCGTCAACGAATATGTAATCGTCGATGATTGACTCCATGCTTGTCTCCCAGAAAACGCCGTCGTTTTTTCCTCTGCCGGATTTGACTCTCACGAGCTTTGTGTCACCGAACTTTACGAGTAGCCCCGTCCGTTGGCTGAAGTAACCCCACACCGTGTGGTGGATTACCTCCGTGTTCGGTGAGCACTGAGCCTTTAGAATATCTGCCGGCGTCTCTAGCTTTAGGACGAAACAGTCTTCGCCGTTAACGGATTGTTCACCGATGCATACGGCGTCTAAGAACAGACTCGCCGTGCATCTCGGGTCTAGTCCCTGTTCAAAGGTCAAAATGTTATATTCAGAGAACTTTGTACGTAACATACTTTGTATTTAATATGTTTTGGTTGATATTATGTATGTACGTAATGATCCAAATGCAATATATGTATAAGAGAGTTTGAGATGAGTTACCTGAAAAAAGCGGCGGAGAGGGCGAGGAGGGCCACGGTGAGCCTGAGAAGGTTGAGTGGAGGATTGGTTCCAAGCCACCTTGCCGTCACTACCGGCGCTAATCTTGAAACCGGAAACCACTAGCTCTAAGAACCAAAGATTTGGATTCTTCTGCCATAAAACAAAACCTCCAACCTCGAAACTGCCTTTTCCTAGCCGCACCGGCGCACTCGTTCCTTCGTCCTCTCCGGCAACCATCTCGGAGCCTTGCATTCTCACCTGCCCAACTGCGTACATGCTCTTCACTGCGTTCAAAGCTGCTGGACCTCCACACGCCGCCACATACTGTTGCACTATGTATTTAGCCGTAGACGCCTCCTTCAAATACATCATTACTATTAACATTCCACATAACATTTTGTACTTTCTAGTTAGAGAAAAAGGAAGTGACGAAGTGTGTTATATGATGTAAATTGAAAATTTAGTTTAATCGATTGTAAATCACTTTTTTCATACGAGAAAAAAAAAAAGAAGCTAATGAAAATCCCTACAAAACTTTTATCATCTTTGAAATATTTATCTCAAAACGAATTGAAGGTTAATAAAAGCTACACGTTTCATTTCTATACATTAACATAGTCTACTAATCGAAGAATTAAGAAGTTTTTAAAAACATTGAGTTAACATTGAGTTAAGAAGTTTTTAAGCCTAAGGCTTTGATTGGTAAAAATAACCAACCACCTTTAAATGAGATTCGGATCATGACCTTATCACACGTTTGAAAATGTCTATTACACGAGTTTATATCGGTGATTTAAACGATATATAGCTTAGCACGAGTTTATATCGGTGATATATAGCTAATTAGCTCCAAATATGTGTAATATAATCAAGAAGTAGAACTACGGGCGATAGAAATCAAAATACCAAAAATCAATAAAATTAAAGATATACGTACGATGGAAGTGTCATTAATGGGCCGGGAGAGACAGAACTCGAGTGGTACGTGAAAAGGAATAAGAGGACTTCCCACGATCTTCAACAACGCCACAAACTCGTTGTCTGATTTTGACTGCAAATGCATATTGACATTGCTCATCGACGACGAGGACGGCGGCGTTCTCATATCAGCCACAACTGCGGTCACGACCGTGTGTGCTTTCATGAGAGCGTGCATATTCCTCCACCGCCCAGCCGCATTGCTTCCCATCTTCGCAAACATTTCTTCCGGCACCGGAACCTCTAACACCGTCTCTAACCCGTCTTCTCTGTCCAAATTCGGACAAAGCTTCCTCATTTTCATTTATAAAATATTTATAAGTTTTTTTTTTGTCAAGCTGATCCGAGAGAAAGAGGGGATTAGGGTTTTCCTCTTTCTCCGAAATTTTATTATGGGAGAGAGATCAATAGATTTGAGAGGAGGATCATGAGGATTAACTAGGAAAAAAAACTATTTTTGATTTCTTTTTCTCAAATTTTCTGTTAGCCGGCTTTTATAACTAGGGTGCTCCTTGCTCGTAGCTATCGTGAGAACACGATTTCAGGAGGATCCATCTAATCTCTATCTCTCTGTGTATTTTTTTTTTTTTTATACATATAATCGTATACTGATATCTGATGTGACATATGCACGAATTTACACTTAGATATTTCTACAAAACGTTGACAATAGATGTATATTAATTTGCATACGAATATTTGGATACGTTCCATTGTGATCGTGTACTACACACATACGTGGAAGACTTATACTTATAGTACTCGAGGAATCAGATCTAATATATACAATCGGAGTGGTTAGGTGGGAGACCAAATGTGTACCGAGCCTTTTCTTTATGCGTTATTAACTCTCTAGTTGTTAGTTATTCTATATTGTCATACATATTGTTATGTTTTTCTGATAAATTATAGAAGTTTGGATTTGTATAATGCTATAAATCAAAACATATATGGTATTATGTCATCATCTGAGTTACGTTCAAAGTTCTTGTTTATTAATTCAGCCAACGTCTATATGAACCGGTTTATCTGAATCATGATTCTGTTGGTTAATGCTTCAAAATGGGTTGATACGTGAATCATAATTGTGTAAACATTAGAAGAAAAATATTTGTAAAATTGTAATTAGTAGCTAAATTTTTCTTTATGATCAAATGTAATTGAGTCCAGAGAAAGCTCACTGGAAAATAGAGGCGCCAAAATTCGAAATATTTGGCGCGTAAATTCTCGAGCGTTTATACATTTTCATCCTTTTCTCACTAATTCATTCTGCTTCAGAACCATTTGGGCACCGTCTAATTTTGGCCAGAGATTACAATCAGAGAGATGAATAGCGAAGAGCAGCTTTCTCCTATCGGAGAATCGAGTGTCCCAGTTCCAAACAGGATGCTACGGCGGTTGAAGAAAGCTAACTCAATCTCCGATTTATGCCCTAGATCTGAAACCCTCGATTCCGCCGGCGAGGATCTGGGTAGGCCTGGATTGCAGTCTGCAAATGCTTTCGGTGGATTCGAGGAAGAAGAAGATGATGGGCTACGATCTGATCTCGAGGGTTTGGGTGTGGAGGATGGAGTTAGCGCGAGGAAGGTACTTGATTTTGATTCGGTGTCTGAGTTTAATCAGGCGAATGAAGATCCGGGTGAGAAAGGTGAAGAAGAAGACGAAATCCCTGATTTGAGGGAAAGTGACGAAATTAGGGTTTCCGAACCGACGGAAGCTGGAAAGGAGCGGCCTGAGTTTGACTCCCCAATCAATGAATTGAGCGAGAAAGGCGAAGAATACGGTATCTCTGATCTGGAAACAAGTGATGAAATTAGGGTTCCGGAATCAACGGAAGCTGGTAAAGAGCGGACTGAGTTTGATTCCGCAGTCGATGAATTGGGAGAGGAAATTAGGGATTCGGAATCAGAAGAGGAAATTAGGGATTCGGAAACCAAGGAAGCTGGGAAGAAGCGAGCAGCTCTGGAGTCAAGTGATGGCAAGGGGAATGAGAACAAAAGGGATAAGAAGAGGAACAAGAAGAGTGATGACTTTGATGAGCTGCCAATCTCTACTGCTTCCATGAACATGACTAAGAAGGTTAACTCTCTATTTCTTAGTAGAAAGGTAACTTTGCAATGTTCGTGCTGGGTTTAACTGGTGTCACTGTTCTTTGTTCGTCTGTAGGAAAGAAGAGAGTATCTTGATCAGCTTCGTGCAGAAAACCAGAGACTCTTGCGAGGTAGTATATGATAGTCTCAAAACACTTTTCAGCAGTGTTCATTGCAACGTTTTGCAGGAAACTGACAATTGTGGTTGGCTTGGTGTTGTTCTTTTTATGATAGAAACGAGAGATGCTGCCTTTGAACCTACCCCTCTTGTCCGAAAGCCGATTTCATCCGTATTGGAGAAAATTCGAAGAAGAAAAGAGGAGATTTCAAAACAGTGAGTTTTTTTTTTAATATATTTTCTTCACCACTTCCCTACTATAATCTCTTTTTCTTATTAACAGTGTTTGTGTGTTATCGTTTATGGTGTTGCCAGATTCCTTAGAAGGAAGAAATCTGAACCTATCGACATATGCGACAGGGATGATTTGGAGGAAGTTGTAGCCGAAGAGAAGGATGAAGATATGAATTTAGAAAGTACAAGCAAGCAAAACTCTGGAGGACAGCATTGCTCGGAGGACTCTGCAGGTCCATCGGGGAACTTAGACAGTCCCTCTAACAAAATTGCTGAAAATAACCCTACTCATCAGGTGAGCCAACTCATGTGTAAATACTTCTTTGCACAATCAGGAAGTAGTTTTCTGTTCTGTTAATTTGATTATTGATTTTTGAGGTACAGTGATTTATGAATGTTTGAATGCTCGTCCAATTAAATATAAAGCTGACTCTCCCATATTTTTTTTTAAATTAGGATCCATCCTTGTGTCCACAAACGATTAACTCTGGAGATGAACTTCTAGAGAAGACTTCAAGCCGACCTTTGGAAGAAGTAATGACACCTTCTGTAGTTGCCATGAACCTCAAACTCAATCCGTCTCCTGACAAGTGAGTTTATCTTTTGATTTGGTTACAAGTGGAAATATAATTAGCTAGAACATTGGCATGCTCGTTTATTTAATTTTGGCAAGCTATACATAATGCAGTCTTTACACGTTCATAATATTTTATGGACAAATGTTAGTTTCAGTACATGAATACCTTGTGTTCTGTGCCATAATCAGAAAAGCCAGTTGTTTCTGTTAAGTTTAGTTATATTGTGTATACTGACTCTCTCAGTTTTTTTTTTTTATCTTTTGTATCCATCCTTATGCATTGAATAGCTTGCTTTCTGTGCCATAATCAGAAAAGCCAGTTGGTACTGTAGAGTTCAGTTATATTGTGTATACTTAGGCTTGCTTTCTCTCTGCAGATCTTCTAAAGTAGCAGAGGACATGAAGGAAAATTCTGATTCTGAGACCCATGATGAACCTGGTGACCCTGTTAGAAAATTTATTGATGAGGATGCTGAAGAAGAAGATGACAGCGACAATGATTTACTCCGATTTGAGGATGAGGATGATGACGAAGATGAAGAAGATGATGATCTTAGGGATATGATTGTCAGTCAATTTAAGGAAGATGCAACTGATAAAGATAGACGTAATGAACTGCATCAGAAGTGGCTCGAGCAACAAGATGCTGCAGGGACAGAGAAACTCTTACAGAAGCTACAACGTGGTTTGCAACAGGATGAAACAGTATTGTCTGAAGAGGAAGATGAAGATGACGATGATGAAGAGAGGGCTGAAGATGCTGATGATGAAGAAGTGCAAAAACCTAACGTCAATGAAGATGAAAATGAAGATGAAGAAGATCCGAGTCATGCAAATTCCATGCGAATGACCATAAAGAAAATAAAGGAAATGATCCCTTTAATGTTCACAGATGAAGATGATGTTTATGTGTCATCTGACGATGAGGAAATGGAAAAGAAGCTTCTGCAACAGCGATTACTCAGGAATATGGTAGGTGAACCCGGTTCAAAAGTTCTTCTGTATGCTCCATATTATATCAGTTGATCCAACATACCTCTATATGGTTAAGACTGAAAAGCTTGTTTGATGTTAAGCTCGTGCTACCCCATGATTCTCGATCATTGTTGTTTGAAACAGGAGCTAAAGTCCAAGTCTTCACCATCTATTGGGGATGAAAACTCTGAGGAAATTCTTCGCCACATCAAGAAGCCTGAGATCAAGAAGAAAGCAAAAACTTCTTGTAAGATTACATGCAAATTTCTCCCTCTGTTTGTGTAATCATCGGCTGAGTTTTAGTTTATATATACACATTGCTGTTTGCTTATAACTATTCTATTTGAATTGTTTTGTTTTCAGCTTATAAAGAGAGGGCACTCATGGGAATGAACAAAAACCCTGCGGCATCCAAGGTATAAAGCCTACTTCAGTTACTTTCACATACCAATAAAGTTCTTAGAGAAGTCACTCTTTAAGACTTACTAGAAACAGGACAAGGAATTGCAGCTTCTTTACTCATGCCGTTAATCTTTTGCAGTCATCATTCTTGGGTAGACTTACAAAGAGTTCCATATCAGAAGGATCTCGCAAGCGCGGTTTAAACGTTGTACGTGGCTATATATTCGAACGTGATGACAGTAACACCAAAAGCTCAAACTCAGTGCCAGAAGAACCTTCAGCTCCGGAGACGGTATAGTTCTCTCTCTCTCTCTCTATTAAAACACACACCATCTCATAAAGATTTCTGGTGCAGACATTAATCTTTTGTTCATTACAATCGCAGATTATTCAAGAAAAAAGCAGACCAAAAAGAGCTCCGGCAAAATTCACTGCCTCACAGTCACAAGAAAGATCAGCGACAGTACAGGCGACGACGGTGGTGGAGGAGACGAGCAAGAGGCAACGAGCAACCTTGTACGAGATTCTAAAGATGTCATCAAAGAAAACTTGCTTCAATTCACGGGAGACAGTGATAAGCAGCGACCACACTGAGTCTATATTTGCTGCTTTCAAATTGGATAAAAAAACAGTTAAGACGAATCCAAAAGTAAACACCCTCTCCCTTTGATTAAATGTATTCTTGTGAAATCAATTCTCCATTTTTCCTTTTTAACAGTTTTTTTTTTAATCTAACGAATTTTTAACAGGAAAAGAGATGAAACCAGGTAAAACAAAAAGATAAAGAGAACAGTGGCAATGTGTTTTGGGAGGAATTCAGACGAAAGACATTGTTGTTGTGATGAAAAAGCACGTGTGATGAACGTGATTCAATGGTGCAGCTCTTTTTGTTTATGTGTGGACAGGACACCGCAAAAACGGCGTAGGACCGCGCGTTATGGCATTTTCCTGATCAGATATCAGTCTCGATTCTCAAGTACATAGGTTGCTACAGAGATTTTTGTGGGAGATAAGGTCGTCCATCGTAGTCATTCGAATCGACTAATTATTGAAAGTTATTGAAGAAACCCTTTCTCAAAAGGAAATCGCAAACAGTTTTTATCACATGTTGTAATAATTTATACCGAAATTAAACTTGTTGGCATAAAACGGGCCGACGGTCTATTTCTCCACGAGATGTATTGTATCGAATCAGATAGATCTTGTTCTTTACCCTCGGTCTATATTTCCCCGAAATAAAAGTTCGAAACCTATATCTCCCCGAATAAAAAGTTCGAAAGTTATATCTCCACATTTTAATTTTTCTACATCAATTAACCCATAATGGTGGATTATATCGGTTTACTATTTACCTAACCGATTAAGAAAAAACTAAACCTTCATTATACCAAAGCAAACCCGATTTCGACCCGATTAACTTCGATTTCGAAAAACCCCAATTTGCGAAGAACCCTAGATAGTGAAATCCAAAAAATCCCCAATTTGCGAAGAACCCTAGATAGTGAAATCCAAAATCAATATCGAAATTCCTTAGCGAAGACAACGATAATGGCGATTGTCGTTTCAGATGCAGAGTTTGGTGGAGATTTCGACGAAGAAGCCAACGACAGAGATGACTTTCACATCGACCAGTTGGTGAATGAGTTCGACGATGAACCACCAGTCCGCCATGATGTGTATCCGGAGAGTGATACCGATGAAAACGGTGACGGTACAGAGCCAGTTCACACACATATCAGGCGCGGTGATGGGCATTTGTACGATAAGCAGACATTCTTCAGTGGAGTCGCTTTCAAAGAAGCAGTGACGGACTATGTTCTCAGAAATGGAAACAATCTAAAGCAATACAGGTATGATAAAAACAAAATTGGCTTTATATGTGTTGGTTGTAATGGAGATGATGGTTCACGGTGTGAGTGGAAGGTGTATGCTGCAATTCTGCCAAGTGATAATATGTGGAGGATTAGAAAGTTTAATGATAAGCATAGCTGTATCCCTAATGGAGAATGTGAGATGTTTAAGGTTCCACATATAGCTAGGTTGTTTCTTGATAAGATTAGAGATAATCCTGAGTACTTCATGCCAATGAAAATGGAAGAAATCATAAAGGAAAGGTGGAAGATTAGTGTCACTAGGCATCAATGTCAGGCCGCTAGAAAGAAGGCACTAATTTGGATTGATAAGGAGTATGATGAACAGTTTGCTAGATTAAGAGATTATGCTGCTGAGATATTAGAATCTAACAAGGATTCACATGTAGAGGTTGAATGTGTGACGACTGATGATGGGAAAGACATGTTCAATAGGTTCTATGTTTGTTTTGACAACATAAGAAGAACATGGAAAGAGACTTGTAGGCCTCTAATAGGAATTGATGGTTGCTTCCTAAAGAATAAGGTGAAAGGACAGCTTTTGGTAGCTTTAGGTAGGGATGCAAACAATGTTATTTATCCAATAGCATGGGGGGTGGTTAAAGTTGAAAACACAGATAATTGGGTTTGGTTTATGAAGTTGCTGAAGACTGACCTTGGATTGAATGATGGTGATGGCTTTATACTGATTTCTGATAGGCAAAAGGTAATTTTTTATCTCTTGGCTTGTAACTGATGTTGATAGTTCTTTTGTTTATGACAACTAACAATGATTATTCTTATTGTTTAGGGATTGATCAAGGCTGTTCAGCTGGAGTTACCAAAAATGGAGCATCGAATGTGTGTGCAACACATCTATGGGAACTTGAAGAAGCATCATGGTAATAAAACCCGAATGAAGCCACTATTGTGGGATTTAGCATGGTCTTACAATGAGGTGGACTACAAGCGGCACTTGGAGAGGATCTACTGCTATGATACTGGTGTGTACAATGATGTCATGAGGACAAATCCAAAAAGCTGGTGTAGGGCATTTCACAAGATTGGGAGTTATTGTGAAGATGTTGATAATAACCCCACAGAGTCTTTTAACAGTTCCATTAACAAGGCAAGAGAGAAACCATTCATTGCTATGCTAGAGACAATAAGACGACTTGCGATGGTGAGGATTGCCAAAAGGTCTGCAGAATCTCATTCTCACACAGGTAATTTCCTCATTTTCTTTTAAATGATGATGTTTGTTTATGGTTGTACACGATAATGATTGTGTCTGCTTGTTTGCAGGGATTTGTACTCCATATGTTGCATTGTTTCTAGCTAAAGAGCATAAGTATGCATCTGAGTCGAAGGTCAGCTCAAGCACCAATGGAGCATATGAAGTAACGCATGGCTTAGATAAACACAGAGTCTGCCTGAAAAAAATGCTTTTTTCTTGCATGAAGTGGCAGATATGTGGCATCCCATGTGAACATGCCTATGCAGTCATCATCGACAAAACACTTGTAGCTGAGAACTATGTCTGTCAATGGTTCCGGACAGCTATATGGAAAAGGAATTACACCGAAGGCCTCGTTCCACAGAGAGGTCCACGATTTTGGCCTGAAACAAAGACTCCTAATGTGTGTTTACCAGATGAAGATAACGATCAAGCTAAAGAGAAGAAGACAAAGCCTGACAAAAAAAGGAAGAAGGGTGCTAATGAGTCGCCAACTAAGAAGAAACCAAAGGAGAAAAAAAGAATCATGCATTGTGGCATTTGTGGAGCAGCTAATCATAATTCTAGGTTCCACAAGAATGAATTTCCCAAGGTGAATGTATTTTCTTTTTCATGGTTTCAGTTTGTGGAGCTTGTTTCGGTTTACTAATATTTCAATGTTTTATATTTGTTTTGCAGCCAAGTCAACCTGAACCAAGCCAAGGTTCACTCACTCAAGCTTAATCAAACTAGCTAAGTAGAAATAGGGTTCTAATTTTGTGGTTGCCTTGAATGTATTTTTGACCACATAGACTTGTAATCCCTATGTCTTTTGTCAAAAATTGAGATGTCTTTTGTTAACTGTTTTGTGAACGATTTAGGATTTCATTAATGATCATAACTTCTTAACTTTTGCTGCTCATTACCATCTCATAGTCTTTTAATAGCAACATATTACAACTGAAACAAAAACATAGCAACAACAAACTAAAGGAACAACACTCATCTCGTTCTTCAACCTAGTAGCTTAGTGAGACCAATCATGATCATACAAAAGAAGACTAAGAAAATCATGATTTTCTTCTGGCTTGCTTTGGCTTCAGACAAACCATCTTCAACCTTCTCAAATATCTCTTTCTCCATCTTCTCATAGACCATCTTCTCAAACTCAAACCTCTCTGTTCTGATCTCTTTCAGCTGCTTCTCAAGGTCAGCATTCTTTGCATTCAATGTGTCTAACTCATTGACAAATGCCTCATCCACCCATTTGAAAGTGTGTTCATCATTCCTAAGCTGCAACATTCCTAATTTTATACACGAAAACAGAAAAAATCAAAAATAAAATAAAATCGACTTACCTTATTAGCTACGGCAAATTGACACCGATAATATCTCCTGTAAGGGTTGGAATCAGACTTCGATATCAAAGATATGATTCCTTCTCCGCACCAACATCTCTTTGGCACACCGATAGCCCTTCCTCTTCCCTGCAAACTAGATTCAGTGGAATTGGATGATACATTACTCATTGTGATACTCAAACTTGTAAATGAAAGAAGAAGTAATCTCAAGAAGAAGAACCAAACTCAATAAAAGGAATCGATTATGAAAAACGAAAATCGATTTTAGGTTTTATTTGGGGATTCTGGATATATGATCAAACGGGTCGGGTTTTATTACCAAACTGGTTCAACATATGGTTTACATTCGAAACATATCTGGTTTGGTCTCAGGTTTAGACGGTAAACCAATATAATCCAGAATTGTGGAGATATAGCTTTCGAACTTTTTATTCGGGGAGATATAGGTTTCGAACTTTTATTTCGGGGAAATATAGACCGAGGGTAAAAAACGAGATCTATCTGATTCGATACAATACATCTCGTGGGGAAATAGACCGTCGGCCCGCATAAAACAAATGAAAACTTCTATGATCCCAAAAATAAAAATCTAAGGATATATTTTTTTTTGCTTCTTCCGTTGAGCTTCGCTGCTGAGACTGAAGAAGACCGAGAGAGAGTTTCGGACAAAGAAAAATAAATTTTTGTTTGACAATTTCTATTTTAGTTTTCTCTTACCTCAACGTTGGTTTGACTTGCAAGAGAAAATCTCAGATAGATTCTGACCGGATAAATCTTCTTCTTTCCAGATCCGAATCATCCCTCTTCTGTTAGAAGATCTACATAAAAATGGCGGTTACTTACTGATTTTCAGAAGTAAAAAAAAAGGGACCCTTTGATGCCCACTTTAATGGCGGATTCTCGAAAAGGCAAGTCCTTTTTTTTCTGCTTCTCCTTCTTTGTCTCACTTAGTTTGCTTTTCCTTTTACCGTCTTTCTCGGGTGCATCTACTGTTGTCACCGCTTCCGAGTCCGAGTCCGATCCGATTCTGTTCGAGAACTCAGATGCTTCTCCTGGAGTCGTCGTGACCAGCAGCGAATCCGACAGACAAAGTGTTTCGTTGCATAGGCTCGAGGAACTTGTTAGGAATCTTACGGAAGTAGTTGCTAGGTTAGATGCTAAGTTATCTGATGAAACTCTGATTAAGGTAAAGAAAGAGATCAGTCGTGATGAGATCGAAGAAGAAGGGATTAATAGAGAGAAAGCCAAGGCTTTTTCTGTGACAAAGTACAGTCCTTTCTGGTCCGAGAGATTCGAATTCACATCAGCTGTGAAATTAGACTCCGACGCTACTTGTATCAACGTGTTGCCGTTTCGAGATTACGAAGGTTTAAGCAAGTATTTCGCAGTTGGGGATTCTAGTGGTAGGGTTTTTGTCTTCTTGAGAAATGGTGATGTTTTGGTTGAGTTTTTCACTACCTGCGATTCACCAGTCACGGCGATGGTGTCTTACATGTCTGTGTATAAGAACGAGAGCTTTGTTGTGACTGGTCACCAGAGCGGAGTCATCTTGTTGCATAGACTCCGCGAGGGCTCAATCGGGGAAGACTGGAGTTCCGCTGTGATGGAATGTGTTGGCAAGTTTGTTGGCATTGAGGACGGTTTGGAAGTGACTCTACTGGAAGTGCATCATGTGGGTCGAGTTAGGTATATATTGGCGACGGATCTTAGCGGAAAGCTCACGGTTTTCTCTGCGAACAGAACGGTTTATGGCTCCGTTACCCCATCTAGTAGACCGCTTGTGTTCTTGAAGCAGAGGCTGTTGTTTCTCACTGAGACTGGTGCTGGTTCATTGGACTTAAGAAGCATGAAGATCAAAGAATCTGAGTGTGAAGGTTTAAACCATTCTCTAGCGAGAAGTTATGTTTTTGATGCGTCAGAACGGTCTAAAGCTTACGGATTTACATCCGAAGGCGAGATCATTCACGTATTGCTCCTCGGAGATATCATGAACTTCAAATGTAGAGTGAGATCAAAGAAAAAGGTTCAGTTGGAGGAGCCTGTAGCGTTACAAGCCATCAAAGGTTATCTACTTGTAGTCAACCAAGAGAAAGTCTTTGTATACAATGTATCGACTCAACACTACGTTCCAACCACTGGTCCTCGGCTTCTTTTCCCCGCTGCATTGGAAGATATCAGATCAACGTTCTTGAGCCATCGAGAATCATCTAAAACCACTTATCACCAGAAGCGCGAAAAGGCAACAACTCCTTTGATAGCAAGCGACCGTGAAAAGCTGCTTGTGATGGGTTTAGGAGATGGATACGTCGCTACTTACAAATCAAAGCTTCCGATCTCCAAAGCAGAATTCAACACAATGCTTTGGAGCAGTCCTGTCTTCTTCTTCATACTTTTCTTATTTGGCGCTTGGCATTTTTTCGCCAAGAAGAAAGAATCTCTCACTGCTTGGGGACCTGACGATCCTTTCGCCTCCACAACAATGTCTTCTTCTACTACTACTACTACTACAACTGCACAAAACAGTTCCGCATTCGCTGAAACAATTAGGAGAAACGACGACCACATGGATCTTCGAAGAAGGTATGTCTCCCCATCTCAGTATCCCCCTGGAGCAGCAACAAGTGCTTACCGTTCAGTAGGCTCTAACGACCCGAACTCAAGAGCACCAGTGGAAACTACTAACTACAGAACAACCGCACAGGAAATGAAATATCGTGGTGGGTCAGGTCTTGATTCAAGTGGGTTTGGTAAAAGAAGAGAGAGCTTGTTTGGTAACAACAAAGCTTTAGACGACGAAACTTAGCTCCTTTTTCTATTAACCGTCGCCGTTTTTTTCATAGTTCGTTATGTTCTTTTTTACCGGTCAACGCTTCATTTTCTTTTTTTTGTAATGTGTAAAAAACGCCGGCGAAGAAATAGTTTTTTTTTACCGGTAGCTTTGTTTCTCCGGTCACATCTTGTTCACACAAAATCTTTTTGTAATCTTCGTGTCGAATATCAAGAATCAAAGATCAGATTAAAAAATGTTTTTTTCTTTTTTTTTTTTGTCTTTTCGATATTCCAATAAATGAAATTGAAGCAGAGAGACAGAGAGAGTTGAAGATAACTACTACTAAGTAAACCAACTATGACAGTGCTCTTCATCATCGTCTTGGTCTTTTTCTTCTTTCTTGTCTTCAGATTCATCTACAGCTATCTATGGGTTCCTTGGAGAATCCAATCTCACTTCAAGAAACAGAGCGTGACGGGTCCTCGTTACCGGATATTCACCGGAAACTCCGGAGAGGTGAGCCGATTAACGGCGGAGGCGAAAGCAAAGCCGATTACTTCCGGGAACAATCCTCATGAGTTCGTCCACCGTGTGGCTCCTCACTACCACGCGTGGTCACGTGCCTACGGGAAGACGTTTCTCTACTGGTTCGGGTCGAAACCGGTTGTGGCAACGTCGGATCCGAGATTCATCCGAGAAGCTTTAACGACGGGTGGGTCGTTTGATCGAATCGGGCATAACCCTTTGTCTAAGCTGCTTTATGCTCAGGGTCTTCCTGGTCTTAGAGGCGATCAATGGGCTTTCCATAGAAGAATCGCTAAACAAGCTTTTACAATGGAGAAACTCAAGGTATAGTTAGAAACTAAGCTCTGTAATTCAGACAATATAGTGCCAGTCTCTAGTTTAGTTTAGATGTTACCAAATCCGAAACTTGATTACTTCTAAAGCTGAGATCTTTGTTGTTATAGAGGTGGGTGCCGCAAATGGTGACAAGTACTATGATGTTTTTGGAGAAATGGGAGGAGATGAGAAACGGAGCAGAAGAGATTGAGTTAGAGGTACACAAAGAGATGCACGATTTGTCTGTAGATATGTTATCAAGAACAGCTTTTGGGAACAGCGTGGAGGAAGGGAAAGAAATCTTTGCGCTGCAGGAGCGTATGATGCGTCTTTTCTATCTGGTTCGATGGAGCGTTTACATCCCCGGATTCAGGTATGTCTTATGGGACATCTTTCTAGTTTAGAGAACAAGTTTGAAACAAGAACCTTAGTGCTAATTTTCAAATGCTGGGTTAGATTCTTTCCTTCGAAGACTAATAAAGAGATATGGAGGATCGAGAAACAAATCCGTGGTTCTATCCTGAAACTGATAGAAAGCAACAAAACAACAGCTGTTGAGTACTCAGGAACTATGCTTCAGGCTTTTATGTCTTCTTACACGAATCAGAATGGTCAAGAAGAGAAGCTTGGGATTGAAGAAGTTATAGACGAATGCAAAACCTTCTACTTTGCAGCTAAGGAAACAACTGGTAACCTTCTGACGTTTGTTTTAGTTCTCTTAGCTATGCACCAAGAATGGCAAAACATTGCTCGGGAAGAAGTCATACGCGTCCTCGGACCAACCGGGTTTCCTACTCTAGACGTCTTACAAGATCTCAAGGCTGTACGTCCTTAAACCCCAACTTAAGTATGGTTTCAAGAGACACTGATTCTTAACACCAAATACTTTTATTTTTTTTGTCTCTGCTAACAGCTAAGTATGATAATCAACGAGACTCTCCGGCTCTACCCTCCAGCAATGACACTAAACCGTGACACACTTAGGAGAGCTAAGCTCGGAAACCTTGACATTCCTGCAGGAAGTCAAATATATCTATCAGTTGTCGCGATGCACCACGACACAGAAACATGGGGAAACGACGCAGAGGAGTTTAATCCGCGTAGGTTTGAAGATCCTAAGAAACAATCAGCTCTGCTTGTACCGTTTGGGTTAGGGCCGAGGACTTGTGTGGGACAGAATCTTGCTGTGAATGAGACCAAAACTGTTCTGGCTACGATCTTGAAGCATTACAGTTTCAGGTTGTCTCCAAGTTATGCTCATGCTCCTGTTTTGTTTGTGACCTTGCAGCCTCAAAACGGTGCTCATCTTCTCTTCACTAGGATTTCGAGTTAAAAATACTACCAAGACTGGTCGGTATATATAGTTTCCGGTTTGATCCGGTTACTGTCGGATTTAAATTTAATCATCTAATGTACTTCGGTTTGGTATTTGTTATGGTCAGAACACACAATTATTATTATCAACCCATTATCTTCTTCCTCCAAAGTCACCTCTGCAACTCCTAAAATCACAGATTTTGTGTTCATCTAATGGGCGGGAGAAAAGCTGATTTCTGTTCCCTTTAATCCTTTTTGTTGCTTCATAATTTGCGATATACTGTAATTTTATAAAACTCAGAAACACGCACTCAAGGTGTTCGACGAAATTCCGCAGAGAGGTTATATAACACTGTAGGAGATGCCACTAGAACCGATTAGGTTCTTGAGAACCAGCGCTGGCGTAATTGTTGGCGGGTTTGTGATCATAAGCGCTGTTTCCTCAGCAGCTATAGGAGCATTTCGATATACAATTGAAGAGAAACGGAAGAGAAACGGATTGGCTTGTAGAGTTTGTCGTGGAAAAGGGTTTTACATATGCAAATTATGCAAAGGAAACGCAACGATTAGATGGTCACCGTTGTACGATCCAGTTTGTATCAATCCATGTCTTTGCCCTACTTGCGATGGTCAAAGGTTTTTCCTTTACTGTTTCTTTTTCTCCTTCAATGGTTATATTAACACAGGATACCATACTGAAAGAGAGAATGGTCCTACTCCATCTAACATCTAACTAGGTATACTGTTTTTTTTTTTTTTTTAACATTGCAGGATACAACGATGTCTCAACTGCTTAGGAAAGGAGTACTATTAGGCATCAATTAGGCTTTATGATTTGATCATCTCTGTGCTTTTTGAAACCTAACAGTTTGGTTTTGGTACGATTTTTAATTCGAATAGTGTGGATTTGAGGTGGAAATGATACATAATTTGGTCATTGCTATTTTAGAATCGTAATAAATTTGGTTGTGCTGAGTTTGGCAATTCTGCCTAAACCTAGTTAGATGTTAGATGGAGTAGGACCATTCTCTCTTTCAGTATGGTATCCTGTGTTAATATATAACCATTGACCAAGAACAGTGCCAGTCGCCAGTACAAACAAGATGCACTTGATAGCTTCCCCTATGGTTCTGACTTCTGACTTCTGATTGATAAGAGAGATTAGATGCTTGTTAAGCAAGATATCCAAAAAAAAATCCAATGGCAGATTTTTTCCGTAGTACTTCTTCTTCTGTAATCTGTAGTATGAATCTTGTGCATCCTACGTACTTGCTGAAACCTCAACTATACTGTTAACCTTCTTCTATACCCAGAAAAGTCTCTTTTAACTCTTTATTATTATTCCTGACCACACAAAAAAAAAAGATTGTTATGAGAGAGACAAAAAAAAAAACAAAAGATTGGGCAAGAAAAGAGAGAGATGGAAGACGAAGAGAGTGAAAGAGTTTGGCTTTATGTGTTGTTTTATCCACAAAGAAGACTCTTTTTTAAGATTCTTCTCTCTGTAGTCACCGGAAAATCCCTTTTTTTTTTTTGTGGTTTCAAATGAAACGGAACCCCACATTTACCTCTCTGTCTTTGTCTTTTTTTTCTTTTCTTTCTTTTCTTTAAACCTTAATTGTTTCAGCCTTAGTTACTTCCTCTGTATCCATCTGACAGAGCAATCTTCAATTTAGTGCTTATGCAGACATTACAAAGCTCAGAAACCGTTCTTTTAGCCTCCTCCAGCTCACCACCACTCGTGTTACGTAATCCCAGCGGCGTTAATGACGACGTTGACATCGATTTCGGTGACGTGTTCGGTGGTCCTCCTAAGAGACGCTCTAAAGTAGTTGTAGCTAATAATAACGAAGCCACGCGGCATAGCTTCAGCGAATCCGCTCTCCGGCGGCGTGACGTCATCGCCAACATCGGCGCTCTGGTTCCTCAAGACGAGAAGCCTGTCTTCGGAGAAGAGACGTCGGTCCGGCGTCGTTTCACCAGCGATGATTTCTTCGACGATATTTTCAGAGTGAATGAATCGTCGTCTTCTTCTTCTTCTTCGCCGATGATGATGAAGAAGAAGGAGCGAGAACCGTTCGGGTCATCACTTCCGGGTTCTCGGATCCTTAGCCCGGCTCTCAAACCCGAATCTTCAGGGACTTCGTTTCCTGCTCAGTTCAGGTCTGTTTAATATATAACACTAAGATTAGTTTCATAATCATATTTGATAATTAGTTTTGTAATCTTTGACGACTTTGTTCCTTAGTTTACCTGCAAAAGCAAAGGAGATTCCCACATTTGGTTCAGCTACTCGTAGTTTAAGCAAGAACAAAGAAACTGTTTCGAGCTCTCCTTTGTCAAGAACTTCTAGTAAAGCCGATATGGTCTCTACTGGTAAATCAGATTCAGATGGTTCTTGTGATGATACTCCAAGAGTTGTTGTTACTGGCAAAGGCAGGCAGTTTCATTTCTCTATCTACAAGTGGCCTAATAAAGGAGTTCCTGTTGTCATTTGGGGCAGTTCTAGATTGAGTTCTATGTCTAAAGCTGAGGAGACAACAACCCCTGTGACATTGAGTGGTCCTCAATCTACTTCTTCTGTTGAGAAAGCGGGTAAAGATGTTGAAGAAGAAGGAGAAATTGGTTTATCTAGTTTGAATGAGGAAAAGAAGACATCCAAGAAACGTCCTGGTGTTCAGACAGAAGAAGTGAAAACAGAATTTGATTTTGTGTCTGAACAGGCCTTCTCTGGTGTGTCAACGGCGCGTGAAGCTACTGTGAAGCCTCTTCATTCAGTTGATTCGATGTCTGAACAGGCCTTCTCTGGTTTGTCAAAAGCGTATGAAGCTACTGTGAAGCCTCTTCATTCTATTTTTAAGGATAATAATGAGAAGCAAGGTTGGTTTCTGCAGACTCATATATGTTTGTTTCGTTTGGTTGGGTTGGGTTAGCTTCCTTTTGTGGACTTCATTTTGGTTTCTTTGTCATTGCAGGTGAGGAAATAGTACCAGAGAGAGAATTGAGAAAAGGTAAAGGCAAAGCCAAGAGCACGCGAAGTTCTACTGAAGATTCAAGAACAAAGAAGAAACCACAAGGCATGAAAAGTTCTTTGGATAGCCCGATACCCGATAAATCCAGCTTCGCAAGTTCATCCGCAACACCAGAAGTTGGCAAAGATGGAGCCAAAGGAAAAGTGAGTGACTTTGTTAAGATTTTCAGTCAAGGAGCTTCAGTTGGAGCAGGTGGGGAATCTCTTGGAAAAAGCTCTAGATGGAGGAGAGCTAAAGAAACTCCCAAGACTGATATTAATCATGACAGTGCTAATGCCAAGGAAACTGTAAACATTTCTGATCAACCAAAGAAATCGACTTCAGATATTCCTGCTATGGTACTTAATCTGAAAATCAATATCTTGTTAGCTATTTGTTCCTTGGTTTGTGATGCCTTACTTATAAATATCATTGCAGGATCGGGATCAGAAGCGTCCACAAGCAACTCAGGAAAAGGTTTCAGATCGGGAGAGCCTGAAGAATAATAAGGCTCGTGGTGTTAATGAACAAGAAGAGCGTCAAGAACCAACCACAGGTAAGTTCTTGGACTTGGAGATGTATCCAACATTGTTATATCTACACAACTAAATAACATTTGAGCTTACCATTTTTTATTTCTGTCAGCACATACAACCTCGGAGGATATAGATGAGCCCTTCCATGTAAACTTTGATGTAATCTAATGCGCCCTTCAACCTTGATGTTTTTTTTTCAATCTAATATTGCGTATGTTTCTTGTAATGATTTTCGTGGAACTTGTAATGTGACGTGCAGGTGGAGGATATAACACAAGATGAAAACCAAATGGAAGAAACCACTAATAATGCTGAAGAAATCCAGGTAATACTATTGGAATTTGCAAAGAGATACATTTTCGATTTCTTTAACTCTCAAAACTAAAAGAAAGTGGAATCCGAACCTCTGTAGAGCATTGATGCTAAAATTCGCAAGTGGTCAAGCGGAAAGAGCGGAAACATTCGGTCTCTTCTGTCCACGTTGCAATATGTAAGTATTCTATTGATTATGTATATGCATGCATTAGCCTATTTGCATAAGTAAATGAATTTGGAAGTTTCAAATTACAGATTCTTTGGTCCGGGAGCGGGTGGAGACCAGTTCCTCTAATGGATATGATAGAAGGAAACGCGGTTAGAAAATCGTACCAGAGGGCGTTACTAATCCTTCATCCAGACAAACTACAACAAAAGGGTGCCTCTTCAAACCAAAAATACATGGCTGAGAAAGTTTTCGAGTTATTACAGGTTGTTAGTTACTACTATAACACACTACTGTTTTCATGAAAATTTTCATGATCATTAATTCTAATAAGCAAGTCCTTTTTTTCTTTCTTTTGGCTTTGATTCAACCATTTAGGAAGCATGGGACCACTTCAACACTCTCGGACCGGTTTAAAAGGAAAAAATATTTTAAGTGTTTTAGTTCGTAAACCAAAGGCTATGTATGTACAGATACACGGTTCTAATGAATCAAAAGAGAAGATGTTTGCAGAATACAGAATTTTAGGTGTCACAGGTTTTACAGCAACACACCAATTATATCAGATATAGACATATAGTTATATCACATCACATAAAAGGCTTTAAAGAGAGGTTTAAGAAAGATGTAGATGTAGACATGTAGTTAAAAGCCATATATAATTAATTGAGCTAAGCCATGTTTAAGAGGATGTAGAAGAACAAAATAGGTAACTCTAGTGTTTCTAAAGACACTCGCGGGCACAATGAGGGCAATTGGTGCCCTTGTCTTCCCACCAAAGAGGAAAGAAACAATGCTTGTGAAAAACATCCCCACAACTTAGCGCAATGCTATTACCGTGGGTCATGTCCTGATGACACAAGGTACATTCTACGATGTCAATCGGAGGGGCTGGAGCTAGTCCTTCTTTCCATACACCCATTTTCCATCCAGCAGCTTCACTCATAATGGAGAGTTCGACGAAAGCTTCAACAACGGTAAGCTCAAATAGTTGTGGTGCTCTTCCTTGCAAACAGAAACCCCGAGACTCAGCATATTGACATGTATTCTCCGCCAGATTCTCCAAATTCCAGTCTGGGTGCAGATTCCAATAATCTCCGAGTTCATCCGAAAGAAATCTCATTCTAAAAGTATCGTAGAGATCTGACCTGGAACCAGGTAGCTCAAATTTCATTGGAAAGTCATATGTTCTCGTCACTTCCGTCTGCGCCATCAGCATGTCCGGGCCTATGAGTGGGCGGTAGACGGTTCTAGTGATGTGGGTGCCATAAATCTTTATATAACACAAGCCGTCATGTAGCAACGGATCAGAACGTTCTTCAAAACGAAGCGGATAAAACTCCACAATGTTGGTATGCTCCCTCCCGTCGTCCATGTTGAGCGGTTGATGTAGAGAAATCTTACGTAAGATTTATGAAAGAGAGGTTTGTTTGGATCTCGAGATCGATTAGGGTTTCGTAATCGAATGACAGCAATTTGGAGGGTTTGTGGAGTATATATATAGAGACTAGGTAGGGTTGAAGAAACTTGAAAGGTACTCTATCTATAACGGGCTTTTTTTAATGGGCCCTAACGTAATGAATTAGTAAGTTTTCAATTCACAGATTCTTTGGTCCGGTCCGGGAACGGGTGGAGGCCGGTTCCTTTAATGAATATGATCGAAGGAAACACGGTTAGAAAATCGTACCAGAGGGCATTATTAATTCTTCATACATACAAACTACAACAAAAGGGGTGCCTCCACACCAAAAACAAAAAAAACAAAAGGGGGTGCGGCACCCCGGGTGCCTCTACAAACCAAAAAGGCAAAAATACATGGCTGAGAAAGTTTTCGTGTTATTATTACACGTTGGTGTTACTATAACTAATGTTTTATGGCAATTATATAAAACGTTGCAGGATCATTAAATCTTCTTATTCAAGTCCTTCTTTTTTTTTTTTTTTTGGTTTGATTTGGTTTGATTCAATCATTTAGGAAGCAGGGACCACTTCAACACTCTTGGACCGGTTTAAAAGGAAGACAACAAATCTTTAGTCTTTTAGTTTTTACACGAAGGCTATATACAGTACAAGATACGGTTCTCTGAATCAAAAGATGTTTGCAGAATGCAGAAATTTTAGTTGGCACAGGTTTTACAGCAAGATTTGTTGTTTGTTTGTTGAGATCTATCTAATCATAAAAGGCTTATAAAAGAAGGTTAAGTACGTACGGAGGAGATATAGATAATAGTTAAAGGCCATATAATTAATTGGGCTAATAAGCCCAATAAAGGGGGTTTAGTAGTTAGCCGTTAGAAGAAGAAAACAAAGGCAATGGTAAGGTTGAGGTTGTGGTGGAGTTGGTGTTGTGTTGGCTTTTACGATTCTTTTTTTTTTTGGTTAACGGTAAGCTACTTTTTTAACTTCTACTTAAAGCTTTTGTTTGTATTCCCCATTATACCCTTCACTCAAAACACCGCATACACACTTCACCAAATTTAGACTCTGACTCTCTGCCCAACTCTAAATTATCTATCTACCCTCCATTAATCATATGAGGTTTCTTTGCCGTCACACAAGTAACAAAGTTTACATACGTAGATAAAAATGATACAAGTGTGATAAGGATACGGATCATTAGAACCATAAACTTAATATTGTATTTGTAATTAAAAATGCGCCAATAAAAATTTTGGACTAAAATGAAGTTATACTAAGTAATTCGTGAAATTCTAGTTTGTCCTGTATTTTCTTCTTCCAGTTCTTGAGTGAATTCTTTTTCTTTAAGAGCATTAAAATAACATAAAGGAAGTGGGGGTCAAATAAAATTGGTTCATTGACAATCATTGTACTTCCCCCTCTTCGAGAAGCCAAAAGCTGTGTGATTGAGGGCACGAGCTACTGAAGCAGTTAACTTCGAGGTCGGGAGTAAAATAATGTAACAGTTGTTTCATTAATTTTACTGTATATGTGTATATGTGTCAAAGTCGTAAAAGCATGCGGAATTGAAGACTTTTGGTGCATTCTCCAAAAACATTCTTTAGGGTTTAAAACCCTCTAATTTTTATTTTTATTTCCAAGTAATGTAGTCATTGTTTCGTTACATTTTTACTGTATATATGGTTTAAAGTCATAAAAGCATTAAGACTTTGGTGTATTGAATTTTCAATTAATAATAACCATATAGTAGTAAGTTAGAAAATGCAGGCGGCAAACTTTAATCCTGAACTAATGAGACAAAAGCGTAATTTTCACGACATTACATGTAATAACACCATTAGTAACGGTGTCCTTTTCTGAAACCAAAAGCATAAATTAACCGTCCACGTAAGCAATATTCACCGGCTATAACCGGTTTACCTCCTTTTTTTTTTTTTTTTTTTTAATTTGTTACCGTTTCTTCTTTGTTTCTTTTTAAAACCTCTCCAAATAAGCTCTCTCATTCATACTCTGTTCCATCTCTCTCTCTCTTTCTTCCTCTCCTGAGTCTGATCTCATCTCACTTTCCGATTTTACCCTCATATTACCTTCAAATTCTCCATCTCCCTACCCCTTCAAAGCTTCTTACGAGATGTCTGTAGTCTCTAAGCTTCGTTCTCCGGTTAAACCAATGGTTGTTGAGTCTCGAGCTATCCTCTGTTCAACCGGGAACAGATTCAAGGTTACGAACACAGAGATTACAAAGAAGCCACAACAACGAGTGACGAAATCTCCGGCGGCGAAGAAGAAGCCGGACTCGAGTTTGTCAGCTTCGACTGATGATTCATCTTCTTCCACTTCATCCTCGGAACGTTCAACGGTAAAGACGACGAACTCTGGGAAAATCATAACTCCGTCTAAACGGAACGGAGTAGTAACTACGAAGCTCAATGATGTCGCCGCCGTTGCCGTCGTTAAAGACATTTCTCCTAAAATTCCGGGACCGGTCAAGAGATGCCACTGGATCACACCTAATTCAGGTCTCTCTCTCTCTGACCACTTTTTATTATTTTTTTATCTTTTCCCTCTTTGCCTCGGTTAACTTTAATTTATATTTTACAATTTTTTCTACTATTTATTTTTAATTTATAAAATGTAGAATTTCGTTAATAACGAGGAGATCATGTTTTAAAAGAAGATGGAATAAAATGATTTTTTTTGTTTTAATGTTGGAAATAAAATGTTCTTTTTGGTTTTAATGTTAGAAATAAAAAATGTTGTAACATTATACCACAATGTAGAGAGACTTTGTTGTCCTTGTCGCACATTTAATGAATCTGCAAAGGAATTAAAAGATACTTACCCAATTTATTTCGTTTTTGGCCTCTAAAAAATATCTCTATCGACTTCACAAATGAAGAAGCCATGTGAATAATTGGTTTTTAGCCTTTTTTTTATGGTTTACGAAATGTAGTAACATTTTTTTTTTGAATATGTGTTAAAGTTTATAGAGGTGACAATCCGTTTTCATACATGTCTACAACATATTTATTGCACCCAGCAATAACTTGGTCTTGTAGTTGGGACATATAAGGACAAAAATCTTTCTTTTTTTCGTTGAAGATTGATTGATACTACTATATAAGTTTTTTCGGTTAATTATTAATAATGGTGCTTGATGACAGACCCGATCTATGTGTTGTTCCATGACGAGGAATGGGGTGTTCCAGTTCGTGACGATAAGAAACTCTTCGAGCTACTTGTGTTCTCACAAGCATTGGCTGAGTTTAGCTGGCCTTCAATCCTGCACAAAAGAGAGGACTTTAGGTAAACTTAGGCCACTGAATTTGACTATTTTGTGTTTTAATTTGGTGTACTAGTAAAAGGTTTTTGTTTCGTTTTGCAGGAAGCTCTTTGAAGAGTTTGATCCTTCAGCTATATCACAATTCACAGAGAAGAGGTTGACGTCTCTTAGAGTAAACGGGTGTCTAATTCTATCCGAGCAGAAGCTGCGAGCAATTGTAGAGAACGCAAAATCAGTTCTTAAGGTCGGTGCTGTGTGCTTTGATAAGAAATTGTGAATATTATGTGTTGAAAACTTATTTGAATCAGCTTTGGTTGTAAATTGAAAACAGGTCAAGCAAGAATATGGATCATTCAGCAATTATTGTTGGAGATTTGTGAACCACAAGCCATTAAGAAATGGCTATCGTTATGGTCGTCAAGTGCCGGTTAAGTCGCCAAAGGCAGAGTACATTAGTAAAGATATGATGCAGAGAGGGTTTCGCTGCGTTGGTCCTACTGTTATCTATTCCTTCTTGCAGGCCTCTGGCATTGTGAATGATCATCTCACAGCTTGTTTCAGATACCAAGAATGTAATGTTGAGACTGAGAATGAACTGAAAAGCCTTGAGATGGACACCAAACTGGATCTGCATTCTCCACGGCTTGTTTGATCAGCAACAGGGGATTGGATTATTAAGAAGATGAGTGAGCAGAGTTTGTATTCATTATGGAATGTAGCCTTTCTAGCTAGCTCCGTTAATTGATTGTGCTTTTCTTCTAGCTAGCTTTGTCTAACTAGTTATTTGATGATATGGGTTAGTGTTTGACAAAAAGATTGATTGCAGAGAATAAAGAATTTAACATTTTGTAAAAGAATATGTTCTGCAAAGATTGGATCTTTGATGCAAGCATGAGCTTGAGACATGAGACTAAGCAATTTGACAAGACACAAAACAGGTTCAAGCCACTACTTCATGTGACATTTGTAAGGGGACAGAATCATACATATTAAGATATTTTATCTACAAATAATGCTTTTGAAACCAAATTCATGAACTGAACAAATCACTCTAACACTCCAAATGCTTCCACGGAGAAGGCTTTGAGAAGCATATTTGGACAGTAAGTGAGGAACATATGAGATTCCCATAAAGATCCAAATACCTGGAAGAAGGAACAATATGAGTTTTTTTGCCCAGTTTGTTCATATTGTCAACCACGAGCCTTGCCATTTCCAAGTGTAAGCTCAAGATCCTCCATACCAACATCATGTATCCTCTCTCCTTCCCACGGCTTAACTTGGCTATTCTCAAATTTAAATTCAGAGCTTTGACCAATCTCTTGGAACGCAGAAGCATTTGGAGACATCTGCGGAGGAGCGGGTTTCACAAGATTGAAAGTAGGAGAAGTTGGGACCATAGAGGCAGAGAATATAGGCTGTTGATGTTGTTGTGCAAACTTCTGAAAACTTATCCAATGACCAGAATCAACAGTAGAAGAGTCAGACTCATCACATTCAGGTATAGTAGCCGGGGTATGAAACTGGCGATGTGTAGGACTAGCAGGTGCAGAAACCGCATAGAAAGGATAATTAAAAGACGCCATGGATTGTTTAGCAATAGCCATGGACTGCTGAGCAATAGAGTCCCAGTTGGGCAACGGTTTAGGATTCTTGGAAGTTGGAGACGTGACAGGTGGGGTAACGGGACAACTGTTTGAGATTCTGAGAGAAGGAAGAGAGGAAGGAATGCCACCGTTTCTGAGGAAGGGGAAGTAGGTGGAATTTGGTTCACCACGAGAGGGACTTGGGAAAGATGAGGAAGAAGGGCTGACTTGGTAAGACGGGATTGGACTTTGAAAAGCTGATGAAAGAGGGCTATGCATCCCTGTTGAAGCTATCTCACCATGTAGAGGCTTGCATCCCTGTTGCTCCAAACACAAACAAACAACAATAACCAATCAGAATGGATCAAGTATCATAGATACAGATGAAGAAGACCTTAGCATACTAATAATATAGCTCAAGATTTGGATCATCAGCAAATCATAATTGGGACACATCAGTCTAAAATTAGAAAGATAACCCTAGATCCATGTATAAACATGCTTGATTTGATAAGGTAACTAAAATGTATTTTTCCTAATTTTGAATCTAAGAATCAAAATCGACGAATTCAGATTCAAACAACTCCAACATTAAGAAACAATAAGGCTCAGATCTGAAAAAAAGAAAGTAAAATAACCTTGCGATAAGTAGTACCGTCTTCTTCAACAACCCAACCAGCTTCAGAACAAAGAGCCTTAAGGACCTCATTATTATCACAATGTTTAGGCAAATTATAATCCCCTTGAGCTCTAAGACCAGTGTATATCTTAGCAGCTACAGCTCTTCTCCGTCTCTCTCTCCTCCGATTATTCTCCCTCTCTCTCCACGACGGTTTCCTCCTCGCTGCTGCTGATGTCGACGTAGCACCGTCAGACGTCATCGGCAGAAAAAACCACCACCGCCAAACCTCGAAATCTCCGAGAGAGAGAGAGAGAGAGCTTTGGATGGGGTAGGTGAAGAACTGAAGATTTGTGTGAACACAGACTGAAGAAGAAGAAGAAGAAGATGATGAAGAGAGGAGTGAGAAGTTAGTGCTCACGAGGAATACGCTTTTCCCTTCGCTGGAATCGAAGAAGAATCTCTCTCTCTCTTTCTTTTTTTTTTTTTTTTTTTACTTTGATGTTAAAAAAGGTTGACTCGTCTGTGTGTGTGTGTTCGAGTACTTTGAGGTGCACATTAAATAATTACTGTTTTTATTATATCAATCGTCCACGTGTAACAACGTGGTGTTTGAAGGGTGAGATTGAGTAAAGTGTATATATAGGGATGTGTGTGATTCGGCGTACACGATAATAAGACAGTAGCGTGTGTGTATCGTCGTCGTAGCAGTACGTTATTGTTGATTTTTATTTTATTTTTTGTTGGTGTGTGTTAAAAGAAAAAAAAGATAGTAATGACCAAATAATACACAGAGAAGAAGAAAAGATGAGACAGCGTGGGACCCGATTCTTCAGTGTGGGTCCCTTACTTGTGTGACCGAAAAACACACCATTTGATTGGTTCTCTCAATTTTTTTTTTAATCTTATACTAATAGAGTAGATATAAATCAATCATACAATAAGATGAAACATAATGATGTCTTTAATTAGATAGAGAGAATTACCACTTTTTTCTTAGCATATGAACGAATTGTGACCACTTTTGTCTTCATTAGTTGTATGTAATTTACCCATACATTTACTTTCTTAACCCTCTTCTTCGTAATTTATAATTTGGGTCGTATTTAGTATTTACTAGTGTATATGTTTCTATGCATAAGTTTATTTGAAGCTTTTAGTATAGTATCCAGATTACTTTTATAGTCCACAACTTGAAATTTGCTAAAGTTTTTATAAAGTTAATTGCTGAGTCCATCATTATATTTAGAATGATTTATTAGTTGTTTTATACCATCATTTATAACTAGTAACTACACAAATGTATAGTTCATTGAAAAAGGGGTTTGACTGGGTTTGTTCCACAGCTAGGCTCGGCGACATATTATATATGATTGATCTTACAACGAATGCAAAATTGAGATTACACTTTACAAATGTTAATCAAAAATTATAAATAGTCAAAAACATATATACTTCGTATAAGCTACTTTTACCTATATGGTATAAACTGTGACTTTAATCTGGAAATGTCAACTGTTTTATGTCGTAATAAAGTTCAGAAAAACCAAAAAAAAAAAAGGCGAAGAAGTATGACTAACTTAAGAGGGTACAGGCGTACAGCTCTGACTCGCTAGACTGCTAGTAGTAGTATAGATACGTAATAAATTCATTTACGGTATTTATAATAGCTTTAGATGATGACGTTTATCAGAATTCAGAAATCTCCGTGTTATATAATCTCTTGGGAAGATTTGGAGTCAATCAGAGGGTTTCAAATAACTTATGGAAAAAAAAAGAACGCCGTTGCCGGGGATCGAACCCGGGTCACCCTCGTGACAGGCGGGAATACTTACCACTATACTACAACGACTTTGTTGATTAGTTGACGACATGAACTATAATTAATATTAATTAGTTAACTCTTAAAACCACCATTAGTTTCCAGCATTCAGAGAAATATGATTACTGATTTAAGGGTTTACTTTTTTTTTTTTTTTTTTTTTTTTTTTTTTTCTGGTTTCGGACTAACTAGCGACAATAGGCACATTATATGCTATTTGACCAAAAAAAAAAAGAAAAAAAAAGCACATTATATGCTAAATTTGTCTATATCATTGTTTTACTTTTGTACATATCCATGACACACTAGAACTATATGTGTTTAGCCATGAAGTAGTAGTCATCAAAATCTACTAAAAATTGAAACGCCCAAAGATACAAAATAGTTAGTGTATATAAAAAAGAAAACACAATACAGTAGGTAGCTAATCATCAAAATCTAGTTACGTATATATATAAAAAAGAATATCCCATTGAAAACATGCACAAACTAATTGTCATACAGAAAGAAAACAAAATTACAAATAAGAAGCATTATAGTACGTCCTATATATCAAATGAAGGAGGCGTTGCTAAAAATTTGGATAATAACACTAACAAATTTATGTGGGTGACGGTTTACATTGTAGATTATTTAGTGTAATTGTAAACACCAATTGCCTGAAAACAGCATTTTAGCTTATAAGGCCAAAAATAAAGACTTTATCTGAAATATGTTTTACTTTTTGGATTACTTCCGATCCATGTTACACCTAGCTAACAACTCTTTTCTTCAAACTTTTTATACCGTGTATTTTTTGTAGGTTTATACCTTCAAAGTTTACAAACATGTTAATTGTTAATATCTTAAGAATCACACTCCATTAGAATTTGCGTTTTAGTTAAATGTTCTTCATATTTTTATATAAACATATTATACAATGAATGAAGTAATTAATAATAGAGAGAGTCCGTGTGTGACTGTGTGTGTGATTTCAAATTCAAAATAACATGCGAGAGTAAAGGGGTATCACTGTAATTTACTTGAATGCATGGACCCATTACTCCTGACTTTTTAATTATTTTTGAATAAAAAAACAGTCAACCAATTCAGGATTCACGTCGATCGCGTGTATACATAACACAAAAATTTAACAAGTATGGCCCTCGTTTTTCCTTTTATATACTACTTAACCTATTTAAAACCCTCTGATAAAGCACCAAAACTCAGATTCCAATACAAAATTAGTACCCAAAATGTTTTCTTTTAACCAAAGGGTACTCACTCAATCCATTGGTTTTTTTGTTTTGTTCCCATTTCATTGTATAAAGTTAAAAAATATATATATATATAGACGTGTGTACCTATTACTTTTAACAAGGAAAATAAACCTTTTTTTTATCTTCGGATTAATTCACTCATTGTGAATTAGACTACAAAATTTTGATCTTTCACCTCATAGATATTTAACTATTAGAGAGGGTAAAGAAAGTAAAAAAAAAAAAAAATTGTAAAAGTGAAAAAAGGTTTTTTTGGTACCTATCCATGGAAGATAAAAAAAAAAACCGCTCAATTTCCACAGAGCAAAATGGTGGCAGTACAAAAACACACGTGGCGGATAATCATTGGTTAAGATAGGAAGGCGGTCGCTATCGTCCCTTCCCTTCCCTCCTCTGTATCATCATCTTACTCTCTTTCTCTCTCTCTCTCTTACTCATCATACATACTCTGCTTTTTTCCTCTTTCTTCTCTCACTCTTACTCTGTCTCTTTGCTCTTCTCTTCATCAGACCAAAAAAAAACAAAAACCCCTAATTTCTTAGCTCGATTTCTCTCTTATCTCATCCAACCCAAAAGAAAAATGCACGAACTTCTCTTTCAAAGATCGTGAAAACTCGATTTTGTCTTATCTATAATAGAGAGGTAAAGAGAAAAAAAAATAATACAAATGCTGGAAGCTTCACAGAACAACAACAACAACTCAAACAGCATCCTCAATGGAGGAGGTGGATTCTCTCAGCTACAGAGTTGCTTCGGCGATTGCAGTAGCGAAGAGGAACTATCTGTCTTACCACGTCATACCAAAGTTGTCGTCACCGGAAACAACCGTACCAAATCCGTACTCGTCGGTCTTCAAGGCGTCGTTAAAAAAGCCGTCGGACTCGGTGGTTGGCATTGGCTGGTCAGCATAAATTTAGCTTTTCCCTACCTGGGTTTTGTCTTATTTTCATCTTTGTCTGATATAAATCCAAATCCCAGCTCGAATCATTAGCTTAGTAATGCAACAAATCAATCGTAGTTTGATTTTAAAAAAAAAAAAAAAACTAATTTTTTCATACCGCTGGGATTGATTATGCTAAAAAGATCATAACTTTAGTTTTATAAATTGCATCATAACGATCTGCACTTTTTATATTTTATTTTCTAACTTTAATTTACTTTTCTCAATCAATTTGTTTTTTCTTGAGAATCCTTCTTATCCTTTTTTTTTCTTCATCCTTGTGGGTTCAAGCTGGCTTTTAGATTTGTTTTACTTGTCACTAGTTATGATATAAACTAATAGATTTTAGGGTTATTGTTCTTTCTTTTTCAGATGTGTCATTTTCATCCTCTGTCGAATTTTTCTTCCTTTGTGTTTTGATGTTAACTTTTATTAGATTGATGTTCTCCGTCTCATTAGGCTGCCTAGATTTATTTATCATTATAAAATTTAGTGTCTCTGATCTTTTTGTTTTCTTCTTTTGATCATTACTAATTTCACCTTTTCTCTAGTTTTATAATGAAATCAGTATCTTGTTACAATTTCCTCATACCCCAAAGCATCTAATAATTTACTAATTTGGATATCAAGTTCCACCAGTTGTTGTCTCCCCCTAGCATTCCCATTTCTCAAAAAGTCCCAAACTTTACTTAGTTTTATCAAGTGCAAATTTTTGAAAATATCTAGCCCTCTCTTGCTTTTGGTTTTCAGGTTTTGACTAATGGGATTGAAGTGAAGTTGCAGAGGAATGCGCTTAGTGTTCTTGAACATCCTACAGGGAACGAAGTAGACAATGATCTTGAAGTAGAGCATAATACACAGTGGAACAATCCTTCTGATATGAGTAAGTTTGGTTCCTTGTCTCTGTCAATGAATGATCCGAAACTCTTCAATAAATGTGGCATGTTGTTGACAATGTTCTTCTGATACGAATGTCTTAGTTTTAACAATTTCCAGTTTTTTTTTTTTTTTTTGTCTTTTTGGAGCTTTGCTCTGTTTTGTTTTCTAGCATTCTAAAAAAGGTTTTGGCTTTTGAATTGGTTCTTAACTCTATCATCTTCTGCTGTCTTTTGCAGCAACTGAGGAGACTTTGAAGCCTCTTAAGTCGAAGCAGAGAGGACACAGATCATCGCGGTTATCTCAAAAGGCAATCTTCAGGGCCGTATCTTGTGACTCACACTCAAAAAACTCGAGTTTAACTCCTCGTGGGAACATGGTAATTCCTCGGATTTCTTCTACCTAGTGGGGTTTTCATTTAAATGTTTTTGGTTTACTGATTTGGGAATATGGCTTCTGCGCAGAAGGTTGATTTTACCAAATTGGATACGCCTGCATTATTGAGATACTGGCAACATTTTAACCTTGTGAGTTTATAAATAAAATCTTATGTTACCAGTAATTGTAGGAAAAGAGTTTTTGTTTTTTTGACTACACGTAACTGATCGTTCTCATTTTGTGAAGGTGGATGCTCTTCCTAATCCAACAAGGGAGCAACTAATTGACATTGTTCAGAGACACTTCATGTCTCAGGTAACATAAAGCTGTGGGTGATATGTTTATGAATTTGTCTTCTTATTTTTGACAAGGCTGAAACATTTTTCTGGTTTACAGCAAATGGATGAGCTTCAGGTAATTGTGGGATTCGTTCAGACAGCAACAGGAATGAAGAAGGCTAGCAGGTGGAAACCAAGAGAACCCAGAAACAATGATCTTTAACTGCATCAGCTATAGGCTAACAAAATCTGTCAAAGGCTAGCGCGGGTCACATGTTTTAACCATTCCGTGGCTCTTAAAAGTTTTTAAGTATAGTAGTTTTAACTCTGTCTATTGGGTGGGTTAACAGTAACACTAGTTATCATTGCTCTCTCCATGTAAGTAAGTTCATCAAGAACCAATGACAGGAATCAAAAGAACCCCTTAGTTGTCATTGCTCTGCTCCATGTAAGTAAAGTCCATCAAGAACCAATGGCAGGAATCAAAGAATCTCTAATTAAGCATCCATCTTTGTGTTATGTTCGATATGAATGTGTTATGAGGTGTATAGGTAATGCAAAAAACCAATACCATATATAAAATTCAAAAGAGATACAAATCAAAGCAAACAATGCAAATGAGGTGAATGTAACAACTGAATACTAGAAAATTCTTAAAAATGGAAGAATATGAATCAAAGTACTAATTTTTTCGTACATAATAAGCAAAAGAAACGTGAGAACCCAAATCTAAACCGGGTTAAGACCGGGTGGGGCAGAAAGAGATCAAGTAGTTAGATCCGGAACAAGTGAAGGTGCTGGTGGCGTCGTCATAGGCGTAACTGTAAGCACCAGGGCAAGCGCTTTTAAACATGGCCGAGTAATGCGTCGGAGAACAAGTCTGCGGCGTCGCGTGAGCACCGGTGCAACAGAACTCCTCAGAATTAAACGCCGCACAAGCACTTTTGCACGCCGCGATGATTCCGGTATGCGGATCCATGATCCGAAGCTCGTTGGGACAAACCGCATTGACGTCGGCGACGCAGCCGGCGTATTGACAATCACCGGAGCCTCCTTGTGGTTTAATCCCCATCTCGACATTGTAACCGTCGACGAGGCTCACGTCGTAGAAATCCTTGCCGCCATCGCCAACGAGTGTGAACTCAGCCAGAGTGACCGGAGGAAATCCGCCGCCGTTGCATTTAAGAACGCCGCCGCAGTCTCCGGTTTCGCAGTTACCGTGGCCTGAGGCGTCGAAGTTGCAGCCGGTACGAGCCCAGAAGCGGCCTGACCATCCAGCAGGAGCCGTGAGCTGTACGGAAGCGCCTGGAGTTAAAGGAAATCCGCCGTCGCCGAGGGTGTTGTCGTTGCCGGAGAGAATTCCCGGCCATACGGTGTAAGGACAACTGTTCTGTAGAGTGAACACGGTGGCGGAAACAGCAACGCCGCCTGCAATTTGAAAAAAATAAAATAAAAAAAAACTGGTAAAATGACTCAAATCCGAAGAACAAAAACGAAAATGTTTATGAAAATTATGTTGTGATCGAAGAAACTTAAGAAATGGTATTGAAATTAATTCTCATTTACAAAACAGATAATAAACACAGAGGAGAGAAAAAAGAAACAGAGGAGTGTGTTTGGTCTTTTACTTGTGATGACGACCAAGAAGAAGGAGAGAATGTGAATACTTGAGTTATTCGCCATTTTGTTTTTTATGGGTTTGTACTTTTGTGTGTGTTATGTGCTGTGAATGAATAAATGATGATGATGATGAATGTCAGTTACTCGCATCCTCTATTTATACGTGCTTCGGTGCTTGTTAAGATGTAACGCCATCGTGTTTAATTAATAATACTTATAATTTTGGTAAATTTATTTTTAGTTTACAGTAAATTAAAAAAAAAATGCCTTTGTGCAGATTGTTAGACCATGTTCTTTGGCTCGCTGTGAATTTTTATTATTAGCATTAATGGTTGATTCTTTGTGTTAATCATTTCTTAATGTGACGGTTAGATGGAAATAGTGGGTCATTATTACAGGAGATTCATGAACGAGAGGGTTGAGACTTGAGAGTAATGGTGAAAGAGCATGGCCCAATTAACTAACTGCTAGTTATTTCTACAATTGAAAACGAAAAAATCAAAGAGACGTGAAGAGACCCCCCCCGCACGTGTTCCACTTTCACACGTCGTATGAGGTTCCGTTAAAAAAACAACAACCCACAATTAACAATTATCCCTCCCGCGCAACAAGAATACAAGATACGTGGTCTTCCCATGATTTCATCACTTGTAATTTTAGTTTCGTAAATTTTAATGCGGTGAAACATATCATGAGATTAATCTTTTGAATCAAGAAGAATTAGACAAATCTTAACAGTACGTTTATCATTTGTTTTGGACCTTTTGGTGTCGAACCGTAGAAAACTAAACCATGCATGTCTAATATTCGTATATTCATAAATGGGCTCAGAAAGTCAGAAATTAGAGGGAAACATTTTTTTTTTTTTTTTTGTCACAAAATTAGAGGGAGACTTTGAAAAATTAATACTAGGTGAGAAGACTGACTTGAATGTAGAGAATCAAAAGTTCATAAATTGACTTTACTGTGTGCCTGAAAAAATAGTAACATGGCAATTGGTTTCCTTGTACTTGTTAAGGGCCCTTTCATTAATGGCTCGATGTTAACTTAACTATACCCATAATTCTACTATTTTAGTCTGTTAACTCAGAGTTACATCGTCCACACGGTTTTTATCTACATATGCCGGCCATGCCTTATCAATTACATTATTAATAGCTGTAAGATTTGTAAGGTTTCTTCAATGTTTTTTTTTGGTTTTGGGTTTTCTCTAAGCCTTTCCCACAAAGTAAAGAATTAAAGTTCAAAGTTGGTTCGAACAATATTAGCATGGAAAACTTAACATTGATACCAAAAAAAAATATTAGCATGGACTCACTTGTACCTACTCAGATTAGGAGATAAGAGATCTCTTATATTAGCATGGACTCACTTGCATCTAGATGACATGACATAGGCCATGTTCTGATAACTGTCGCTAGTGACCCACTTTCCACTGCTTTTAAGGACAAAAAATAGAAGGAAAAGATGAATTATCTGTCATCATTAATCACATCGACTGTTTTTCTTTCAGGGGAAGGATAAGAGTTCCGTCGCTAAAAATTCTAGCAATGGGTTTTTGGAACCAGCGATGATAAAAGTGATCACCGGCGACAGCTTTTCTTTTCTCTCACCTCCATTTTTCACTCCGCTGCCTTTTATATTTGTGTCGCTGGTCGCTAATGTAGCGATAAGAAAAAGAACAGAGCCATAATGTTAATTAAGAAAACGTGAGATGTCTTCTCCCTCTCCCTCTCTCTCTCTTGCATCACCTGCAAAAAGACGGTAACATCCTTTTGGGACACTAGCTAGTGGGTTCTATGTTATGTCGATCACCGACAAATTAAGTTTGGTTCAGATGGAAACTTCCTTTACGGTACCCACTGAATCAAACGTTAGAACACCTTTTGATTGATTAAGAATTTTAAGATATTACTATAAGTCAAATAAATATGTGAGTTTCAGTATATATATATATATATAATGCAATATTAGTAAACGGGACTGTAGATCATAGAAGTAAATTATTCTTTGTTTTATTTCTTTAAAGTATGCAAAATCACATGATAGTGTAACAACATGAATATTTAGTAAAAAGCTTTAAAAAGGTGGAAGAAGATGATTCAGAGTCATCATCTTTCCTTATTTATCTTTCCGTACATAACAAGCAATAGAAACGTGAGGGAGAAACCAGACCGGAGCTTTGTTTTTTCTTATGGGCAGAAAGTGACTTCGTAGTTAGCTCCGGTACATGTGAAGGTACTCGTCTCGTCGTCATAAGCGTAGCTATAGGCGTCAGGGCAAGCCCTCTTAAAAATCCTCGAGAAGTCCGTGGGAGGACAAGTTTGTGGCGTACTGTAAGCTCCACGGCAACAGTATTGATCCGTCTTAAACGCTTCACAGGCGCTCTTGCACGCCACGACATTGTTGTCAGGACCCATGACCTTAAGCTCGTTAGGGCAATTCGCGTTGAGGTCAGCGACACAGCCTGCGTACTTGCAATCTCCGGATCCTCCCGAAGGCCTTATCCCCAACTTAACATTGTAACCGTCGACAAGGCTCACGTCGTAGAAATCCTTCCCGCCATCGCCTACGAGGGTGAATTCAGCCAGACTTACGGGAGGAACTCCGCCGCCGTTACATCTTAGACCGCCGCAGTCTCCGGTGACGCATCTACCGTTACCGGCGCCGTCAAAGCTACATCCGGTACGAGCCCAGAACCGGCCTGACCATCCTGCTGGAGCTGTGAGCTGTCGGGAAGCACCTGGAGTCAGTTCAAATCCGCCGTCACCGAGCTTGGGTCCTTGGCCCGCGAGAGTTCCGGCCCAGACGGTGGTAGGGCAATTGTTCTTAATAGTGAAGACGGTGGCGGAAACGGCAATGCCGCCTGCAGTTTAAAACACAAAACCAAAACATCAAAAATACGAAACTGTGTAAAAAATTATGTTTACAATATAAATTGTGATCGAAGACGATGATCAAGAAAAAAAAAATCATGGAAACGACACTTAAGAGACAGTATTGAAAATTATATTCCTATGAAAAAACAGGTGAAGAGTGTAATAACGTAAGGAGAAAGATAACACATAAGTGAAACTAGAAAAACAAAGACAGAGTTTGTTTGATGTTGTTACTTGTGATGAACACGAGGAAGAGAATGTTAAAACTGGAGATATTCGCCATTTTTTTCTTTTCTCGTACGTATTTTTGTTGTGTTTCTGTGCTGTGGGTGATGATGAATGCTAATGGCACGGATCCTCTATTTATAGATGGGGGGTCTGAGCCTTCGAGGGGTAGGGGTGTAATTAATGTTATCAATTTTAATCAATTAGAATTTTTGGTTTCTCACTTTCTTTGGTTCTCTGAATTTTCTCCTCACTGAATTTTCTTCGGCTGTCTTAATTTTCTTTGCCTTAATTGTTTTTTCTCTTTCATTAATTTACTGTAAGTTGGTAATTAATTGAAGACTTGGTTTTGTGATGCACATGCACTACCCTAAGGACCTTAGGCTAAGGTTTAGTGACCAATGTGATGTTATACATGATTTATGATCCGCTAGTATGAGACCCAAATATATTTGTCTAATTGTGATCCACGAATATGAGATCTGATCCGTATAGTTATAGACATGTTTTTTGTTGTGATATTTACAAGTTTTAGATCCAGAATGTCTTTGTTGTGATCCATGCACGAGTGTAAAACCGGAATATAATAAGATCATACTTATTTTTGCTGTGATACTCGGTAACTCTTGAGATCAAATCAAACCATTGTTGACAATTTCCGTTAAAAATCACGATAAACGATTTTCCAACACGTGAGAAACTATCTTTCATTAGAACAGCCATCACTTATATGTATATCGTTTTGAAGTTTCCATTTCATTTTTAATTTCACTGCTAGATTAATTTATTTTTTCAGTAAATTTAAACGTACCTCTGTTCCGCTAAATTGCACCGAGAAATATTAATTTCATAAGTTTAAAAGTGTGGTTTTGGAGTTTTTTTTTGCACACAGACTAACAGTATATATTCCTGCATAATCTTTTATATCTTCTAAAATAATATTAAAATGGAACTTCGTTTAAAAAATCTCTATATAAAAAGACATTAATTGATGACATAAAATTCAAGTGATATATAAAACAATGAAGGCGAGGGATTTCTAGTTTATCGGAAGACTTTGAAGATTATTACGAGTTGAGAAGCCTGAATGCCTGACTTAAGACTTAGAGAAATGGGTTCATAAATCCGAACCAACTTTGGGTCCGAGGAAATCTTGCCGTGCGGGTGGGGGGCTGCTTACTTTGAACCCTTAATTTCATTAATCAGTGAGTCAACGTTGTTAGGCATAAAAGCTGCCGTGTGGTTAAGATCATCAACGACGGCTTTTTTCAAGCACAAAATTATGTCTTTTTCGAAGAATTACAGAAATGAGTTTTTGTATTTTTATTGGAATACAGTTCTGCGTGTGTGTGTGTGTGACTGCGGAAAATATTCAGAAGTCAGCTGATAGAGACAAAGAGTGATGTGGCTCTTCTTACTAATTAAGAAAGACATCCAACATGGTTCATAATCAAATATTATTAGTCTCACTCAGAGTTACATGGTCCACACAGTTTTTATGCCGTTATGATTCGTAGTACCTAAAATTTAATTAACATTAAGATATGTTTGTAAGATTTATAAAACAAGAAAAGATTATAGGGTTTTGAGTGGATTTATATGTTTGTGATTGGATTAATATGCCAAGAGGCTTAATTACAACTTCATGCAAGTTCTTAAACCTATTATACAACAACAGATGGTCTTATTTACCTTTAATTAAAGAAGGATATATATGAAAGGAAATGTAAACTTGGATGATATTTCAAGATATATTTTTTTATTTTTCCATATCTTAATAATTATGACAGTCAAATTAAATTTATCCATTAACATTGTTAGATTTGGGTTTGTCAAGTCTTTCCCAAACCAAAAAGGTAAAGAATGTTCAAAGTTGGCTCTGTCAAAATGATTTTACTTTTACCTAATCAGATAAGGATAAGGAGATAATAGAAAACAGGAGATGCTATGCTCAGAAAAAAATTATCCAACTTAGCAGTTTAAGAGCGGCGAGCAACGGTCTTCTATATATCTACCTCTCTCTTATCAGCTGCAAAAAGAAGGTAAGAATCCTTATAGGGAAAAATAGATTCTACGCTTTGTTGATCACCGACAAAGTTTTGTTGTTTCGTTTTCGTTCAATGAAACTTCCTTTACTGACTCATTTTGACAATCAGGGGTTAGTTACCTGTTGTTGTTTCTAATTCAATGAACGTAAGAGTTTCGCAGTTCCAATATACCAAGTTCTGTTGCTCGATGATAGTTTCGGAATGATATATAGATTGCTAACAGTGACAATTTGCAAGACACACAGTTTTACATAAAAAAATGCAACTAAGACACACAAGTCAAATATAATGAACATATGAGTTCTTTATGCTTGTAAATTCTTTTTTTTTTTTTTTTTGAACAAAATGTAAAATTTATTCGAAAAAATACTTTATTACATTGATTGCAGCGTCTTGTTAAAAGAGTTTAAGATTCAAGTTTTGTATAAAGTTCTAAACTTCTAAACTATCTTGATGCAAACCATGATATCATGCAGGCAACATATAAATTCTTAGTGTATTATATTTGTATGCAAAGAAAGAACTGTATGTACAACAGAGTTATTGTTTTTTTTTAACTTCATTACTAAAATCTCCTCTAAAACAACCAAAAGATGGTGCGAACTTGTAATAAGTAGCAAAAGAGACCAGCATATATACTTGGAAACAACTATGTGAATATAAGGCCAGAAAATGAGATATATGAATCAGTGCTGTCCGAAATGTTACCATTGCAAAAGTTGCGATGCACTTGAGAACAGAGAGGTTTCTTGATAGGAGAAATTCCTCTGAGCACTGAAATCACTGGATATGCATGCCATTATAATTTTCGTTAAAACCATGAGTGTTTGCAGAAATGTGGCACTGTCTACACAAACTGTGAGTTAACGGTCCATTTCCGGTTAATGGGTCAGAGTTAGTATATGGGCTTCAATGTTTTGTTTCAGGCCCAGGAGAAGTCTAACTCGGTAGAACCTTCAAGACTGGTCAACACTCTGCTCCTGTCCTCACTTGGAGTGTACTGGTGCACTGAATCATGATGATGATAAGGTTTGTTACGCCTAGCTAGGTTTGATGAGTGAGATGTAAATTGCATACAAATTGCATATGTATTTGCAATTTGCAAACGATCTGCATTCTTTTGATTTAGATAAAAATCAAAGCAAAAATGCGAATGAGCTAGATGAGTGTGTGTAACAACAGAATACTGTACTTGGAAAATCTTTAGAATGGAAGAAGATGATTCGTTTTCATCAATTCATCATCATCGATCTTACTTATTTCTCTTTCCGTACATAACAAGCAACCCAAATTTAAACCAGCGCTCCGGTTTAAGACTGGGTAGGGCAAAAAGTGATGAAGTAGTTAGATCCGGAAGCGTCGTCTTAAGCGTAACTGTAAGCACTAGGGCATGCGTTCTTGAACATCGTCGAGTAACGTCGGAGAACAAGTTTGCGGCAAACTAAACGTCGCGCAGGCGCTCTTACACGCAGCTATACCGTGTGTTGGTTTGACGGTTAATCTAGTCAGAGAACAAGTGTGTTTGGTCTTTTACGTACATCGTCGAGTTTGACGGTTAAAATAGAATATCGTGGGTCACAGTTACGGATTCGTAAATGGTAAGTTGACAGTAGGTAATAATGGTGAAAAAGCATGCCCAATTTAATGTTTTTTCTTTTAACTTAATTAGAACAAAAAAAAACATCAAATCAAAAGAGATGTGAAGACACATTCGTGTGAGGTTCCGTTAGAAAACAACCCACATTATTCCGAGCAAGTAGAAACGGTCTTCTCGTAGGGTCTGCATGGTTTACCAAACCAAATTATTCTTTTATTTTGAAATAATTTTGAAAGAAAAGAAAACTCTATACAATAAAGTTTATAGTGCTCGTAGACTTAAAAGTCAACATATTCGATCCAGATAATTTATTTTATAAATTAAGAACCTTAAACCATGCAGACCAGAAAAAGAAAAAAACATTTCAAAGCAAAGCAAAACAAAAGAATGCAGCAGCCCTATGTGTACGCTTACCCACAAGGTGCTGGCGCTTCGTCTCCTTCGCCTCCACAACCACAATCGGGAGTGATAGTGGATCCGAAGTACTGTTCTCCGCACCCAGTAGATCTGGCGATCGTGCGGAAGTTGATGAAGGTAACGGACGGTAACTTCGCGATAACGAATGTGGACGGAAACCTGTTGTTCAATGTGAAACAGCCGCTTTTTTCTCTTCACGAAAATAGGATCTTACTGGATGGTTCTGAAACTCAGGTCTTGACTTTGCAAAGGAAGGTACAAATTAAAAACTGACCTAGCGTACATATATAACTTTGGATGTATACACAAATAACACAACTAATAAAGATTTGGTAATTACAGATGATGAGCAGGCATGACAGGTGGCAAGTGTTTAGAGGAGGCAGTACAGATCAGGGTGATCTGCTATACAGGGTGAAAAGATCGCCGATGCGTGAGCGAGAGGGCAGACTTGATGTGTTTTTGCCTCACAACAAAGACGAGAAGATATGTGATTCCAAAGTCAAAGTGAATAGGCACGAGCGTTGTTGTGTCGTCTACGCCGGCGAATCTGACGACGCCATTGTTGCCAAAGTAAACAAACTATCTCTTTCCTTCCTTCCATCCCAAGTAAAAACCAAATAGATGATATTATCAATTACCAATTATACCAAAAATACAACATTACAGACTGTTATATTGAAAAAAATAACTAATTATTTATGATGGACGATCGGTCCAATTAGTGATGAGTAGTTGATTCGTGCCACGGTTTTTTCGTTAGTGATCAACAAACAAAAATCCATTTTCTATGTCAACGTACTGAATTGAAACTTGCCCAGTGCCTTATTAGCATATCAACAGCAGGTACTTCTTGTGATTTGTGAGTATGATATCCGTACCTTATAAATGTATTTAATTGTGATAAGTGAGTAATTAAGAGATACAAATAGATGTGTTTGCTGTGATCCGCGAGTATGAACACCAAATAAATGCTAACTGTTGTGATATATCGAGTATAAGAACCAAGTAGATGCGTACAGAAACGTGATTTGCTTCTTTGAACGCGTGAAAGCTCGGATACTAGGGTTTAAACTTTAGATTATATCTCACTTTAACATACAATCTCTTGTTCATAAATTTACTCAATATAGAGAAAACTAGTTAAGTATTTTTGTTAACTTTATCTAAAAAAAAGTATCTTTTAAGTTTATCTGAAAACAATAGTAATAAAGATAAATAAAAAACTGTTCTAAAATCTTTTGCTATGTAAATTAGATGATTATCCTAGTTCAAAAATATATTACTAATTTCCGTTTACCATAAAAAATAGTCAAACAATATATGACACTCAAGTATAACGTATTATTGCAACTATTTCATTACAAATTAAGTCAAAATAAATAATTGTTAAAATCAATTATCATATTATGACAAAATTGTTACAAAATTATGTAACTATTTAACACAAAATGTTATGCTAGTCATTCATACCAATTTGGGACTATAGCTTTGTCACTCTAATGGCACAAATTGTGACTCATATATCCATTATAAAATTGTAACTAATTTACGATTATGTATTAATTATCGAATCATCACATTTGTTACGATCAATAATATCGTCACATTTTCGACATTAATTGTGACATAATTCGGTTCTGATTTAAACCGTCACAAAATTGTGACAAAATAACTACGTATTTGTGATAAAAATAGTTAGTCGCAATAGCGTATTTAAAGTGTCACAAATTTGTAACGTAAAATTTTCATCATAAACGTTCCTCTCAATAAGACTACATGTACATGTAGGAGAAAACACTCTATGCCTTTATTAATACGTAACTGAAGTGACGATGGATTTCTTTGAACTTGTACATCATGAATTAATTAAGGACCCTTTCGTTCATGACTCAATGTTTACTAACCAGAGTTATATTTGTCTCTTAACTCAGTGTTACATCGTCCACAAGGTTTTGATATATATATGTGACCATGATATCTCGATCTATATTTCCCTTTCTAAGAACCGTGCTAAAAACATATTTGACAATTCTGCAAGGAAATCTTGGAACAATAAGAACCTTGAGCCTATATATATATATATATATATCTTCACGTCATAACCACACAAAATTTTATTTATCTTGGAACATTTTCGAAAGAAAGAAAAATATATACAAGATTAACTAAGAGGTTTATGCCCGTAGACTTATGTTTTTTAAAAGTCAACATATTCGCTCCAGATATTTTTTCTATAAATTGTAAGAACCTTAAACCTAGCTTCACCAAAAAAAAAAGACATTTCAAAGCAAAACAAAATAGAGTGTAGTATTATCCATTTTGGAGAAGAAAGAAAATAATGCAACATCCCTATGTGTACGCTTACCCTCAAGGCGGTGGCTCTTCGGTTCCTTTGCCTCCACAAGCCGGAGTGATAGTAGATCCAAGGTACTGCTCTCCGCAAGTTATAGATCTGGCGATCGTACGGAAGCTGATGAAGATAACGGACGGTAACTTCGTGATAACGAATGTGCACGGAAACCTGTTGTTCCAGGTGAAGGACCCGTTGTTTGCTCTTCACGACAAGAGGATCTTGCTGGATGCTTCTGGAGCTAAGGTCATGACTTTGAAAGGGAAGGTACAAATTAATAAAAAAAACAGATTGAACGTACATTACATAACTTGATATGTAATTATACAGCTAGACTAGGCTTGGTTTATTAATACTATCATCATTGCAGATGGTGAGCATGCATGACAGGTGGCAAGTGTTTAGAGGAGGGAGTACCGAGCCGGGTGATCTGCTATACACGGTGAAAAGATCGCATATGCTTCAGCTTAAGGCCAAACTTGATGTGTTTTAGCTCACAACACAGAGGAGAAGAGATGTGATTTCAGAGTCAAAGGGACTTGGCACGAGCGTTCTTGTGTTGTCTACGCCGGCGAATCTGACACCATTGTTGCCCAAGTAAACGAACTCTCTTTCCTTCCTTCCATCAAATTCCCATGCATCTCACTTTGTTCTTAGAAAGACGGTATTTTACATGGACAGGTTTATATCATATTTTTTTCAAACATATCGAATTAAGTTTTTTATTTAATACATTTAGTAATATTTTTTTTTTTGACTTGATAAAATAAAAACACTTATTTATGATGGAATAAAAATGGTATGGTTTTGAATGGCAGATGCACGAGAAGCACACGGTGCAAAGCGTTTTCTTGGGAAAGGACAATTTCTCCGTCACTGTTTATCCAAACGTTGATTATGCCTTCATTGCCTCTCTCATTGTCATTCTTGTAGAAATTGAATAAAATTCTTGTGTATAAATACGTTTGGAAAGCTATTCCTGTAAGACAACCAATTCTATATTTCTAACGTTTGTAAAGCTATTTTTGTAAGACAACCAAAACTTGTCGACCAAGTAAGTCATGAGTCGGTCTGGCCCAACAGACAATACGTAGCCCACTAACTAATAATTGCCCCCAATACCTCCTTTCAAATTGGAGTGTGAATGTTGAGAATGCCCAACCTGGATATCAACGTATTGAATCGAACCTTGCCCAATGCGTTTATTAATACATCCGCCAACGGAGCCGTTGTAGGCACATCAACTTTTGTAATTCATCCATCCTTAATAGCATCAAATCAACTTCTACATGTTGTATCTATTCACGGAAAAGTACTGGATGTACCGTATTGTGATCAGCGGTATAAGATCTAGGTAAACTGTTGTGATTTGTAAGTATGAGATCCGTATAGATGTATTTAATTGTGATACGTGAGTAACAGATTCAAATAGATGTGTCTGTTGTGATCCACGAGTATGAACACCGAATCAATGCTTATTGTTGTGATTCTCGAATATAAGAACTAAATAAATGCGTACGGAAGAGTGATTTGCTTCTTGAACAAGTGAAAGCTCGAGTCCTGGGGTTTTTAGATCATATCCGCTCAGTGCCGGTCCAGCAACATTGGACGCCCAATACCAAAAAAATTGTACTTTTAAAATGAGGTATGATAATATTTTCTTTTAAATTGTTTTTCCAATACAATTTTTTAAATGGGGCTTCAACTCAAAGCAATTTTTAAAATGAGGTCTCAACTGAAAACAAATTTAAAAAATAAGGCATTTTAAAAGAAACTAACTCTTAAATTAAGGCCTTATAATTAAGAAAAGAAACAAAAAATCTTTACAGAATGAACTTCAGAAAATTGAGGCCTGATACTTATGTATCATAGGAATGTGTCCAGGGCCGGGCATGTATCCGCCATGAGCCATCTAAATATGAACCCTAGAAAATGTGATATGACGACCATCACTCACAACTCACACAAAGAGCCGTGCGCCGAAGCTCTGGTTAAACCGCAGTTTTGAACTTTCTACGGGTGCAAATGGTTGCACAATTGAAAAGGTTGAAGGAGTTGAAAAAAATTATTCAACCAACTTAGCTTTCACCATTTGAATGGAAGAGGTCGAAGAAGTTGGAAAAAAATATTTAGCCTATTCAACCTAAAAATTTGAAAAAAGAAACTAATCCTACAGTAAAAATGTTCAGCTTATTCAACCACTATTTTGGAAACGAATGAGTTGAATTATATTCAACCTAATTTTTTTCAACTTAATATTTCCAACTCTTTAAATTCTCTCATTCTGAGGTAGAAAACTTAAACACAATTAAATAAAATTATAAATTTTAATTTGGTAGACAAAATACAAAAAAACAAAAAAAAGTAATAGAGATACTAGAAATGGTTCTTGTTTGAAAATAGATATCCAGGACATACTCTAGAGACAAGTTTCTCCTCATTAATGGTTCAATTTTTATGAAAATAAATTTTAATTAAGTTACTAAATAGTAGTATTAAAATTAAATAATGTAATATAAAATTTGTAAGAAACCTATTTGAGTATCTAAACGACTGGAGATGAATTTATCATTTGTTTTGGTGTGAAAGCGTAGACAAAACTAAACAGTGCGTGCCGAATATTCATATACTCATGAATGGGCTCATAAATACTTGTACATAACTTTAATGGCTCGATGTTAACTATACCCAGAATTCTAGTACTTATTTAGTCTTTTAACTCTAAAGTGACATCTTCCACACGGATTTGATCTATATATGCGGCCATGGCTTGTCAAACATTATTTAATAGCTGTAAGATTGATAAGGTTTCTTCAAGTGGGTTGATGAATTATGACAATATAAATGTATCCTTTTTTGGTTTTGGCTTTTCACTAAGCCTTTCTTGAAAGGTAAAGAAAGTTCCAAGTTGGTTTCGAACAAATTTAATTAACATGAACTCACTGGCACCTTCTCAGATTAGGAAATAAGTTGACATGGAAACAAAACAAAAGAATGTTAAGACCATATGGTCTCTCTCTATTATCACCTGCAAAAAGACGGTAACATCCTTTTGGGACACAAGTGGGTTCTATGCTTTGTCCATCACGGACAAATTAAGGGTTCGAATCGTAACAACGTATTTGGTTGTGCGGGGAAAGCGGTTTAATAGTGCGGTACAGTTCAACTGCGATACGTGTGGGATAAAATAATTTGCGGCACAAATGCGGTTTATATAGAATAACTAGTATGAAATAATGTATGATTGGTGAAAAAACTACTAGCGGTATTGTTAATAAGATTTTTTCAGTTGTTAATAATTTTCTTTTAAAACAGATATTTTCTTTTAAAAAATATATTCAGTTATATACATTTATATATATATATATATACAAAATTTGACAGTGATATGAAACTGTAGAAACTAAAATTTATTGTGAATTGATTAGGTTAATTTTTTTTAGTAAAATAGTGAAGAAATAACTCTCATTTTTAAAAATAATTGTTGTAATGAAAACTATAATTTTCTTAAAATCTTTTGAAATTTAGTTGAAATATATATTATACAGTTTATATGATATAACCAAACCATAAATAAGACTTTTTTTTTAATTTTACTTATTTTTTATAAATCTGGTTTTTTCTGCTAAAAGTAATTATTTTTAACTTAGAAAAATAATGAAGTAAATCATAAATGAGATTTAATAATTTAAATTAAAGAAAATCTTTAGCATATAATTACTTATTAAAATATGTGTTAATTGTTTAGCTTTCTTTTATTTAACATAAATTAAATATTTTAAGAAAAAAATTTTGCTTTTGGATATTCGTTATTTGAAATACGCTGGGTAATAGGTAAGTTAAACAAATATTGAGGTTCATGTGTTAATATCTCACCTAAGAAACCGCAACCAGAGTTATTTTTCTTTTTTTCTTAAAAACGCAAATTAACCAAAACTATATTGATTAGTGTATAAAGTAAATTTTAGAATAACGCACTTTGAAAACAGCATTATTAATGTCACCATTCAACACCTAAGTTTTGGTTCACATGAAAATTTTCTTTAGAACATCTCCATCTGTCATACTAACGAGGTGTCTTCAATTAAAAAAATAATAAAATTCAATAAAAATAAATATTTATTCCATATACAGATGAAATCTGTGTCTCGCCATTGACAATTTTAGATCTATTCAGACACCTTACATGTCACAATTCAATTGGTGGGTGATAATTAATTTTTTTTCCTTTTGCTGAGGTTTCTCTTTCTATTCACACAAAATCTCTTTTTCATGAATCGATCCAACCTGATTTGATTTCTCCTGTGTTTTCTTCTCTAGTTGGTTAGACCTGATTCTTCTAGCTTTGCCTGTGGAAGAGGATCCGGTGGGTCTTCTCTAGTTGGTTTCACCTCTTGCTACTGAACATTCTCGCCAATAGCGGCAACCAGAGCCCAATGATAAATGATGGGTGTTCGACAAAGAAGATGCTAATGGTCATGTAACGAAATTATCTCCCTCTTTCTTTATCATCTGTTCACATCTCTGTGTGCTTAACCATAGTTTTATAAAATATCGAACTTCAGCTCTTGCTTTGAAATTTTCATATATGGATTTGGCCTTTGATGATATTCAAAGACATCCATTTAAAGATCACCAATGGGAAGAAAAAAATTAATACAAAGGTAATGAAGATCTGTAGATTAAAATAGTATTAATTTTATAATAATTTATAGTTAAGACATTTTTGATGCGGATGCCCTTACCAACTGAATCAAACGTTAGAACACCTTTTAATATAATTTATTAAGATACAAGTCAAATAGATGTGAGTTTCAAGAGAAGAGGAGTATCTATATAGTATATATACAATGCAAATAATAAGAGACTGTAGATCAAATAAGTAAATTAATTATTCTTTGTTTTATTTCTTTAGTATGCAACTCAGATGAGTGTAACAACTGAATACACTTAGTAAAAGCTTTAAAAAAGTGAAAGAAGATGATTTACAGTCATCATCTTTTCTTATTTAGATTCCGTACATAACAAGCAATAGAAACGTGAGGGAGAAACCAGACCGGAGCTTTGTTTTTTTCTTATGGGCAGAAAGTGACTTCGTAGTTAGCTCCGGTACATGTGAAGGTACTCGTTTCGTCGTCATAAGCGTAGCTATAGGCGTCAGGGCACGCGCTCTTAAAAATCCTCGAGTAGTTCGTGGGAGGACAAGTTTGCGGAGTATTGTAAGCTCCACGGCAACAATATTGATCGGTATTAAACTGTGCACATGCACTCTTGCACGCCACGACATTGTTCTGAGGACCCAAGACCTTAAGCTCGTTAGGGCATCTCGCATTGAGGTCAGCGACACAGCCAGCGTACTTGCAATCACCGGATCCTCCTGAAGGCCTTATCCCCAACTTTACATTGTAACCGTCGACAAGGCTCACGTCGTAGAAATCCTTGCCGCCATCGCCTACGAGGGTGAATTCAGCCAGACTGACGGGAGGAACTCCGCCGCCGATACATCTTAGACCGCCGCAGTCTCCGGTGACGCATCTACCGTTACCGGCGCCGTCAAATCTGCAACCGGTACGAGCCCAGAACCGGCCTGACCATCCTGCAGGAGCGTTGAGTTGTCGGGAAGCACCTGGAGTCAGTTCAAATCCGCCTTCGCCGAGCTTTGGTCCTCTGCCGGCGAGAGTTCCGGCCCAGACGGTGGATGGACAGTTATTCTTAATAGTGAAGACGGTAGCGGAAACAGCAATGCCGCCTGCAGTATTAAAACACAAACACAAAAACATCAAAAATACGAAACAGTTTAGAGAATTATAGTGACAATATATGTTGTAATCGAAGACGATGAACAATAAAAATATATATATATATATATATATATATATATATATATCATCGAAAATTATTCTCCTTAGAAAAAGAAAAAAAAAATTATTCTCCTTAGAAAAAAAGATAAAACAGGTGAAGAATGTAATAACGTAAGGAGAAAGATAACACATAAGTGAAACCTAGGAAAAAAAAAAAGAGAGAGTGTGTTTGATGTTGTTACTTGTGATGAAGACGAGGAAGAGAATGTTAAAACTAGAGATGTTTGCCATTCTTTCCTTTAACGGATATCTTTTGTGTTTCTCTGTTCTTTGAACGATGATGATGAATGTTAATGGCACCGATCCTCGATCTATATATATAGATGAGGCCGGGTTCGAGGGGTAGCGACGTAATGTTATAAAATTTTATTCAATTATGATTTTTTTGCTTTCTTGATAGATATTTTCTTTGGCTGTCTGGATTTTCTTAGTCTTAATGGTTTTTTTTTCTTCCATTAACTTAATTACTATCAACTGGTGAAAAACATTGATAAATCCTAATTCAATATTTGGTTTTGACTCGGCCTTGCCATTAGGGTTGTGATGTTATATGTTGCATGATTTGTGATTAATTCACGACTATGAGATTTAAATAGATGTGTCTAATTGTGATCCACACATACGACTATACGAGATCCGATCCGGATAGACATATTTTGTTTGTGATTTACTAGTCTTACATCCACATATATGTGTTTGATCGTATTATACCGGATCCTCGATTAGTCAACTAAGAGCCGGATAGATGCATAAGAGGGGGATTGGCAACTTGAACGCGCCATCTCTCGATCGAATCCTAGGGGTTTAGATCATACCGGCCACCCACGAGCCATCTAGAATATGAACCCTAGATGGGAAAGGATATGGGCAAAGGAGGCACGCAACTCATGGCTGAGACATCACATAATGACGTGGTAACTGTTAAGATCAAACCATTTTTGACAAGTTCGTATCAAGTACCGTTAAAAAAACAACCCACGACGTGAGAAACCATCTTTGTAGACTTTTAAATTTTTTTTAGGTAAATGTTAAGATGCAAATGGATGACTTACATTAAAAAGTTGAATGAGTATTCATCTAACTTTGTACCATCTGAAATAAATAAATTAGAAAAACTATTCAACTCATGCATCCAATAAAAAAAATTGAAAAAATAAACAAACTGTGGCTGCAAATGGTTGCACTTTTCAACCAAATTAAATGAGTTAAATGTATGTTTCAACTCAGTTCTTCCAAAATGTCATCATTGACTTATATAATTTTCCAAGTAAAAATTAATTTATTGGGGTATACAATAAAATAAAAAATATAACTTTTTGGTTAAAAATGGTTCAAACTCAAATTAGGAGATGAACAAAATGAATGTTATGAACAAAATTGTTTGAATAATTACTGTTATATATATTTTTGCGGAAAAAAATAAATGTTATATATTTTTTCTATTTAAAATTCAAATATTATGAGTTTAGAAAATCTTTTTAAATTCTTTTTAATTATATATATATATATTATATTTATAGTTTTTAATTATTACTTTTTATGAAATTTTTTAACAAACGATTGTTTGACTAACAAATTCTATTTATTTTTATTATTTTATAACTTCTAAAATTATAGATATTTTATTAATATTAAATTTATATATTCAACTTAATGATCACCATTTAGCATACTAATTTATTTTTCTGTCATTTATTCATCTCAGTCAGTTTATTTAGCTCATTTTGATTGTTGAGCTCATTTTTATTCAGCTCATCATTATTCATCTTATTCAGCTGGTTCAATTTATTAAACCATCTTATTAAGAAAATTTGTTCAACTCCTTTATTTGAAAGTTATTCATTTATTTTTTATCCAACTCATTTGTTTTCATCTTGTTCATTTTATAAGCAGCCATTTCTATCACTAACATACGTTTTCTTGTAATTTGAACCGTAAAACATGTGCAGAGAGTGATTTTTAAAACAGTAAGAATTGAGGGTCTGATTAGTAACATATACGAAATTTGTACAAATAAGCTGTATACTGCAGCTGTAAGCTGTTATAAATAGTGCAAAGCTATAGGAAAGAGTTTACATAAAATATGTATAAAAATCTGAGAATAAAGTTTTTGGTAAAACTTTTAGTAAAACTGTATATTTGTAAAACTTTCTAAAGCTGTTACCAATCAAACCCTTAAACATGTAAAAATATATCTAGATGTTTATGTCCTTTATGAATGTGTCTAAGAATATTAATTTCATCAGTTCAAAATGTTATTTTATAGTTTTTTCACACAAATTAACATTCATATTCTACATACTATTTTTGTTTTCTAAAATAATATTGTAATATATACAGTATTAAACTAGAACTTCGATTAATATATATATATTTTATATATTACAATATTATTTTAGAAAACAAAAATAGTATGTAGAATATATATATATATATATATATATATAGAAGGACATTTTGATGGAAGTGAGAAAATATATTAGTGGGTGACTTTGAAGATTACTAGTTGAGCAGACTGATTAGATTTAGAAACGGGTTCATAAATTGAAACAGCTTTGGATCCGAGGATATAGTAATTAACTGGCTTTGCCGTAAAACTATGAGGGCTGCTTTGAATCTTTTCATTAATGAGTCAACGTTGTTTGGCATAAAAACCTGCCGTGTGGCTAAGATCAACGGCGGCTTTTTTTCCAGCAAAAAATTATGTCTTTTTCGAAGGAAAACAAAATTGGGTTTTGTATTTTTATCGAATACAGTCTGCTGTGTGTGACTGAGGAAAATAAAATCAGAAATCAGAAAGAGACAAAGAGTGACGGCCGTATTAATTAAGAAGACATCGAACAATTGGTTAATAGTCAAAAATCTATTCGTCTCACTCAGAGTTACATGGTCCACACGGTTTTCAAGATTTTATGCGGTTGTGGTAGCAGCTTAATTTAAACATTAATTAATAGTTGTAAGATTTATAAAACAAGATAAGTCTATAGGTTTTGCGTGGATTTGCACATGTTTCTAGGTTTAGTGGCCTATTTTTGTTTCTAACTCAAATGAACGCAAGAGTTTAAGTTCCAGTACCAAATTCCGACGTTGCTCGATAACAATTTGTGATGTGATGATATTTTGGTGTTTTAAAACTTTTTTCTTATTTGGGTTTTAATTCACTGTTATCATTTGTAAATATGCATTTTATCATGTCTTTACTTTACAGATAATTTTGCATGTAGATTCTTAGTAATGCATTTGCATTGTATACTGTTAATATAGTTACAACAATAGTCAAATGGAGCTAAATAGGCAAAATGAAGTTTTGGAACAAAATATTTAGATTGAATCGATTTGGATATGAAGATTGGTCAGAAGATTCATGAGAAGTGTCGACAAAATCTCAACTATTTAAGAACCCGCATGAATTATATTAGATTGAAGACCTTTAAAAATAAACGAAATAATAAATTTAGGTCGAAACAACGAGAGTAGATTTGGAATTATGTTAGAAAGTTATGAAGCTAGATGGGAACACCATCACTAATTAACAGTTATTCAATGATAAATTTTGTTGGTTTTTCAAGATGTATGGATAATGTTTACACGTACAATAGAATTGCAGCATCAAATTAATTAGTAATTAACTTGTTGGAGTTCTAGAGAGTGTATGGATCTTAACATGAAGTGATAAAAAAGCGATATCCACCAGAAATGAAAGCTGAAAGTCCGAAACGAATTAAGTAGCAAACAAGCAATTAGCCAAAAAGAGGTGAACCACATGAATGCTTAAGATTAATAATTTAATATTGTTCTTTTGTACGTTTATCTTGCTTCTTTAATTACATGTACCATTGTATTGTTGTTGTAACTTAAAAAGAAAAAATATTTAGGAAGAGTGAATTCTAAAATCAAAAGAAAACACAAAAAAAATAATAATAATAATAACGCAAACGAAAAATCAACAAGATGTGAAGAGAGCACGTGTACCATTTAATTTTCACACGTTTGTAAGAGGTTTCATATATTCATGAATGGGCTCAGATAGTTTTAGAGTGAGACTTTACAAATGTGAGAAGACTGACCTGAACATAGAATAAAGTTGACAATTTGAATAAACTGTGTGTCGGAGAGAATATAGTAAAATTAATGCATGGCTTAACTGAAACCTGACTGGACAATGGGTTTCCCAATTGAACTTGTACATATATACAGCTAATATTTAAGGGCCCTTTCATAATGGTTCGATGTTAACTATACCCACAATCAGGGCGTACGCTTTAGTTTGTGTGGCACGTGCCACATGCTAAATCCTGAAAAAAAAAAAATTTGCAATGGGATTTTAGTTATCATAGTTCAGAAAATAATAACACTTAATTATTATGTCAAAGTGTGATGGAAGCTCTTTTTATAATATAAACTAAAATTAAATGTAAACTGTATCATAATTTAAGCTATACAGTGACAAGGAAAATGTATATCTATATATAGACATTTTTTGGTTTTGGTTTCTCAAGTCTTTCCCAAACAAGAAGGCAAAGAGAAAAAAAGCTGTTCACAGTTCGAACAAAAGTAACCTGATCTTACTTGCACCTACTCAGTAACTCAGATAAGGAGATATGATGACAGAGAAACAAACAAAAGAATGTAACGAAAACATGAGAAGCTTTATATGCTCTACGTAAAAAAGTAATCCAGTGTAGGCATGTAGCAGTTAAAAGCTCTAGTTTCAAGAGCATGGAATGCAATTAATAAGTACGTAAATGTAGATCGACGAAGTAAACTCTTTGTTTTATTTCTTTATAGTATGCGAATCAGCTGAGTATACGTAACAACTGAATACTAGCTAGTAGTAAAAGCTGGAAGAAGATATTCATCTTTCCGTACATTATTAAGAAGCAAAAGAAACGTGTGTGTGCGTGCGAGAGAGACAGTCTCGACCCGAATCTAAACCGGAGATCCGGTTTTATGGGCAAAAAGTGATCGTGTAGTCAGCTCCGGTACAGGTGAAGAGGCTCGTTACGTCGTCATAAGCGTAGCTGTAGGCGTCAGGACAAGCTTTCTTAAAAATCATCGAGTAATTCGTGGGAGGACAAGTTTCCGCCTTGTCGTGAGCTCCGGTGCAGCAATATTCCTCTTTGGTAAACGCGGTGCAGGCGCTCTTGCACGCCACGACATTGTTCTGTTGACCCATGACCTTAAGCTCGTCAGGGCAATCTGCGTTGAGGTCGGAGGCACAGCCAGCGTATTTGCAGTCTGTGGAAGGCCTTATCCCTAGCTTCACATTGTAACCGTCCACGAGGCTGACGTCGTAGAAATCCTGGCCGGCATCGCCTACGAGTGTGAATTCAGCCAGAGTGACTGGTGGAACTCCCGTGCCGGTACATTTTAAACCTCCGGTGCAGTCTCCAGTGTCACACTTACCGTTGCCGGAGCCGTCACACTACACGAAAACACGGCGTTTGGGACTACTTTTTGTGACTGAATTTATAGTCGCAAACTTTTGTGACTACTTTGTGACACTTTTGCCACGGACTAACGATGACGAATACAATGGACGTAAAACAGTCGCAAATTTACGGCGATTAACTGTAGTCGCTAACTCGTTGCTATTATGCGACTACTTTGGGACATTTTATCGAGAAAAAATAGAGCGTCGCAAAATAATCGCAATTTATGACAAACTATAAACTGAAGATTAAGTCAGTAAAGTTAGTCGCAAAGCTGTCTTTAAATCACGACGTATTTGCCACTTTTGTTTTGCTTTTAATTTTATTGTCACAAATCAGTCGGTGACTATGTCGGTAAAAAACGTGGTAAATGTGGTAGTGTGGATTTGTACTGAACTTTTGTGACCCTTTTTTGAGTCTCTATTACGTGGTAAAACAGTGACAAATGCGTCGTTATTTGCGACACATCCGTTCGTTGTTGCAAAAGAGTCGCAAAGCAGTCACTTATTGATGTCGGCAAAAAACGTGATAAATGTTTCAGTTTGCGTTTGTATTGAGCTGTTTCGAGCTTTAATTTGTCTCAATTATGTAGTTTTTAGTTACAAAGGAGTCCTTATTTGCGACTGTTTTTACTGGAGTCGCAAAGTAGTCGCAAAATTTATACTATATATAACGCATCACTCTCACCATTCCATTCATATCACTCTCATTCATTTCTAAGTAGAGAGACGGAATAAAAAAAAAGTAGTGAAAAAAAGATTTTTTTTTTTTTTTTTAGAAGAGAAGAAAAAAAAAGAGAGAAAGAAGATTTGTTTTTTTAGAAGAAAAGAAAAAAAAAAGCTATGTGGAATTCATCTCGAGAGTGGATGTATAATCGGATCGATGGAAGAACAAATAATATCTCTAAAGAATTTTTGGCGGGAGTTGAGCAGTTCATGAATTTCGCAAACAGCCAGCCTATGGCACAAAACAGTGGAGGTAGGTTTTACTGTCCTTGCGTAAAATGTCAGAACGATGTTATTTTGCATGGTACGACAATATCTAATCATTTGCATAGTAAAGGATTTATGCCAAATTATTATGTATGGTCTGAACATGGTGAAGATTATGACGTGCTAGGGGTAGGAACTAGTAGTCATTATCCTAATACAAATTATACTAGTACTAGTAGTCAGCATGGTAGTCAACCTGGTAGTCAGCCAATAGGATTTGAGGGAAATGTATATGCTGAGATGGTGAATGATGCATTTCATGGTACCACGCCTTTTAATGAGTATCATGAGTATGAAAGTGGATATGATCATGGATATGATCATATCCATGAAGAACCCATTGAAGAGGCGAAACGGTTCTATGACATGTTAGATGCTGCAAATAGTCCACTTTATGATGGATGTCATGAAGGTCATTCGCAACTATCATTGGCGTCTAGGTTCATAAACATCAAGGTTGATAATAATTTGTCTGAGGCATGCATGGACGATTGGGCTGAATTGTTTACGGAGGTTTTACCAGAGGGTAATCAAGCTACTGGTTCATACTACGAGACAGAGAATTTAGTTCGAAAGATAGGATTGCCATACCATACAATTGATGTATGTATAGAGAATTGTATGATATTTTGGAAAGAAGATGGGAATTTGGAGCATTGCAAGTTCTGTGGGAAGCCAAGGTACAAAAGTAGTGGGGGTAGAACTAGAATACCCTTCAGTCGTATGTGGTATCTACCTATTGCAGATAGATTGAAGAGGATGTACCAATCAGAGAAGACCGCATCATCAATGAGATGGCATGCTGAGCATGATTCAGAAGATGGAGTAATGTGTCATCCATCTGATGCGCCTGAATGGAAGAATTTCCAACATTTACATCCCACATTTGCGCAAAAGCCACGAAACGTTTACCTTGGGTTATGTACAGATGGTTGTAATCCATTTGGGGTCTCCAAAAATCATACTTTGTGGCCTGTGATCTTAACTCCATACAACCTACCTCCGGATATGTGCATGAACAGCGAGTATTTATTTCTTACGATTCTGAACTCCGGACCAAACCACCCACGAGCCAGCCTTGATGTTTTCCTCCAACCATTAATCGATGAGTTAAAGGAGTTATGGTATAATGGGGTTGAGGCTTATAATATCTCACTAAATCAAAATTTCAACATGAAAGTTGTTCTTATGTGGACAATAAGCGATTTTCCAGCATACGGTATGTTGTCGGGATGGACGACACATGGAAGATTAGCATGTCCAATTTGTATGGATGACACTGGTGCTTTTCAATTACCAGCTGGGAGGAAAACATGTTGGTTTGACTGTCATAGGAGATTTCTTCCTACAAGTCATCCGATGCGGAAGAATAAAAAGGACTTTCTGAAGGGAAAAGATTCATTGAATGACGAGCCACCAGCATCTCTGAGTAGTCAAGCTATCTATGAGCGTATAAGGAAAGCCAAAGCACCTAAAACATCTATTTGCGGTGGGAATGGTCACGAAAAGAAAGTTAAAGGCTACGGAAGATGGCATAATTGGCATAAAGAAAGCATATTATGGCAGTTACCGTACTGGGTCGATCTGAATTTAAGGCACAACCTGGATTTGATGCACGTCGAGAAAAATGTCTTTGATAACTTGATGTACACCACTATGAATGTAAAAGATAGATCGAAAGACAACGTGCAGTCAAGATTGGATATTGCAAGATTTTGTTCCCGGCAAGATTTACATCTAGATGCTCAAGGGAGAGCCCCATTCCCTATTTGGAGATTGAAAACCAAAGCGAAAGAGGCTTTATTAAAATGGGTAAAAGAAGATGTTAGATTCCCAGACGGATATGTCGCAGATTTAGCTAGCTGTGCTGACATGAAAAATGGAAAGTTTTCGGGAATGAAGAGTCATGACTGCCATGTGTTTATGGAACGATTGCTTCCGTTCATATTTGCAGAGCTTTTACCGCGTAATGTCCACCTGGCGATTTCAGGTATATAAATTAAACATTTAATTTGGTTTAGTTGTTGATATTATATTTATATGTAACAACATAACATGTTATAACTTTGTAGGGATTGGAGCATTTTTCCGCGACCTATGTAGTAGAACATTGGAGCAATCCCGCCTCGAAATTCTGAAGGATAATATTGTCATGATCTTGTGTAATTTGGAGAAAATCTTCCCTCCTTCATTCTTTGATGTAATGGAGCACCTCCCTATTCACCTACCTTATGAAGCACAACTTGGTGGTCCTGTGCAATATAGGTGGATGTATCCTTTCGAAAGGTTTTTTTAACGTTTAAAAGGGAAAGCGAAGAACAAAAGATATCCAGTTGGCTCAATAGTTCAATCCTACTTGAATGATGAGATATCTTATTTCTCAGAACACTATTTCGCTTCACACATTTCTACAACAAGGAGAAGAAGGTAAAACTTCAAATATGATTATTGAATTTTTCTATCAACTTCTAAAATTGTGAAAAGGTTTTACAAAATAAACTTTAACAGGTTAATTCGGCATGAAGAAGGTGAAGTACCTGTATATCCTATACAAGTACCAGATATATTCACTCAAGTTGGTCGTCCAGGCGGAAAAAGTAGTGAATTTTGGTTAACTGAAAAAGATTATAAATGTGCACACGCATATGTTCTGCGCAATTGTGATTATTTCCAGCAACATGAGAGGTATTTTTGATTTACCAAGTATATTTATAACCATATGTTCTTAGGTAAACTTTAAAATATTTACTTTTTGTTGATAAAATACAGATTGTTGGAGGCGCAAATTCGATATGAATATCCAAAACTATCTGATGAAGATGTTAGGTCGAAAAGAGAAGAAGATTTCCATGAATGGATTAAGCAATATGTATGTTTTACTATCCACCAATTAATTATATCAACATGATAAATATTGTGATCTAAAATTTTGTATATATATTTGGCACAGGTGCGTGGTGGTTTTGAAAGTTTTCCTCCATGGGTCCATGAAATCGTGGACGGTCCTGAAAATAAAGTTAAGTCTTGGCCTATATATTTTACAAGAGGTTATCTGTTTCACACAAAAGCTCACGGTCTCACTAAAAAAACAATGAATTATGAGGTATGTGTCCGAGGACAAACTTATTCCAATTCATCTGGCGAGGACGATTTTTACGGGACCATTGAAAATATCATAGAGCTTACCTATCCAGGATTTTTGAATTTACGGGTCACACTTTTCTATTGTGAATGGTATGACTCTACAATTGACAAAGGCACTCGAATACGCGATGGAGGCATTGTTGACGTGTTGTCATCAAGGAGATACCGACATTATGAACCGTTTATATTAGGTAATGTTCTATTTTAAATATATATTTATAGATATATATATACATCTAATTGAGAACCATTTTTTATGTGTAGGTTCTCAAGCTGATCAAGTTTGTTATCTTTCATATCCTCACACTAAACGACCTCGAAAACTTTGGCTCAACGTTCTGAAAGTTAATCCAAGGCATGCTGTACAAGGGAACTTAAAACAAAAGGAGGTTGTTATATTGCAGCAAACAGTTGATGATGGAATGACAGATTCAATAGAGGAGATCATAGTTGACAGTTTCGTAGATGGTAATCAGCCTAATGAAGAACTTGATTTTGAGATCAACGATGCTGAACAAGAAGACGAATTTCGTGGCAACTACTCGTCGTCGTCTTCGTCTTCAGATGAGGATGAAGATCAAGAAGATGAAAATGAGGAATATGAATAATTTTCATGTTTATTATTTGTGTATTTGTAATTTTATTGAAATCGCAAACACTAGTGTTATTATAATTTTATTGAAATTTCGATGATGTTTTCTCTCTAATTTTATCAATATTTTATAGTCAGAAAAACGTCATAAATTGAGACTATAGTGCGACTGTTATGTTTTGTCTAATATTTTTTTGGTTAAAAAATCTTAACACAAAATTAGACTAATATTTTATTGTCACAAAGACGTCACAAATTGAGACTATATTGTGACTGAACTTATATTTTGCGACTGTTTTGTCACTAAAGTGATTGTGCATCTGTTTCTGTCAGTCGCAATAGAGTCTTAAAGTACAACGGTTTAGCGAGTATCTTACATTAATTTTAGAATTTTACAAATTTGAGTACAAAAAATGTCAACTTATACATTTCTACTTATATGTGACATCTAATATTTACTAAATTTCTATAATCACATAAATAAAACACCAAATTAGACAATTATGTTTATATCCTCCAACACATGTATTAGGGTTACATGTGTTTAATTAAGTTAGAGTAGTGAAGGTTGTATATATTTACAAAAACATATAAAAATTATTATGTTTGATATTTTATCAAAACTAAACTCTTAAATGAGAGTATACATGATCAAAGGGTCATGTCTAATATGTTTTTGGTTATAAAATCTTAACACAAAATTAGACTAATATTTTATTGTCACAAAGACGTCACAAATTGAGACTATATTGTGACTGAACTTATATTTTGCGACTGTTTTGTCACTAAAGTGATTGTGCATCTGTTTCTGTCAGTCGCAATAGAGTCTTAAAGTACAACGGTTTAGCGAGTATCTTACATTAATTTTAGAATTTTACAAATTTGAGTACAAAAAATGTCAACTTATACATTTCTACTTATATGTGACATCTAATATTTACTAAATTTCTATAATCACATAAATAAAACACCAAATTAGACAATTATGTTTATATCCTCCAACACATGTATTAGGGTTACATGTGTTTAATTAAGTTAGAGTAGTGAAGGTTGTATATATTTACAAAAACATATAAAAATTATTATGTTTGATATTTTATCAAAACTAAACTCTTAAATGAGAGTATACATGATCAAAGGGTCATGTCTAATATGTTTTTGGTTATAAAATCTTAACACAAAATTATACTAATATTTTATTGTCACAAAGACGTCACAAATTGAGACTATATTGTGACTGAACTTATATTTTGCGACTGTTTTGTCACTAAAGTGATTGTGCATCTGTTTCTGTCAGTCGCAATAGAGTCTTAAAGTACAACGGTTTAGCGAGTATCTTACATTAATTTTAGAATTTTACAAATTTGAGTACAAAAAATATCAACTTATACATTTCTACTTATATGTGACATCTAATATTTACTAAATTTCTATAATCACATAAATAAAACACCAAATTAGACAATTATGTTTATATCCTCCAACACATGTATTAGAATTACATGTGTTTAATTAAGTTAAAGTAGTGAAGGTTGTATATATTTACAAAAACATATAAAAATTATTATGTTTGATATTTTATCAAAACTAAACTCTTAAATGAGAGTATACATGATCAAAGGGTCATGTCTAATATGTTTTTGGTTATAAAATCTTAACACAAAATTATACTAATATTTTATTGTCACAAAGACGTCACAAATTGAGACTATATTGTGACTGAACTTATATTTTGCGACTGTTTTGTCACTATTTAGATTGTGCATGTCAACAAATTGAGACGTGTAGGTGTCTGGGTTTATAATTTGCGACTGTTCTGCCACTAAGTATAGTTTTTGTTTAATGTTTACGACAGTCACAAAGTAGTCTTAAAGTACCACTACTTTCTTACGGATTAAAATTTCCCCAAATTTTAGTGAAAATTATTAGCGGTAATTATTCCCCCGAGTTTAATTATTCCCCCCCCCATCAAATTGAACACTCTTAGTAACACTCTTAGTAAATATCGAAACCCTCATAATTTCCCGAAACCCTCTTTTTTCTTTTCTCTCTGTCTTTTCGTTTTCTAATCTACTGAAATTCCGACTTCTTCTCCGACTTCTTCTCCGACTTCTGTTCCGATGAAATCCGGCGGTGGTGGTCGTGGATCTGGCGGTGGTGGTCGTAGATCTGGCGGTGGTGGTCATGGATCTGGCGGCGTTGCGAGACGAAGTAGAGATGTCGCTTCGTCGTCTCACTCCTCTAACCCTTCCTCTCACAACGAAAATTCTTCACACTCCCAACAATCTCAACCGTCGCTTCCATCTCGGTATACGCAAGCATCATTTCCCCAGTATCCTCGAGAAGCTTCTCCTCAGCCACAACAACCAGGCTTTCAACAACAGCTCCACTCCCAGATGCAGCAGCCACCACCACCGCATGCTCATGTTCCGGTGTATCAACAGGTGGCTCCTCAGAATCCGGGATACAACCAGCCGCTTCACAATGGTGGATATCAACCACCGCTTCACCATCCGGCTTATCCACCGCCGCTTCAGGATCTGGGGTTTCTGCCGCCGAATCCTCAGAATCCGGTGTATCAACCGCTGGCTCCTCCGAATCAAGGATTCCAACCGCCGCCGCCTCCGAATCAGGACGGTCAAGAGCATCCACCACCGGCTCAGAATCAAGACTTCCAACAGCAACTGGATGAGTTGCTTGCACTTCCTGGTCGACACCATCTCCCGATATTGAGTCCGCATCCCATCCCCGACACTCAAAGCATATGGTAAAATATTTTTTTCTTTTATTTTATCATTTGATTATTATTTTGATAAATAAGTAAAATATTTATCATTTGATTATCATTTTATCATTTGGTAAAATATTTTTTTCTTTTATTTTATAATTTGATTATCGCATTGCTCCCATTTGAATAACGCTTTGTGTGTTGTGTTATCGTTTAGATAAAATAAGTAGATTATTGTTTGGTTCAGTTTCTTATTGTTTTCAAAGTTTGGTTCGTTTTCTTAGTTGTTTTCAAAGTTTCTAAATTGTTTTCAAAGTTTGTTGTGTTGTGTTGTATTGTGTTGTGAAGTTTAGTTCAATTTCCATTAGATTATTGTGTTGTGATCCATTCGCTTATGTTTGATGGCTTATATTTTATAACTTAACACTCTCATATTTATGTAACAGGTTTGGACGAGACAAAGGAAAGCTATCTCGTGTTATTTCTGGGATTTTAAGGAGAAAGTTCGATGGTCCATACTTTAGCTGGAAGGTTACGCCATTACACATACGGGAGAGATATTTTAGATCCTTTACGGTAATGAGTTTCTTTTTAGACACAGTTTCTTTTTTTACTAAACTAAGTCAATGAGTTTGTCTTTTGTTTACTTACTTGACACTTACTTTACATTGTTGTACTGTGTAGAGGAAATACAATTGGGATGTTGCGATTACTGAGCTTGTGAGAGAAGGATTTGTGAAGATAGCGAAAAACAGAATGAAAGGAATTGTAAGTCAAGCAAAGACGTATGATGAGCCACCGATTTGGATCAATCCTACACTTTGGAAACAAATGTGGGAGCATTGGGACACACCTGAAGCTAAGGAGAAGAGCTCTAATGCATCCCAAGCCCGTAATTCTGATCGTGACGGTCTTGGAATCCACAAACATCTATCCAGCCAGAAATCTTACTTGCGAATTCAACAAGAGTTGGTAAATGCTCTAAACTAACTCTAATTATTTCATTTAAATATTTCAGTATCCACAATTAACATTTTTCTATCCATTGTAGGAAGAAAAGTTGGGACGTCCTGTCTCGCTTGGAGAGGTGTTTGTCGCAACACATACAAAGGCAGATGGAAGTTTTTATTCAGAAGGCCAAACAAGTTGTGGAGACATATGAGAAGAACATAGAGGAGGTAATGTCTCAAATGGAGTCTGATGTTACAGACCACTCCTCGCCAGATTCTCCTCATGCAACCCTCCTCCCCATTCAAGAAAAAGATGACATTTTCTTAAAGGTAATTTCCAGTACAATTGTCTTTGTTGTGCCTATCATAATTGTCTTATTTTGCTAAGCTAAGTATCTGATTTTGATTGATGCTTAAGAATCCTTGATATTGATATACTTTTGATTGATGCTTGAGAATACTCGATGTTGATTATCTGGGTTTGTGTGATATTTCTATCTGGGTTTGTGTGATATTTCTGTTTGTTATGTTTGTTTTGTGAATGATCATCTCTTCTTTTGTCTTAGTGTACTGTAACGAATGCCAAGGGAACCCCCTTTGGACTTGGAAGTCTCTCGGAGATAATCACCAAAGGGAAAAGAAAGGCTACTTATCCAAGCTCTAGTCCAGATTCGCTGTTAGAGATTCAAGAACAACTCCAGGTTGCTCGTCGTAAGCTCGCTGATCAAGATGAAGAAAATGCTCGACGTGCCAGAGAAGATGCTAGACGTGATGAGGAGCAACGTGACGCTCAAAACCGCATTGCAACCTTGGAGATGCTCGTATCCTACTTGAAGACTAGTGATCCGGGGGTTGCAGAATTCTTGTCTACTCAACCACCAGCCAATGCGCCATTAACCACAGCAGCACCAGCAACCAACATCACTCCAGCCACTGCGACCAATGTCAACCAACCTGCAACAACCACTTCAGGAGCTAGTTCACCATCTACTTCACCTGCGACTGCACCAACCACTTCACCTTTGTCAGTATCATCCTCTCATGCTTAACAAACTAATTCTATCTCTTTTAAGCCTCTATAACTATTTTTTGGATTGTGTAGTAGTGTTTCTAGATCCTTAGCCTAAAACTATTTTCTGTATATGATCGTTGAATGATTTGTATGTTTTTTGTTAAGATCATTCAAATCAGGATTTTAATTTAAATTCAGGTTTTTTTTTTCAAAATTTATTGTATACTGTCCCAAATTACTAGGTATATTTTCACTGATTTGCGACCATTTATAATTTAAATAAACACAAACAAAGTACCAAATTTGTTGTGTATATGTCAAGATTTTGGGACTAAAAAAACTTAGTCTTCAGTCCGTCACAAACAATTCTGACTCCTTTGCGACTATCTTGTGACTAAACAGCGACTATTTTAGGACCAAAATTCAGATTTTTAAAGTTTACTGTGGTATTAAGTCAGTCTTCCAAACGTAGCTAATTTGTGACTACCATGTCGTCTGAAAGAAGTCGTCTATTACGACTGCCAAAGCGAGTCACTATACTGTCGTTAATTACGACGGTATATTCCGGTCTGTCCGTAGTCGCCAATTACGACTGCGCCAGTGAGTCACTATAGAGTCGTTCATTACGACGGTACGTTTCGGTCTGTCCGTAGTCGCTAATTAACGACCATAACCCTTGTCTCCAATGCGTCGCAAATAAGGGACTGGTTTGCGACCAAAACAATTTGCGACCAAATATTTGCGACCAAATATAACAGTCCTTCAATAGTTGCACATACCGACTTAGCGACTGATTTGAGACGATTCCAGTAGTCCCAAACGCCGTGTTTTCGTGTAGTGTCAAAGTTGCAGCCTGTACGAGCCCAAAACCTGCCTGACCATCCATCAGGAGCCGTGAGCTGTTTAGAAGCGCCTTGAGTCAACTCAAATCCGCCGTCGCCGAGGGTGATGCCTTTGCTGGCCAGAGTTCCGGGCCAGACGGTGTAAGGGCAATTGTTCTGTAGAGTGAATACGGCCGCGGAAGCAGCAATGCCGCCTGCGATTTCAAACACACACAAAACCAAACCATCAATAAGAGGAGATAATTATTGTGATCGAAGACGATGATGAACAAGAATAAATAATCAAAAGGAAGCTTAAGCAACAGGATTGAAAGTATTCTCCTTTAAAATTAAGGCGATGCTGTAGTAACGTAACAACCAAGGAAAAAAAAACATAATAAGTGAAAACAGAGAAGAAATAGAAACAGAGTGTTGTTTTGTTGTTGTTACTTGTGATGAACACGAAGAAGAGAATGTGAATACTGGACACCTTCGCCATTTTCTTTATCTATTTTCTGTGTTTATTTGATGTGGATGATGAATGTTAGTGGCACCGATCCTCTATTTATAAGTGCTGATTCGAAGTAATGTTATATTTTTTGGTTTCTTGATATTTTCTTTAGCTCTCTGAATTTTCTTTGGCTCTCAGACTTTTCTACGCTTTTTTTTTTTTTTTTTTTTTTTTTTTTTTTTTTTTTTTTGTAAAAATAATACAGTGGTAAAAATAATCGAGAAATATATCCTAACTTGAGACTTGGTTTTGATTTGGCCGTGGCCAACAATTGCACACTGAAACCGTACCTTAGGGTCTAGTAAGATGTTATGTGGTGACGTGGTGTGACATGCATGGGTATACGATCTAGGTAAATGTGGTATATTATGTTTTGCAGTATGAGATTCGTATAACTGTATTTAATTGTGAACCGCGCGAGTATGAGACCCAATTATATTATTATTTGTGATCTTTAAGTATGATATCCCGATTAAAAAGGTTTCGTTCTGACTTGTGAGCTGAGATCCTAATAGATGTTTTTGTTGTGGTTCGCGAGTATGAAACCCAAATAGATGTGTACTGAAGATAGATTGCTCTTGGAATAATGGAATGTGTGAAAATTCGAATCCAATGGTTTTAGCTCAGATCCGCCACGAGCCATATATGAATCCTGGAATTATGTGATCGGCTATAAGGGACATATGCAAAGGAGACGCGCTTCATAATTTTTATTTTTTTATTTTGTGTATGTTAAAGTCTATCTTTCTTTTTTCAATCTTTTTGTTTTTGAAATTTCTATTTTCATTCTTCTTAACTGATGTATTTATCTATTTTTTTATTTGTAGCTTTTAGTGTATTTTTCTCCTGAAGTTCACCAAAAACATGTTATGAGATCAAATCTTTAAAATACAAACATTTGACAATATGTACCATTTAATTATCATCTGTTTTGGTGTCAAAAGAGTAATAAAATTTGGATACTCATGAATGGGCTTAAAATACTCATTTCAGATTAAATGTCATTTTGGAGTTTTCACACCTTTTTTCTTTGTAATTGATCTGTCTATTTCACACTTCAACTCTTTATTAATAGCATATTCTTATTCCTTTAATAAACTAACCTAAAGTAACGGGGATAATACTACAATTTTGTTTTGTAATTGAAAAAGTGCTAAAACGATACATGTAATCTATATATAATAACATTCCGAAAAAATGCGACTAACGGTTGTGTTTTTTCAATCGCACATTTTGGATATTTTCCGAAAAATCGTGATGGATCATTAAAACAGTTATTTATGAAAAGTTACAACTATTCACTGTAGAATTGTGATTATTGAAACATTCGTATCTTTTAAAATCTATATATATTTGTCTGTTTGAATTGTTTTCATTTTTTTTTTGCCATGACACAAAATAAACTAAAATTTCAATCTCAACGGTTTATAAATTTTTCTGAATTACTTTCTAGCATTCATTATTTTAAAAGTCAAGAAATTCATCTAATTCTTGATTTAACAAAAGATTTTTGGAATGATGAATATAATAACAATCCGAATAAATGCTACCAAAAATTATGTTTTTTCAATCGTACCTTTTGGATAATTTTCCAAAAAAACTGTAAATAAATTAAATTGTGTGTTTTACAAAAAGTTGCGATTGTTTATTGTAACAGTTTTTTTGTAAAGTTGCAACTGATCATTGTAGAGTTCTGTTTATTCGAATATTCATATCTTTTAAAATCTACATATCTATATCTGTCTGTTTGAATTGTTTTCATTTTTTTGTCATGACACAAAATAATATAAACTTTCAATCTCAACGGTTTTTACATCTTTCTAAATTATTCTCTAGCATTCATTATTTTAAAGAAATTTCTCCAATTTTGATTTAACAAAAGATTTCTGGAATGATAAATCTAATTGACAACTTTTAGTTAATTTTAAATATAAAAATTTAATGAAAATACCTGGAGTTTTTTTTCCAAGAGTTAGATGGATTATATAGTGAGTTTTTGAATTTGACTTTTCAATATGGTAATAAAGATGCCTTATATTTAAAAGCAGTTTATTTGGGTTATTAGGTATAAAAATAATCCAGTGCAGAACAAGAGTTGCGATTTTTCGTAGTACATTTTTGTAAATTTTTTGTTTTTATTTGTATTTTAGAAAAAAAAATTGAAACAGTTGTATCTGTTCATTGTAGAGTTGTGTCTTTTCACTATATTTTATTCATATTTTTTATCACATTTTTTCGTTTTAATAGGTGTGTCTATTTAAATAGTCTTGTCTTTTGAACTTTTTATATATTTGTCTCATCATCAATAACTAACAAATCATTGTTCGTTGAAACAAATTTTCCGTTTTATGTTGAATATAAATAATTTAGATATTAATATCTAATATTCAACGTTATTCTTCAATCTAAATCAAATTTTAGAAATGATTATAGCAATATAGAAATTTAATAAAACTTAATATAGAATTTACAGTTGCGTCTATTTATCGTAATTTTCGTTAAAAACTATTTTCAATTATTTTATTTTGTTTTTAAGAGTTGTGTATTTTAATTTTAATTTTTCATTGATACAGTTTCACTCACTATTAAATTATATTTTAATTATAATTATTTAATAGAAAATTATAGTTACTCATTACAACAATTAGTTTAATATTCTCAGTTAGGATCACTTTGTCATATTGACTTTTTAATTGTAGCTCTTTATCATAATTCCTCATAAAATATCTTATATATTTATTATACTTAAAACAATGGTTTTTGCAAAGTTGCGTCTATACTACATAATATTTTTTGTTATAAGTTTTCATTTTGATGGTTTTGTTTTTAGTAACAGTTTATGTTTAATGTTTATGTATTCAAATTATTCTATTACATTCAAATGATTTTATAATGTATAATTTTAAATTTTAAATTTTGTTTACTTTTTTTCTAAAATATTTCTCCCATGACATCACGGGAGATCTGAGTCCTAGTATATATAGCAGGAGACTTGGAAAATTCTGAGTTAAGAAGACTGACTTAGAGTTGGAAACAAGTTCATAAACCGTAAATGGCCTAACTAAGTCCCTGCCGTGACTGTTGGGTTTCTTTGAACGGTTCAGAAAAAAGAAGAGTACTTTAACTGGCTTATAACCTGCCGTGTGGCCAAGGTTAACGACGGACCCAGTTGACTTCGACTTTTCCAGCAAAAATTATGTTTTTTCCGAAGAAAAACAGAAATAGGTTAATGCATTATGTGAAATATCGATTAAAATTTTGCACTGAAAGGGGACTATTGAATTGTATTTTTATGATTCGTCAACGGGAGGAGAGAGAAGACGATGGGCTCTTCTAACAGAGACATCATTACATCAAACATGGTTTAGTTCCTTTTTTTTATTATTAACCAATTAACCCAACCAAGCAGGAGGAGATGTTACAATAATCTAAACCGTGATGATAGGGTTTCAATCCGGATTCACTCTTGCTATATAAGAACGGGTAATGTTAAATAACCAAACTTCTATTAGTCCTCAAATCAAAGTTACATGGTCGTCCACACGGTTCAAAGTTATGTACTGTGGCTATGGCAGTTGTTAAAATTAGACATAATTACACATTAATAGCTGTAAGATTTATAAAGCCAAGAAGCGTTTATCGGTTTTGAGTGAATTTGTATATAACTTTAGGTCCATCTAGTTATCAATATACAGTTCTAAATTGTTCTCTCGAGATAATATGATAGTTTTCATCCGTCTTTATGAAGCTGAATTCCACTGGAACCGACAATAAACCTTATTTGGGAAACCTTACTCAGTTACTTGAATCAACAAACAAGATAGCATGCATGTAAGAATAATATTTCTACTGTTCTCGAATTTAGGTTTCAATAGGTAACTATAATTAAAAAGAAAAACGAGGAGGAATGTAAAAAAAAAAAAATACTACAATATATGTCAAAATATTATTGGTAATCTTTTCATATCTTAACAATTATGACAATCAATTGTATATATCTATATATAAACATTGTTTGAATTATATTGGGTGTCTCAAGTCTTTCCCAACCAAAAAGGTAAAGAAATTAAGTTCAAAGTAGGTTCTATAATATAACCTGATTCCACTTGAACCTATTCAAATAAGGAGATAAGTTGATATATGTAAGCAATACATGTAAAGAAACACAAGAGATGGTATGTGAGCAGAACATGTAAAGAAACACATGTAATGAAATTATCCCAAAGAGCTAATAATGAAAGAGGCAGCACATAATATATATTCTCTGCCTGTAAAGTCTTGATGTATAAAAGAGAACAACTGAGTTAATGGTATTTTTTTACTTCTTTATTAGAATCTCCTCTAAAACAACCAATTGATGGTGAGAGTTGGAACTTGTGATAAGTAGAAAAAGTTAAATATGTGCCACTTAGAGCAGCATATACTTTGAAACAGCTATGTGAATACAAGGTCAGATAAATGAACAGTGCTGCCAAAGATATTCATTGCAAACGTTGCAACGGTATATATTCAAAATATAGAGTTGTTCTTCTGATTTCTGAGCTTCGTTTGGGGAGCTGTCCCGGCCCTGAGCATTGAAATCGGATAGCAGTAAGTCCTTCACCTGATATGAATTCATTAACCAAGCAGAAGATCTTCTCCTTAGTTGCTGAATTCTCCATCACTTAAAGTCTTAAACTCGCAAGCCATTAAAATGTCATCAAAACTGTAAGCGTTTGTAGAAAATGTAAGTGAACGTACACAAACATCTATTTTCATCAAATTTTCATGCGGAACATAAGAGCAAGTGCATTAGCGTTAGTTTGGTCCGTCCTTCGGTATTAAAATTTTAAATTTAAATCGAAATAAACCAATTCTCGAAGAAACGTTCCTCCAAACGGGACGTAATTTGCTGCGTCCTTCGTTACACATGGCAGCGTCTGCGTCGTTGGTGTTGTTTGGGTAGGGCGTACCCAAAAATCGGTTCGTCCAGTTCATTTGTGTTTTCTCTCCGACTCTCTCTCTTGACTCTCTCTCTCTCTCTTGACGGCGATTCGTTTGGCGATTCATCAAAGCCGGCGATTTTAGTTTTGGTTCGAATTAGGTTTTTGGATTATGTTTCTGGGTTTAGCTAGTTGAGTGTATGAGTTTCTGGCTTTGTCTCTAAGATTGTTGTCAGTTTGTTTGGATTATGTGGATTCTTTTATGTTAAACTGAGTATAACCTTGCAATTGTTTGTTTTTCATGAGTTTTCTCAGCGTCACGTGAAGAAAGCAACACATAACGGGAAATCACAGAAGAAGTAGCAACAATCATCGAGTCAGAGGTAAATACTTGATTCCATTAGCATCAGAAATGTCCATTGGTTGTTGTTTGGTGGACTCAGTTTTGGAAATGCTTTGGTTGTTGTATAGTTGGTCTTTGTAGTGGTCTCATTAATTTATTTGGTAGTACAACAAGTTAATATGATTGGTTTCTTGAGCATAAATTGAGGAAGTAAACTGCTTGGTAGTAAACAGCCTGGTATAGGTTATGATTGATTTCTTGAGCATAAATTGCTTTGGTTGGTGAAGAGTTGGTCTCATTCATTGCTTTGCTAGTAATAACTGATAAATTTTAGGTTTGTACTATCTAGTTAGGATTGTTTTCAAAACAGACTGATCTATTTAAAGACACCTAGTTTATTGTAATTGATTAGTTAGGAGTGTTATCTGGTCATGAAGTATGTTAAAAGTCAGAGAATATAAGTGGTGATGATCTCTGTTAAAACTCAAAGATTAATGGTGATCTAACTTATATAAAACCGGAAATATTTTATAAGTTAGTTAAAAAAATCTAAAACTCTTCAAAAAACTCTATTCTTAGTAAAAAACAGAGTTCAAAAAGCCTAATCTGAAAATAAAGTTAAAGATCTGTAACTTTTTTATGAAGTTGCTAGTTGCTATGTCATTAATTGCAACAAGCAAAAGCTATCCTTGTATAAAGGATAGCTCCCAAGTCTATTGATAAGATGTTTGTCTTAAAGCATCTCCTCTATGAATTTAATGGGATACTAGAATGCTTTGTACTTGTGTAAATTGTCATAAATTGTGATTAGACTTAGTTAGTTGAAGGATAGGTCATTATGAATCGTAACTTATTACTTGATACCTTTTCACCTTTTAAACACCAAACCAGCCTTCAATCTTTCTCCATCATCTTCTATCTCTCTTCTTTGGTAAACCAACAACATTTCCGATTCCTCATCATCTAAAACTCTTCTTCCTATGAGTTCTTACAGTCCATTCAGTCAGTCCTCTAGTTATTTAGAGCTTCTCAACAGTCAAGGAGAGTCACTTAACCAAGAAAACTCTCCTTATGAGAGTTTTCCACCACCTGGCCACAATGGTGCTTATGAAATACCTCCTTGACGGTAAAGCTCCGGAGGTCAACTTCTTTGTCAACGGAAGGGAGTACAATTTGGCGTACTATCTCACGGATGGTATTTATCCAAAATAGGCCACTTTTATACAATCTATTCGGCTTCCACAAGGTATGAAAAATTCTCTCTTTTCTAGAAAACAAGAAGCTGTGCGGAAAGATGCTGAGCGTGCCTTTGGAGTCTTGCAAGCTAGATTCGCCGTTGTTAAAAATCCATCTCCTTTATGGGATAAATACAAAATAGCAAATGTTATGAGAGCATGCATAATACTCCATAATATGATTGTCTATGAACGAGGTACATACAGTTTCCGAAACATTGTTTCTGAATTTCAACATGCAGAAGATGTGGATCAAACATATACCGTCGGTGCCGCCAGTTTGGGTTCAAATATGAGCACTACCATTACTCGTCTTACAAAAATTCGGGATAAACAAGCACATGTACAATTAAAAAAAGATTTGATTGAGCATATTTGGACTAACTTTGGACATCTTCCAGATAATGAAGATTAATTAAAAAATTCTATGAATTGAATAAAATGTTTGTTTTTATTTTTGATGTTTGTATGTTTTATGTTTTTAATTTTTAATGTTTTAATTGTATGTTTTGTTTTTTTTTCAAGTTTTTGTAACTTTGTAATTTTCTTATGTTTTTAATGTTAATGTTATATGTTTTATTTTAATTAAAACTTTAATATGTTTTTACTTATTAATTTAAATAATTAATTTTTTTAATTTAAAATATTACTTTTTTATTCAGGGGACCAACTGTGAGGGACACCAATGCTCATACCAAACTTAAGAAACTTTGAAAATAATTTTATTATATTTGAGGGACCAAAATGTGTCCTACACCAATGCTCATGCTCTAATGCTGGGAAACCAACTTCAGCAACAAAATTTTGGCTTCTTTTGCATTTTCTTCACTGCAATATAAAAATAAGGGATGGTTTCAGAAATATGAAACAAGATAAGACTTAAGAGCAGCATATCCTGCAAATGAGGGTTATTGGCTTATCATATTTGCAAAACAGATGCTCAGTGTTAAGTCCTGTGAGACATTCTTCAATTTACAGGAAATGGATGAGCTTCAGCTTATTGTAGGATTCGTATGGATGAGCTTCAGCTTATTGTATGATTCGTTTCAGGCTGTAAAAGGATTGAAGAAGCCTTGCAAGTGGTCAAGTGGATACCAAAAGAACCTAGAGACATTGATCGGTCATTCGACCTTAACTGCATCAGCTCAATCTCTCTTTAACAGAACTAATTAATTACAATCCGTCCTTTAGACTATATCGAATCTGCGTGCGGGCCGGGTCACAAGTTTTACCCATTACGTGGCTTAAGATGTAGTTAGCTCTGTCTCTTTTGGGAAGTAAAGAATCAATGACTTGAAAAGTTGAAACAAAGAAACCCTCTAATCTCTAATCAAGCATTTCAATCTTTGTTAATCAAAAGATATTTGCATGCTAGGTTTGACCAAAACAATATAATATATTTGTATGTTATAGGTATTGCAAACGATCTGAGTTCTTTTGCAATAGATAAAAATCAAAGCAACAATGCAAGTGAGATGAGTGTGTGTAACAACAACATAATACTTGAAATTAAAAAAAACTTTTAAATGTAAGAAAATGGATTCATAGTCATCATCTTTTCGTACATAACAAGCAAAAGAAACGTGAGAGAGAGAAACCCGAACCAAATTTAAACTGGAGCTCCGGTTTAAGACTGCGTAGGGCAAAAAGTGATCAAGTAATTAGATCCGGTACAAGTGAAAGTGCTCGAAGCGTCGTCGTAAGCGTAACTGTAAGCGCTAGGGCAAGCGTTCTTGAACATCGTCGAGTAATACGTCGGAGAACAAGTTTGCGGCGTCGAGTGAGCTCCGGTACAGCAAAATTCCGGCGAACTAAACGCCGCGCAGGCGCTCTTACACGCCGCGATACTTCCCGAACCCGGATCCATGATCCGAAGCTCGTTAGGGCAAATCTCGTTGATGTCGGAGACGCAGCCTGCGTATTTGCAGTTTCCGAATCCTCCCTGAGGTGTAATCCCCATCTTTACATTGTAACCGTCGACGAGGCTTACGTCATAAAAATCCATGCCGGCATTGATTGATCCGACGGTGAATTCGGCCAGAGTCGCTGGAGGTTCTCCGCCGCCGATACATTTAAGAACGCCGCCGCAGTCTCCGGTGACGCAGGTGCCGCGTCCAGAGGCGTCGAAGTTGCAGCCGGTACGAGCCCAGAAGCGACCTGACCACCCCACAGGAGCCGTGAGCTGTACGGAAGCGCCTGGAGTCAATTGAAAACCGCCGTCGCCGAGGGTGATGCTGTTGCCTGAGAGCGTTCCGGGCCAGACGGTGTAAGGGCAACTGTTTTGTATAGTGAAGACGGTGGCGGAAACAGCAATGCCGCCTGCAATTTCAAAACTTGTTAAAAATACACGACCTAGAAAACTAAAAAAGTTTCTGATAATTATAATTCAATCGAGGGCGAACAAAAAGGTATAAGATCAAATCTAAAGGGAGCTATAGAAACAGTACTGGAGTGTTATTATCCTTAGAAAAACAGAAGAAACAGAGGAGAATATAAAAACATAAGTGAAACAGAGGAGAAACAAAAACAGAGTATTGTTTTGATGCTCTTACTTGTGATGAACACGAAGAAGAGAATGTGAATACTGGAGACTTTCGCCATATTTTAATTAAAAAAATAATTGTTTTTTTTTTCTTGTGATGTGGATGAGGATTGATCTCTAGCACCGTTCCTCTATTTATATAAGCGGTGGTCCGAGGTAGGGTTTATCATTTTCAATTAAATTATCTTTATGCCAGCTCGTTAGCCCATCTTCTTTGGCACTGTAATATTTATTTGCCCTTGATGCTTTTTTTTCTTGCCTTAAATAATTGAAAATGTCTCAAAATAAAGATGATGGTAGTATGGTACATGGTATAGTTTCCGCATTTTGTCTGTGTGGTTAGATTTAGAGATACACCCTAAAGAGAAATGACATTGTTTGGTTTTGTGTTTCTCAAATCTTTTTCCCAACCAAAAGAGAAAAAGTAAAGAAAGATCATCAAAGTTGGTTTGGTCAAAACTAACCTGATCTCACCTGCACCTGCTCACATAAGATAAGATGACATGTGTACAAGCAAGTAAGCAACGGCATATAAAGAAAACAAGAGATGTAATGCTCTACCTCTAAAGCTGATCCAATGTTTCAGTTAAAGAGCGCGAGCAACGGTCTTCTCTCTCTGTCTCTCATCACCTGCAAAAAAGAAGGTAGCAACCTTTCGGGACAAAGTGGGTTCTATGCTTTGTTGATCACCGACAAATTTTTGTTCAGATGGAAACTTCCTTTAATGACTGAATCAGAAGTAAGAACATGTATTGACAATAAGGTTTTAGTGACCCTGTTGATGTTTCCAACTCAATGAACACAAGGGTTTCACAGTTGCAACATATCAACTTTTCTTTACAACATGGAATATAATTGGGTATATCCAAGAACTAACAATGAAAAAGACTTCCCAAAAATCTTTTCCTGCCTGTAAATTCTTGATATTATTTCTTTGTATACAAAGAAAGAATTGTATGTACAACAAAGTTAATGGCTTTTTACTTTTTCACAAGAATCTTCTCTAAAAAAGGCAGGTGAAGGTCGAAGCTTGTAATAAGTAGCAAACGATAAATATGTGCCGCTTAGACCAGCATATACTTTGAAACAGCTATGTGAATACAAGGTCAGATAAATGAATAGTACTGTCAAAGATATTACCACTGTGAAAGTTGCGATGCACTTCAGAAGAGAGAGTTCTTCTTCTGGTCTTTGATTTGGAAATTGTCCCTGAGCATTGAAATCGGATAGCAGTTTGTCCTTTGACTGAAATGAATCCATTAACCAAGCAGAAGCTTCTGCTTCGTTATCTGGAATCTCCTTTAGTAGAACTCGTCGCACGTGAATATGAACTTCTGAAGGATCCGTCCCGAATACATTGTCCATGAAAGATGGGCAGCGAGGCTTATATGCGATAGTCAAATCATATACTGCATTTAAAGAAGATGACGTAAGAACGGAGCAAGATTATAAATGCAGCAGTATCATAGGCATTGATATAATAAAGTTAAAAACAATGCCTTGTTCAGTTACTTGTGGCCATGAGGTCCCACATGGGGTCATTGGAAACATAGAAAATATCATACCATCATAATGTCGTCAAAGCAATAAATGTTGGCATAACATGTGTCTTGAGATACTACTATATACTAGGGAACATACACGACCATTTCATCAGAATTTCGTGGACCATACCTGCATCCAAAGAGCTATGAAGAACTTCTAAGCAAACGCCAAAACCCCTTGTTTTTGGTAAAAGTACGTTTGATAATGCTGGAAGACCAACTTCAGCTGCAAATTTTTGGCTTCTCTTGCATTTCTCTTCACTGCATATCAAAGTAAGGAAAGGTCTCAGAAATATGAAAGAAGATAGACAAAGAGCAGCAGTTCACACACTCATGCATTAGCAGGCAATTCCTGGAAATGAGGGTTACTGGTTTATCATATTTGCAAGACCAAGACAGATGTTCAATGGTGTTAAATATCCTACTAAGAAAACACTATAAGTTGGCTTCAAGAATACAGATTCATTACGAATTAGCTTATGTCTCTGGAGCAGTTGTAACTTGTTTGTTATGTAGGTTCATATGTAAAATCAGATAGGGAAGCATATAGTACGTGAAATCGGTTCCTTCTGGGAATAGAGCAAGCCACAAGGGTTCTTGAGGATCCTTAAAAGAAGAAAGCATTTGAAGCAAAACAGGTTCGTCGACCTCCCGCTTCCTCTCCACGGGTATAAACTCCAAAACATGAAAACCCCAGCCAAAAATAGGTAATCTCATCAAGCTGCTCTTAAGAACGTATTTGATGTAGCCAAGACAGCCTTTTCTCAACGCAATATTCCACAAATACATCCAATCCACCTCTGTCCTGTGATTTGCAATAAGCAAAACACGTTTCTCAACAGGAATGCTGTCTCCAGAGAACACCACGGCTGTCCCGTTTACCGTTTCAAACAGGTAAGGCCACAAAGCTAACCAGAGACCAAAGATTAACGAGACAACTCTCCTAGATTGATGCACACTCAGAAGCCGTAGACCTAGAGCAGCTACAGGTGAAAAGTAGAGCAGGAACATAAAAGCAGTAGACAGAAACACCAGAAGGATCATCAGACCCCTCAGAATCCTAAGCGGAGTCAAGGGACGGTTCTTTAAATTATCAGAATTCAGATCCCCGCAAACTTCCATCTTTTTTATTTCCAGATAAACCTTTGACAAACTGCAGCAATGAGAATCAAATATTACTCAGTGCCACCTTAAGTTCCCCACAAAGTTTGAATTTTTTTTGTTTTGGGTAATGAAAAAATTTTAAGTTGCAGACAAGAGACTAGAAAACAAATGTAAGAGCCTAAATATGCAAGTTGAGAACAACCATATCAAGTCTAAGCTAAACCATGTCTTTCACAACTGTGTGACCCATATAGATCCTTCCCCACCAATCATGTATAGAATTTAGAACTAACAACACATCTAACAACGACTCGGAAGACATAAAGATTAGAGATCCCTATCACCAACACATCCTCAAATATTAAAAAGCCCATTTTTTTTTTCTTTATTTGTATAAAACTTACAAAAGGTATATTTTTTCTTTGCAAATACGAATCTCAGGAACATGAATTAACCCTTAAAAGCAATAATGAAGAGAGAATAGCGTATCTAACGAGCTCAGTGGAGGATTACAAGCGAATAAAGATTAAAGAATCTTAATAGTTTTATCTAAAAGCTGCATAATTTCGAATCCAATTGGACTAATATCACCAATATTCCAAAACAAAGACGCAGAAACCACGGGAAAAAAAACATACCCAAATTGGGAAAAGACTTGTGAACACCGCAACTAATATTCAGATCCCACGTGATATAACATCAAAGAGACAGAGCAAGAGTCACACTTCTCACAGTATCTTTCACAAAAAAAAAAAAAAAAAAAAAAAAACAAGAACAATCTTAAAGCACGAGGGAGGGAACTCGACGAAGAAGATAAAGAGAGGGAGAGAGAGAGATAAGAGTACCTGGAAGGAAGTTTGTAAGAGAACGGAAGAAGTTGGCGAAGACAAGAGAGGATAATTGTTAAATGGTGGAACAGAGGAATACGAATCTCACAAACGAAGCTTCAGAGAACGATCCGGTCCGGGTCGTATCTAAATTTGAGACGGTGCAATGATCAGAGGCGGTAAGGTGCACTGTAACGTAGCGATGTGATTCGCTGGGGAGCGGAAAAGGTCAAAAAGCTGCAAGCGAAGACAAAATCCACTAAGGGGGGTGACACTTGCGACCCGATAAAATTCTCCTGGCGTCCGTCCTCGTTACACTTTGTTTGAAACTCAAACGTGAAGCAAACTTATTAAAATAAAAACTTTCTCACTTTATATTATTGGTTGTACCAAACAAGAATAAAATCAAGTTATATAGTTTTCTTACATTTAATTTGTACTATATATATATATATATATCGCTGGTTTTTTTTCATTAAATTTTCTTACAATTTTTCAAGCTGTATTTAAAAAAAAAATTGTTTTTCTCTAGTGGTTAATATACATTGAACTCATTATATTAGTAGACTAGAAAGATATTTTCTTTCTTTATTAGTATAAGAGGATATTTGATTATAATTATAAAAAGAGATCATTGACCAAAAGGTAAACTATGTTCAAACGTCAAAGTGATAGAAGACCAAATATGAGGATGTGATTTGATCGGTTCAAAAGTAATATTCGCCAACCGATTCGTCAACTTAATCTAGGGGGTCCATTCTGACCCCCGAAAACATTAGAGGGTCCATATTGTAACTTATTTTAATACGAGGCTAAAACATAAATGAGTAGTAAATATGAGGGGTTATTCACAATTAAATAATCCCGATATTTTTTCTCACTCTTCTTCAGCATTATCGAGAGGAACTTCAGAGATGCTCTGCTCCGATCTTCTCCTTCTTCTGAACCTCTTCATCTATCAATTCATGTGACCTAATTTGTTTGTGTATTCTACTAATAAGTGGTTCCTTAGGAGCGGAGCAATGCCGATTTCTATGGAGCTTCCCGTATTCTCCACTCTCCGAGGAGTACCATTGTTCTCTCGTTTAGCTCTCGTTCCTGCTTTTGGCATTCCGTATTCGTCCCTTGGTGCTACGGCGCGATTTAAATGTACGGCTCGAAAGGCGCGTCGGGTTTGCGTGATGTGCTTGGTGAGGGATTCGGCTCCGTTGGAGACGTGCGAGAGAGGTGAACATGGTGGAGCTGAGTTCATTGAGGTCGTTGTCATCGGTAGTCGCAAGGAGTCTATTATTGATTCTTGCTTGGATTCTCCTTTTCCTTCTCTTCCTCTCCGATTTTGGTATTTACTTGATTTTCGGAATCTTTATCTTTTTACTGGTCCTAGTACACTATCACACTCCTAAACTGTGTAGCTTTCTTCTACTGATGAAGCTTAGGGCTTAAATGGATTGTGCGTAATCCACTTTTTTTACAGGAGTATTAGCAAGGACAGCTCTGGAGATTTTGTGTTACAGCAGAGGCTCAATCAACAAGGTCCGGAATTTAGTTTTTCCTCTTTCTTCGTTCCTTTAGAAGCTGATTATATAAACAGGGTTTTGAAATTTGGGTATTTTAGTGCCTTAGATTGATTGGAGCAAAGTTTGGGCATAAGTTGGCACATGGCTCTCTTGGCTATTCAATTAAAAACAAGTTTAGTAGCTAGCTGTCTGTTTTACTGTGTTTCTATCTGCATATATCTAGCTAGTTGTTCAAGAAGATAAGAAATATATGCTTTTTTACCGATTACTACTCTCTTTATGTTTACAGATAATGTTTCCAAGACCTTGAATCCAGTTGAGCTGATACAATCACGTCCCAGGGCCTTCATCCTTGTTTGTACTTTTCTTGCCTATCATTGTTTCTGTTCTGTTTTCTGCTACAAATACGTTTGTATATCTTACAGTTCCATTAGTAGAATTACCTGTAGGACTCTATCCTATTTTTATAACTGAACAAGATACACAGTGTGAAATTGATCATTAACAACCATACTTCCTAGGTTTCAAATTTTCCCAAAACTTTATTATTGTGGAACAGTATTGGCCGGGCATCTGATTCTGCTTAAACTGTTTCCCTTGCCAGGTGGCTAGTGCTGGATATGGTTCTGACCAGGTTGAAGCGATTAATATTCTTAGTGCAGTAAGATCTGGGGGTAACTTAGCTGTTGCTGTGCTATTAAAGCCTTTCAGCTTTGAAGGCCGAAAGCGTCTAGAAGAGGTAGTTTTTAGTTGCTTCTAAAGTTGTACTTGTTTGGTGTGTTTGCAAAAGAGCCCATTTGGAATTTCATTTATTGTCGCAAAGTCTCCATAATAGGATTGTCAGTCTTCAAAGTAATTAGTTATGCCTTTTGGACTGTTTTCCTGTGATGTTAAAAAACTTGTATACCTGAATTGATGATAGAGAAGAAAACTAGGTGGAGAATTTTCAAATGGCTTCATGTTTTTCCAACAGTGCAACTTCCCAAATTTCCATCGCCATTTCCTGTCAACATTTTTATATTTTATACTATTTCATATAACAAACTAAAAACAGTCCAGAAAATGACATCCCTATCTACAAACCTACATTTAGTATCTCTAGTTGGAGTCTTTTTCTCTTTTCTCTAATTTCCCAGGTTGTGTGCAGGTTAACGAGTTGGCTAGAAAATTGCAGCAACACACCAATTTCTGTATAGGTACTTTTATTAGTATTATGAAAGATTTCCTGGCTCAATAGTGTAAGAAATACTACCTTTTGTTTTAGTAGTTCTGCTGGCCATGAGCTGACTTTGATTTGGGCTTTCAGATATCGACATAGAGGTTTTACTACAGAAAGATTTGGTAACTTTGGACGAGGCACTGAGAAATGCAAACAATGCTGTTTCCATGGCAATAAATTCAGCTTCCACTCTGATAAGTGTAAGGTTACTTTTCTGCTGCAGTTGTCTCTCATAGTATACTCATTTTTTTGTCATTTTTGTATACGGATTTATCCAGGGGATCCATGGAAACTTCATCGACGTGATGCATCAAGATTTTAAAGAACTTGAAAGTTCAGAAGTTACAACGGTAAGTTTCTTGGACTTTTTTTCTTTTGGGTTTTGGTTCTAAAGATCTTTATAGTCTTTCCTGTTCTTGAGATTTCTTTGGTCTGTATATAGTAGTCACCCGTAGTTTGAGCTTGTCTTCAATCCTTTAACTCTCTTATGTCCAGATTCTAGAAAGCTACAAAGAGGCAAAGGTTGGTTTTGGAGTTGGTCACAACCTTAAGACTTCGATTTTACGAGCCATCTATGACTGCCCATTCTTTCGCCCTGGTACAAAGGTATTTATAAACAAAGTGACCTATAAACAAACCCTTAGAACAGATGGCATCCCTCTCCCGAAGGAGCAAGGATATTTGACATTTTTGATTGTTATTTTGGCTTATTTACTCGAAAAAAAGCTCCTTCAAACTATTTTCTTACGAAATTACGTTATTCAAGTAACCTTTTTCATCTCAGCCATGCTTTCTCTAACATGCAGAACCTAAACGCTATTATATGTATTGTGGCTAGTTCGGTACCTCTTCTGAAGAAGGACGTGAAAACAATTCTTCGTACTTTTCGTCAAACAATGGAGTACACTGGAGATATTATAGTATCTACTGTTTATGAACCTGATCTGGAGCCTAAGGTGCGAGTCACAACGTTTTTTATTCTTAGGTGGGTATTTATCCTAAGCAACAGCTTACGCCTTACAGTTTCAAGTAATTATATGGTTTCAGTTTATACTATATATTTATTTTCTTGCTTGCTTAAGATCTATGATTGTTTTGGTCAAGACTCAGATTTTATTTTTCGTGAACACTTTGTAGCATTAATGCAAGTCTCATATGTCATTACAGTTCACCAGAAGAGGAAACATCCAACAAAGGCAATATTTTTTCTGGTCTTGTTCCTTTTGTTTTAAATTTCTTCACGAGATATCGTTCACAGCTCCAGAAAGAAACAAATAGTGGGCTTAGAGAGGTACCAGTTTCAATAAAAGATATAGCAGACTCTACTGACGTAAAAGGCTCCAATCAGAGTGTTGAAGGATTCCAAATTGACTCTGAGGACCTCCTCGAAGATTCTGAGAACAGTGATAGTGAATACCCATTGAAAGAGAGGGGACCATCCAGAAACAGTCGATTGGATCCTGAAGATGAAAATATAGAAGGTACACAATTTGAAGACAACTTTTCGTTGCTGCTTATTTTTGTACGTACTATTGGCAGATTCTTCATTACGTGTTATTTACAGGATGCTTAAGTATTTTAAAGATTGGAAAGTCATCTTTTGTAGATTATGGTGCTATCCAGAGGGAGCCAATTGCTAATTGGAGTATGGATTCGGGATATCAGATTGAGCAGAAATTCGCAGCTGATTCTGGAGACACTGCAGTGCTTAGCCTGGGTATTGTCAACCTTCCTGTTGGTGTGAGACCTTCAAAGAATTTGAACAGTAGTCTCAGTGTTGCCAGTCAACCCTCTAGGAAGGCTGCTTCCAGTGATGAATCATTTTTTAACCCTAATGGCTCGACCAAAGAGTCTAGTGATACTGCATCTGCCCTGCTAGCTGAGAAATATGCTGATTTTACAAAGCAAAGAAATCTATCCGCTCGAGCATCTTCCATGCTGGTAAGTAGCAATGTAGCAGTCGTTGAGGTTAAGGTATCAAATCATCCTTTTAAAAGTGGGTTGCTTTTTTCGAACAATAATGCATAGAGAAGCAAAAGTGGTCCCGTTGGTTCAATTTGTAACCATGAATTTGTTATCTAAGTTTGCTGACTTGCTGTCACAATCATAGTACATCTGTTAACAATTTCAAAGAGTAGTTAACTTGTTGAACATCGTCCAAGTCTGATGTGAACTGACAGAATTTTCCATTTTACTTTTTCATCACTTAGGAAGCTGAACGAGATTCATCAAAAAGATGGAGTCCTATTCTGGAGATGCAGTACAGAGGAGGACTCTTCAAGGGAAGGTGCCAAGGAGGTCTTCCCGAAGGAAAGGTAATCCACATTTCATTGAAGCCAAAACATCAGTGGACCTTTCTCTTATGTTTGAGACAGGCTTCTTAGTTGATCCGAAAGTAATGGCTAAATTTTCCCACCAGGGTCGTCTGGTACTTGGAGATGGAAGCATATATGATGGGATGTGGCACAACGGTAAAAGATCTGGTCTCGGCACATTCTACTTCAAGAATGGAGACGTATTCCAAGGCACATGGAGAGAAGATCTAATACACGGAAAGGTGAAGTAGTCTATGAACTTTTTGAATTTGAATTAGCTTATTGACTATCAAAACTACACTTGTGCACAAACTGCTTAGTATCATCAAGTCCTAAGACTTTTTCAAGCTTAGTACCATGTAAAACTTGGTTTCTACTTCCCAAATCTATCAATTAAGTTTGAGAAATGACTGCAGAAGTGGTTTCTGTTGTGACGTAAAGATGTCTTATCAGATAGACAAAACTTGTTCACTCGTCTTGCAGGGCTGGTTTTATTTCCACAAAGGTGATCGATGGTTTGCAAATTTTTGGAAAGGAAAAGCCGGCGGCGAAGGCAGGTTCTATTCAAAGTCGGGTGAGATATTTTTTGGACATTTCAAAGATGGATGGCGACACGGGCAGTTCCTCTGTATAGGTGTGGATGGAACAAGGTCAGTAACTCATCAAAAAAAACTCTTCTCCTCTGTATCTTAATCATAAAAACAGCAATCCCAAGTTTCTTAGCCTCTATATTCATATTTGTTGATGACTTTTTCTACAGATACTCTGAAACTTGGAACGACGGTGTTCTTATCGACCGGAAACAAGTGGACGCCGGAGATTAATTGATAGCTTCCGGCAATGTTGTAATTGTATAGTATACAGATCGAGTTTTGTCCTTTTCTCAGGTTATTATGACAAAACGTAACTCATAAAAAGTTGTTCCGTTGACTTGGCTCCTTTTCTTTGATTAGGTATGAAAAAGAAACGAATTTATATTACGAAGCTAACCTGACTTTTTCATTTTCCTTGCAACCTGAGAAAAGAGACGAATCTTGAAAAGATCAAAATAAGCTACTCTTTATAATCCAAAAATAATTATATTTCTTTCGTTGATAGATCCAAATGTCAAAGCAACACTAGAATTAATCCTAATCCTATCCCCTAGTTACCAGAATCATCATATGTAACAACACTAATTATCATACAACAACAACAGGATAAAAAAAAAAAAAAAAAAAATTGAGCTCCAGCTTTTTTACATTTTGGCTGAAGCAGATTTTTTTTCTTTCCCGGATGTTCGATAATAGTATAACGTTTTCAATAATACAAAAATGATTGGTTTGTTTTATATATACATTGTTTTATGTGGTGGTGTGCTTAGCCTTGCTCGTCCTCATAGAACGCGTCTTGCAATAAAACTTCAAGTAGAGCAACGATATAACGGCGTTGAGAACGGAGTTAAACAGCCAAGCACCGATACCGTTACAACCGCCGCGTTTGATCAGGTGAATACATAAAACTCCCACGTGGCAAACCGTCATACACCCTAACAGAATGGCTTGACAGTTAACGACGAACGGGTAACACGCGCCGCGTAACCCGATCTCCGTCCAGAATCTGTAACCGTACACGACCGCGTACGATACGGTCGTCAATAGTATCGCTGCAACCTACAAAAAACCAAAAAACACGGTCCGATTTTATAAAATACCGGTGATTAATTCCGGTTTAACGTGTGGTGAACCGAACGAACCGGTTTGTTCAATTTTATACCTGAAAAGATTGAGAATATTCGAGCCAGAGGAAGGAGATACAGAGAAGAGAAGACTGGTTGATAAGCTGGAAGAAGCTGAGCTTACGACGTCGTATCACGGAGAAGAAGGTGCGTAACAAGTGAAGGTAACGAGAGAGGTAGAACAGGTAAGACCAGAAAAACACGCGCCCCGAAGCGCGTGTTCCCACGGGAAAACAGAGGAACCATTGGAGAGCCGTGGTGCGAGTGCGCCGCCATATCCAGCGCGTGTCTCGGATCTCTGCCGCGGCGGAGAGGAGGATACCGACGAAGATCACGGCGGAGATTATTGAAACGGTCAAGCTGTGAAGGGCTGGGATGAAACCGAGGGAGAATCCGCGGCGGCGGTGGCAGAGGGGGAGGATTACGAGGAGGAGTAGGTGGAGAGTGACGGCGGAGATGACGTAAAACGAGACGGCGGTGAAGAGGAAAGACCACGTGGCGGCGTATGATTGGGTTGGACTCCAACGGAAGTTAACGATCGAAGGATGCTCCGTTAACCAGTAAGTGATCACCGTCATTTGGTATTGATGATATCAAAATCGAAATCAGAGTAGTTGTGCTGTGTAATGTGAAGAAGCAGTTGGGAGATGAGGTGGGAAAAATGAGAGGAAGAGAATGATAGATTCTTTAATGTGTGTTTGAGTGTTCTGTCTCTGTTTTATTCTGAACCGGCTTGTTCTATTTAAATACTACTATATTTCCTCATTTTTTGTGTGTTATAAAATGAAATTGGATTACGACATTGAACATGTCACGGTCAAAGTTGACATGTTTAACAAGAAATGAAGGATTTTTTACTATAAAGGTCTTAATTACGTCCATGATATGATTTCATCATGTTATGTTATGTTATGTTATGTTATGTTTTGATTCCCCCTCTCCTCTTCAAGAAGAATATCGATTACTAAATTATAAATCATTGTTTGATTGTCAAAAAAAAATTATAAATCATTGTTTCATATGTGACTTTTATATTCAGATTTTTTTTTTAAAATTATCTTCGTTACCAAATCTAATTTTATTTGAGTTCAAGTCATTTTCATCTAATGAATGATAAATAAAAGCATACTTAACTATAAAGAAATCATTAATTTAGGTTAGATGCGTTAAAACGGCACTACTTCATTGTCAAATCTAATTTCATTTTAGCAACGATGATATAAACTTAATTATCTGAAAAGGATGTGTGTTTAGATTAAATTTGCAATCGTGAACATTTTCAAATCATCAAATCCTAAGTCAGTAAGTCCTAACAGTTTACGTTAATTTCTTTTTGTCTTTGGTGCAAGTAGAATATGATACGATTGTATTATTTTTTTTGGGGTAGTGAGCATAATGAGTTGCTTTGTACAAAATGAAAGTCTAGCCGCAATGCGTACAGGATATATATAAATTACAATCCATCGAGACTTTACAAACAACTATATTCCTTCCAGAAGCCATATATATTTTTGGACTTCCAGCACAGATTATATGTTATTTTTCTATAAAGACGTTAATCCACCACGTATGTATGGTGTCTGTTGGATCAAGTTCCATTTGGAACCTTCGTATAGTTCCAGTCAATTTGATTCGTTGTACTAAGTACTCGATAATATTATTAAATATACCTACGTCTAGAACGATATAAAACGATTAAGGTTCTTTAGAATATTTGTAGAGACATACATACCTGAAGTTTTAACCCTTGACAATTAAAAAAAAAGCATTCAAACGTGTTTGATGGTTTCAGCTAATAAAAACAAGAGTGAGTGAGTGGGGTTTTCTTTTCTGTATTAGTATTTTTCTTAGACTACATCGTGCATTTGCATTACTAATTACTGTTGTCAATGTAGATATAAATCAGTAAGATCGTAAGCTACAATCACGAAAGTTTGAATCGGCTTAATAAAACCTATAGCTGTAAAACAGATATAATAGGACTGATCTCTATATTAATCATTATTTGATTCCTAAAGGTATTTCTTTGGGTACAAGGTGACCAGTGATCATCAACATATAGAATCCAGGAAGGAAAGGAACCGTCAAAATTATAAGTTATGCTACACTATCGTAGACATTTTATGGATCGTTCCTTTATAATTGGATAAGTATGAAAACAATTACTACGTTGTAAAATAATTTAAACGTCGTCTTGACATTGTTTCAAGTAACAATAAAATTAAATTACATGTTGACAACCTAGCTACACTTATTATGGTGTTTTTGATCGACGGCTATGAATAATCTGTAATTCATTAATTTAGTTTAGGGTAATAAAGTAAATTTGTAGTTTTTTTAATAACAAAAAATACATTAAAATCATAAAACTATAATTTTTAGAAAACCAATAATATTAGTCAAAAGTCAAAACTGACATTTAATTTGATTTGAATAAATTAAAAGGACAAAAATCTAATTAAGTTTAATCTGGAAAAAAAATCAAATAATTTTCTGAGAAAACCGAGGAAGCTTCGTCGGATATTAAGAAGTATACTAACAACTTTTTTTTTTTGTTTTTTTTGTTAATCCGTTTTATATTAACAACATTATTCCAATTTATTTTCTTCATTCACCGACTCTCTCGCTTCTCTCTTGGCTCCTCTCATTCTCTGCGATCTAACACCAGGAAGCTTCTCTTTCGTCACCGAGGTAAATCATTCAGACGCTGTAACTTTAGTTTCCACTACCGTAAAAATCGAATCTTTGTATTTTGGTGTATCTCTCTCTGCATGTTTGATGAATTCTATACGAAACGATTCAAGGGGTTTAGTTTAGGGTTTCATCTCATTTTGTCTTGTTGTATATAGGAAGAAGATCTTATTAATTACCATGTCTTGTAACATCACCACCACGAACGAAGAAGATGCATCGAGCAACTTTGGATGCAATATTTGTCTTGAATTGGCTAGAGATCCGATCGTGACTCTATGTGGTCATTTGTTCTGTTGGCCTTGTCTCTACAAGTGGCTCCATTACCATTCCCAATCGAAACATTGCCCTGTTTGTAAAGCTTCGGTTAAGGAAGACAGCTTGGTTCCTTTGTATGGAATGGGCAAACCATCTTCTGACCCGAGATCCAAGCCATGTTGTGGTGTTTCTGTCCCCAATCGTCCATCTGCTACTAGGATTGAAACAGCTCGTCCTCCTCTTGGACAAAGACATCATGGATCTAGTTTGTTTGGAGGGCATTCAGGGTTTGCTCCAATGCCAACTGGTACCCGGTTTTCCAACTTCTTGTTGTAATGCGCATGCAAGTATCTTTGATGAATCCGAGTAGACGGTGTTGTGTTTTTTTTTTTTTTGACAATTTTTTAAAAACTATTAGTCTACAAATTTTGTTACGTTCACAATGTGTTTTGAGCTTATAATGTTTGTGTCGTTCTTTGGTCTTAAGTTTTGCATCAGCTTGTAATATGGATTCTTCAATCTTCTGATTAACGAGAAGTCATTTGATTGTTCTCTCAAGTTCCATCTGCAGATTGATATGTATGCTAATTACATTATAGCATACTAGATAGATACCTAAATTTTATCTTTTTTGACTTATAAAAACAATACCAATAGTTTTTTTTCCCCCCCTTAAAATGTCTGTTTCGGCACCAAATAGACTTTATTGTTTTGTCTACCAGATGAACTCCATGATTTGTTGTGGTTAGCCGCCAGAAAACAATTACTGTTCTAAGTAGAAGTAGCAAGACAAAATCTCCTCCGACACACTTGTTAAGCCCACTAAAGGGTTAAATGGGTTCTAATGGGCCGATCCAATAACTTGGGAGAGGATAGGGACCGTGCTTTAATCTCATCTTCACCCTTTACCAGTTATCTTCTTCTTCTTCTTCTGTTGTTCGACGAACTCAGCTTCACTTTCGCTCGACGTTATCTTCTTCCGTTCAGCGACAATGGCGTCGATTTCGACCCTAGCTTCTTCTCTCTCTTCGCTCTCTTTCTCTTCCCAGGTTTCTCAGAGTCCTACCACCATCTCCTTCCCCCGCGCGAATTCCGTATTCGCATTACCGGCGAAATCCGCTCGCCGCGCTTCTCTCTCTATCACCGCCACGGTAGCTTCTCCGCCGGAGGAGGTTGAGGAGACAATCGAGCTGAAGAAGTATGTCAAATCGAGGCTCCCCGGAGGATTCGCTGCTCAGAAGATTATTGGCACTGGACGGCGTAAGTGCGCGATTGCTCGAGTTGTGCTTCAGGAAGGTACCGGGAAGGTTATCATAAACTATCGTGATGCCAAGGTATAATTTATGAATCTGTGTTCTTATATTATTCCTAATTCCATTATCTTATTCACTTTGACACTGTTGCTACTAGTAGTGGCTTCATGTGTTTTGGTTTTGGGGGTTAGCATAGCTGAATTGACTGCTCATATTGGGGTTTATGGTTCTTGAGAGATTCAATTTTTGAAGATAGTGTGTAATGGAGTGAAGCATTTGGTAGTATAAGTTGCAGCATTTCATAGCAGTTGAATTCTAGGCTGTTTAGATTATTAGGATAAGTAGTGGCTGAGGAAGTGATCAAACTGTATCTGTATTAGTCTCGTGATCAAACTGTGTCTGTATTCAGTTCTTTGTGATGTGGGAGTTGTATCAGTACATTACTACAGATTAAAGTTGAAACGTTATGAACAAGTAGTTCGTATGGTGGTGAATTCTTCGTTGTTTAGACTAGGGATAAGGGGCTGAAAAAGTGATAATAAGGAGAGATTATGATTAGTTTTGTGAATGTGAAAGATTTTGAATCCATACACGCATATTGCTGGTGGTGATCATTGTAAAAACCTTTTACAGGAGTACCTTCAGGGAAATCCGCTATGGCTTCAGTATGTGAAAGTCCCACTAGTGACTTTAGGGTATGAGAACAGCTACGACATATTTGTGAAAGCCCATGGAGGCGGTCTCTCTGGTCAAGCACAAGCTATTACACTGGGAGTCGCACGTGCACTTCTTAAGGTAAGTGCAGACCACAGATCGCCTTTGAAGAAGGAAGGTTTGCTCACTAGAGATGCCAGAGTTGTTGAAAGAAAGAAGGCTGGGCTCAAGAAGGCGCGTAAAGCACCACAATTCTCCAAGCGTTAAAGAGTTTTCTTATATCACTGGATCAAACTCTTCCAGTACTCTCCTTTGCCTCTATTCTTTTCTTTTAACTCTTCTTGTCTATGATGTGTGTTTTGTTTCATGTTCATGTTTATGTGTAGACGAACCAATGCAATCTCTGTTTTGTTTGAGTAGAAAGGGAAATTTGTATGCTTTTGAATCCAATTCACTTATCAAGTGTGGTCAGATTTTATAACAATCTTAAATCTACATAATGTCATAAAGATTAATAAAAAGGAAAAAGCATTTCATTATCTTCTCCATATCTCCATTGGTTACTCACACAGAGTTACAACTTACAAACCACTGGTTTAATCCTAACCAAATTATGTATAGATCGACGCGTGTGATATTTTCTTATACTGTTTACTAATATCTCTACCGTTCGTATCCAGAGATTGATGATCAGATATTGACCGTTAGTTACCCACCCATGGCCATGGGCATTGCTTCTTTAAGAATCGAAGAAACTCTCTCTCACCGCTATTGTGTTCCTAGGGAGATATCTCTATTCTAGGGTATGGTCTCTGAATTGCATCGATGGCTTTCCTATGTTTTATGTGAATTCCTCCTACACAACCACTGGTATATATATATATATATATATATATATATATATATATATGAGGAGAAGGTTGATGGCCCCAACTCTTAGAATTATGGGGTTACCAATCAGTTAATGGACTGATCTAACTCCATAATTCTAGAAGTTTGGCCATCAACCTCCTCATCTATATGGGAAAGTGTTTCTGATAGTGATTAGTTCTTAACTAGATTTCTCATGTATAATTCTTAAATACTCGAGTGACTGTTTGCAATGTCTTGCAGGGTTGTCTTCAGCACCGTTTCTATCCTCTATATGGGAAAGTTTCTGGAACCCTTGTCCAAGGAGTTCTTGTTAAGTTCTTCATCTTTGTGGTGATTTTTCATACATATTTATATGTGTTTTTGTTACAGCCATTGCTTATCATATTTATTTCCCACTGAGTCATCAGCATATATATAGTGCAAAGCTGCTCACTGACGATGGGGCTTTCCTTCACTAATAACTTTCATTGATGTTTTGGCAAGAGTGGGAAAACTGTGATATAGTAGTATCTTGTATGTTTCAGTCTTTCAGCATAACAACAGGGAGCACACAGACACAGCCACGATCCCATCTTTGAACTTTGAGTTTATATTGAGTATGGAGAGCAAGATGGTATCACTTCAAGACTAAATCAACTAAAAGTAAACTCTGGACTTAATATCCCTCTCAGACTATTAGTTTGTAATTCCGGGAAATATTTTTATGCTTCTTGATCCTTGTAGCTAGCTTCTATGTGATTTCTCTGTTTCCAGATTGAAGTTCTGTTATGATCTGCGGCAGGACATTTCAACGGTATTTACAAATTGGAAGATATGTATTGACTTTAGTTGCCTTCAAGGAATGGGTTTGACTTTGATCGCCACTTTTTCGTGTTATCTCGTCCTACGCCATTACTTATCTATATTTTTTCTGATGTCTCGAGCTCTTAATTTGTTTCCTTACATAAGGTAACCGTTGATATATTGTATCTTGTGACCAACTTGTTTTCTTTTTGGTACTTTGATGTTAGCCGGTAATTAACTCCATTTTACCAGTGTCATATTCATTCTAACTACCTGTAATTTTATTTAGAATTCTTATCTTGGCGTCACTAAAGAACTGATATCAACTAAGCGAATGATGTCTCATACCCCTTGTGCAGTTATTGTCACACATTAAAAGCTGGACCCGGGTGGCTTCTTCAAAAGTTTTCATGGGCACCCTTGTATTTGATAGCTGACTGAGGTTTATAGGATCTTTAATAAGGTGTTTTTCTCTTGCTTTGTTGTTTCTGTTGCTACAGAAAAGCTTGAGCCAGTTCTAGGTTCTTGTCACTTTAGTTAATGAGTTTTGAGGGACACATTTGAAATAGAGTTCAAGTTCGTGGGATGCAGATTTACAATGCTTTGGTGCCTAATCCTCCCTTGGAGGAACACAGTTGCGTCAGTGTGTCTATCTTTGTAACTCCTTGCTTTTTCGGATGTTGTAACGCTTGCTTTGCGTTCCCTCCTCATCAGGAAATGACACGTGTGAAAAGCAAATGTATAGAGAAAAATGTATGGGAGAGCGTAGATTAGGCTGGTTTAGCTGAGAATGGTGATGCGAGAATGGAATGTTAGGTATGAGAGAGCTTACCCACTTTGACTCTTTCCATACATTTTCTCTTGCTCCCTCTTTCCTGCTTCCTCTGTTTTTTTTTGGTTATTCCATTTCCTTAATAAACAAAACAAAAAAAAAACTGAACTCTTGGGGTTTGGTTCCGAACCAACATAAACCAATACTAGTATAAAAAAATACAACTTGGTTTTGGTTGCAATGGAGGAGTATTAAGTTAGAGGCTGTAGAGCTTAGCTACTTGATGTGTAAGTGTGTTGTATGTATGTTACGATCATCATTAGGAAAAACAAATCACGTGTATCCCTATCAAACTTTTGATTTACATGTAGCAAGTCAAAAAGAGACATTAATTGTGTATGAATTTAATGAATGTTGAGAGGGGTCTATTTATTTATTACCTTCTAATAGTCAGCTTTAACGTATCAAAATCAAATCCATGACTTTTATGATCAATGTTTTTTTTTTTTTTGCTTTTCTAGATCTACTGATCTCTAGTATAGTACCGTCACATTTTTATAAATTGTGCATAAAAATTAGTAAATGTTCGTCTCTCGATTGTATCGTACTTCATACGTGTATATCTCTCTCTCTCTGAGTAGTAAACACAACGTGACTGTCTTAGTTAAGAGAGTAGTAATACTAACCGTTGAAAGGAGTGTGGGATACTTTGCCATATCGCTATCCCTTACTGTAAACACTTCGCTCGCTGCCACAAAACAAAACAAAAAAAAGTAAATACAACAAAAATAAAATAATGGTATGCCCAGTGTCCTTCCTTCGATTAAACCGAGGTCACCAAATCTCTTCTGTATGCACTTGTGTACATAAAATAAAATAAAAATAAAATAAAATTTGGAGGGTGTAATATTTTTAAATTGTATCATCATATAATTGAAACATAAAATAGTGATTTCTCTATAATTTGTGATTGGATACAAATATGTGTAAATGAATCACTCTAATGCACTCTTTTCAGTTTTTTTTTCCTTTTTTTTTTTTTTTTTTTGATAAGATGTCATCAACTTCTAACAAAAATAGATTTTATTGCAAAAGTTCATTTGAGATTTAAGAATTAAACAAAATAAAATAGAAAATAAATAAATTTATTCTGGTCATCGATAAATTTGAGATTTGAAGTGTCGATTGGTTTTTTTTTTTTTTTGTGTGTATAGAGTGTTTTGTTGTATTCATCTCTTCTCTCTCTCTTTCTCTCTGTCTCTGTTTGTTGTTTTTTTATCAGAGGAGGATTTTTGGCGTCTCCACGCACGATTTTACGCATCGAAGGCTCTCTGCACGCCTCCTGAAAGAGAGAGAGAGAGAGAAGAAGAGAGAGAGATCATCACAGATCGATTCTCTCTTAAATCTCTCGTGAATACCATTTCCCCTTCCGCTAGATTCTCTCTTCACTCATTTCTCGCTTTCTCTCCTTTTGTTCTCTCTCTCTCTCTCTCACCTTCTCTCTTCGCTTCATTCACTTTTTTTCTTGCCATGGTGGTGGGTGCGTCTTCTTGTTACGCATCTCCGTTATGCACTTGGTTCGTTGCTGCTTGCATGTCCGTCTCTCACGACGGCGGCGGTGGAGATAGCCGTCAGGCTGCTGTTGCGCTTCAATCTGGTGGGCGGAGTCGGCGAAGGAGGCAGCTTACCAAATGCTCCTCTGCCTCTTCTCCTCCTCGATCCCCTTCCCCTCCCACCATTCAAGCTCTTGTCTCTTCTTGTTTGGATTTTGGTCCTTGTACTCACTACTCCAACACCAACAACAATGCCTTGTCTTCTCTCTTTGGATCCAATACTCTTTCTGTGAATCGAAACCAGAGGAGATTGAATCGAGCTACTCCTTCTTCCGGTATTTACATTTCTCTTCCAATCTGGGTTTTTTTTTTTTCTTTAATGTTCCTTAGTTCGATGTTGCTATGGGTTTATGGTATTGGGCTAATGATGGAAGCAGCTGACATGTGAAAGTTTGGATTTTTATCTTGATTTCATGTATTATTAAAGAAGGTACTTTTTCGTGTGGTTAGGCTCTAGATGAGGAATCAGGGATACTGAACAAGTGGCGGTGAACTATATAATATGAATTCTGATGTTGCCTGTAACTATCTTGTTTACCATACCATTGAGATGTTGTTTCGGAGTAAGCTAATTTACCATCAACTGTAATGTCTTTGTGGTCTTTAGGTGGAGCCATGGCAGTGATGGAGATGGAAAAGGAAGCCATGGTTAACAAGAAACCGCCTACGGAGCAGCGTCGGGTTGTAGTGACAGGCATGGGAGTTGAAACACCATTAGGTCATGACCCACATACCTTTTATGAGAATTTGCTACAAGGCAACAGTGGTATTAGCCAGATTGAGAATTTTGATTGTTCTGAATTTCCTACGGTAAGCATTATTATATCAGGATCTCTTGCAAGCTTTATATTGTGTGAAATTTCTCCATTTTGCTATTGTTTTGTATTTTAATATCTTTCCTTGGTTTTACCTTTGTCAAGCGCATTGCGGGAGAGATCAAAAGCTTCTCGACTGAAGGATGGGTTGCTCCAAAACTTTCTAAAAGGATGGACAAGTTCATGCTCTATCTTCTCACAGCTGGCAAGAAAGCTTTGGCTGATGGTGGGGTAACTGAAGAAGTAATGGCAGAGTTTGACAAAACCAAATGTGGAGTTTTGATTGGCTCAGCAATGGGAGGAATGAAGGTACTTTCTTGATCCCGGGCTTGAAACAGTTTCAATTTAAGGTTTTTTGTTCAGTATCTGACTAACAAAAAAGTCACATGAATATTGAATCTATAAATTAGGGAGTCTGTTGCTTATTGTTGCGTTTCTAATAATCTAATATTAGTACAGGTCTTTTACGATGCTATTGAAGCTCTGAGAATCTCATACAAGAAGATGAATCCTTTTTGTGTGCCTTTTGCAACAACAAACATGGGTTCTGCTATGCTAGCTATGGATCTGGTCTGACTAGAATTTCAAATGTTATATAATTTAATATGGACGACCACAAGCAACTTCAGACTGACGTTTCTTTGTGGTAATAAATCAGGGATGGATGGGGCCAAACTATTCTATTTCAACTGCTTGTGCCACAAGCAACTTTTGCATTCTGAATTCAGCAAACCACATTATTAAAGGCGAAGCTGTAAGTAATAAGTATTCTCCATCCACTTGGTAATTCGACAGTTCGGTAGACTTCTTCTGGTTCTACTTATAGACTGTCTGTCTTTCCACTAAAATTTTCAGGATGTGATGCTCTGTGGTGGTTCAGATGCAGTTATTATTCCAATAGGTGCTAACTCGTTCTCTTATATTACAGTATTCCCTCTATTCTTGATATTTAAGCTACGTGAAATCTTATCGTATGTGTACCAATGCAGGGTTGGGAGGTTTTGTTGCATGCCGGGCTCTTTCACAAAGGAATAATGATCCCACAAAAGCTTCACGCCCTTGGGATAGTGTAAACTTTTTTACAATTTCTTGTCTCCGTCTTCTTTTCCTTTTGTACTTGCATGTGTAGCGTTACTCTATGGTTTTGTTTTAATCTTGATTATCGAGTTTCCGCCAACAGGAATTTCCCTTGTATGTGTGTAATGTTGTAGGGAAGATAATGGGAGGAAATGTGTGTAATATGTATGGAGAATCTTCTTATTTTGTTAACTTGGTCTTGATTTCATATCAGAATCGAGATGGTTTCGTGATGGGAGAGGGAGCTGGAGTTCTACTTTTGGAAGAACTTGAACATGCTAAGGTATATAATTCATTTGTTCTTTTTGTCTTTCCTTGTTTCCCATTGTTTAATCACAAATGAAACTTGTCTGCAAACCTTTTTTTTATTATTCTTGCTATGGAACGAGCTGTAAGAGCTTAAGTATTCTGCTTTTCTTTCAGAAAAGAGGAGCAACTATCTACGCAGAGTTCCTCGGTGGGAGTTTCACATGTGATGCGTATCACATGACCGAGCCTCACCCTGATGGTAGTTTCATTTTTCCCTACTTCATATTAGTCTGCTCGTCAACTTCAAATTCTAAATCTCTTTTTTACTATTAATTTTTTCATTATCCCATTTTTCTTATATCACAGGTGCTGGTGTCATCCTCTGTATCGAGAGAGCGTTAGCTAGTGCTGGAGTCTCAAGGGAACAGATAAATTACATAAATGCACATGCAACCTCAACACACGCTGGAGACCTTAGGGAGTACCAAGCCCTTGTTAATTGTTTTGGCCAAAACCCTGAGGTAGCTTCACTTCTCTGTTACAAAACTCCAAGGTGGCTTTTTGTATGATTTTCTTTAACTTGATCTTTCACGATGTGGCAGCTTAAAGTAAATTCCACAAAATCTATGATTGGACACTTGCTGGGAGCTGCTGGGGCCGTGGAGGCTGTTGCAACTATTCAGGTAACAGATTTTATCTTTGAGATATCAGTATATCTACAAGGAACGAAACGCTGTTGAAACCAAGTTTCATAACAGAGTGAAACTATGTGCAATATTCGCATTTTAAATGTTAGTTTTCTGTTGTTACCTACAGGCAATAAGGACCGGATGGGTTCATCCAAATATCAACCTCGAGAATCCAGACAGTGGAGTGGTATGTTAGTAATTTTTTTGTTGGCTTCTGTTATTCCATTCTGATCGTATGAGTTCAATACCTACACAAAGAGCACCATTTAATGTTTTGAAATGAAACTGGAACAGGATACAAAGCTGATGGTGGGTCCGAAGAAGGAGAGATTAAACATTAAAGCAGCCTTGTCAAATTCTTTCGGGTTTGGTGGCCATAACTCGAGCATTATTTTCGCTCCTTACAAATGAAAAACGAAGGCTGTTGCTTGTATTCCAAACCTGGTTGTATAACTTGCTGTAAGGTACATTACATACATTGTTCATTGATGCATCATCAAGTTTTGAGAGGATGCAAAGGACAATTTAGTCTTTTGACCTTTAACATATTCATTACTCTGGTTGAGATGGATCATTGACAAGAATGAATTGAAGTTTGTCTGCCCAGAAATGCATTTAATGATTTGGGTTGTACTTATGAGTTATGATTTCTTTGTACTGTGTATCTGTTATGAAGATGAGTGCATGTTTTGACATGTGTGCAGTGTTTACAAGAACTTTCCCATGTTAAGCTAGTGTTACGTTGCGGGAATCAACAGAGTTTGTTCAACTACCAAGAGCTAAAGCTAAGTTTCTTTTAGGATCAAGATCTGATGAGCCAAAGACTTGGATAGGAGCAAAAGTTGCCAGAGATAGCGGAGTTTGGATTTGCCATTAAAAAAAAAACAAATCTTGTTCATCGTGATACCTTCTTCTTATTGGGAAATCTTTGTAGTCCTTCTTTTCTATTATTTTAACATACAATCTGAAAAAAAAATGCCAAATCAATTCTCAGTTAAATTTAGTAACTCTTGACAGTTCGTTATGCCTTTGTTTATTGTACGTATCTAGAGAAACTAAAATATCTTTGAAATGTTAGACGGGAGATTGATCTGTTTTTAATGTTTGAGTTTACAACTTTTACATAACGAAGATAATTTAATTTGTTTTTTTTTTTAGTTATGAGCTGGATCCACGCATCAAGGTTCTTCGGTCCCACTATCTTCCAATTATATTAAAATTACCTTTACCCTTATTTTTCAATAAAATGATAATTTCAACCCAACATTTCACTTGTTAACAAAATAGCCAAGCATTTTTAGCTAAACTTATGCATTAGCTCCTCTGTGTTGCTGCTGCTGTCTATCCCCTGTCTCCTCAATGCTCCCAGAATGTTCTGGTACGCTCCTCTGCTTCCGAACGACATGCTGCCATATGTTCTTGAGTGCCTCCATTCGTACTGGTTTGATTAGGTAGTCAACGGCACCGTGCGTCACTCCCTTAAGAACAACACTCTTTGAATCATCCGCAGACATCACTGAGTGACATAATATCAGAAAACAAGATCAGTAATTGGATCCATAACTGTTCAAGAATCAACAAAAAAGACTCAAAGGGAATAATGGAACGTACAGATAACAGGTAAGTCTTCCATCTCAAGACCAACATGTTCAAGGAGCTTGAAGCCGTCCATGTCAGGCATATGAACATCACTGATGACTATATCAAATCCATGTTTGTTCTTCCGGAGCAGAGACAATGCCATCTCTGCCCTGTTGCATTTCGTGACTGCATGTCAGAGAAATAAAACCATAATTTTTACGAGAGAGAGAATGGACCACAAAAAAAAGTAAACCTCATCATTGGAGGAAGAGGAGGAGAGAGACCTCCTCATAAAACTATATCGTTAAACACACAAAAAAAAACAAAAAGAGAAGATCTTGTTGTGTTTTTGGATACGAACCTTCGTAAAGACAAGTCCTAAGCATCCTCTCTAAGATCATAAGACAAGTACGGTCATCGTCAACTACAAGAACTCGAAGACCAGAGGGAAACATCTCAACGACGGTCTCACCACCGCCGCCGCCTTGATTTTTACCGGAAATAGACCCACCAGCCGATCCGAGTCCTCTTCCGTGACTCGTATTCATCATATCTCTCTCCAACCCACACCAAGAAAAAGAATATATACCAAAAAAGAAAGAGGGGAACAATTATTCGATTTTTGAGTTAAATGACTAAATTAGCCTTGTTAAGTTACACGTGAAAGAAGAAAAGAGGAGTGAGGTGAGAGTGACGCAAGAGAGACAGAGGGTGGTGTAGTTACATTTTAATATTTGTTTTTTTTTTACCCCTTTGTTTTTTATTTCTTATTTTATTTTTAAAAATAATTAACTCAAATTTTCTAATTCTTCTAAAACAATTCAGATTTGTTTCTGCACGTATAATTATTATCTTTATATAATACAAATAAATAATATACAACAAAATGAAATAGAATAGAACAGAACAATGTGTGGTGAAATTGTGGTTACAATTATGATGGTGGTGGTAATAGTGGTTTGTAGTACACATCCTAAGAGGTACTATATAGTAAACCCAAATAGTAGAATTAAAGAGAAGTTAAAAGTCTAAACCCAAATTTAAACATAGGTAACACCGAGTTAAATACACAATGGATAAAAAAGGTTATATCCTAAGAGATACAATATAGGCAACCAACCAACTAAATTAATCGGATATGAATCATTTGCACATTTCCAACATAGACCTTAACATATTTATTACTCTCGTTGAGATGGATCATTGACGAGAATGAATTGAAGTTTGTCGGTCCATATATGCATTTAATGATTTGGGATGCACATAGAATGATGATTTCTTTGTACAATGTCAGTGATGAAGATGAGTGATTGTTTTGATATGTGTGCAGTATTGCACTGTTTACAAGAACTTTCCCATGTTAAGCTAATTTTACGTTGCGGGAATCAACAGAGTTTGTTCAACTACCAAGAGCTAAAGCTAAGTTTCTTAGGATCAAGATTTGATGAGCCAAAGACTTGGACAGGAGCAAAAGTTGCCAGAGATAGCAGAGTTTGGATTTTACATTAAAAAAAACACAAATCTTGTTCAACGTGATACCTTCTTCTTATGGGAGATCTTTGTAGTCCTTCTTTGTTTTTTTTTGTTTTTTTTTTGGTCAAAATCTTTGTAGTCCTTCTTTTCTATTATTTTAGCATACAATCTGAAAAAAACGTAAATCAATTCTCAGTTAAATTTAGTAACTCTTGACAGTTATGCTTTTGTTTATTGTACGTATAACGTATCTAGAGAAACTAAAATATCTTTGAAATATCTTTAAAAACGATTTAATCAGCATGTAGACGATAACCATGGTCCATTGGATAGGGTACGTTTCCACAGTAAAAAATTAATGTAGACAAGTAGACAACAATACCATCTCCAATGTATATATCTATTTTTCTCTAAAATAGAGTAATTCTAAAATAGAGCATTATTTTACTCCAATGTGTTATTCTATTTTCAACTCTAAAATAGAGTTAGTGTAAAAAATAGAGATGAGAATAGAGTTGCTCTATATATATAGAGCCAGTGCCGATCTGATATTATTGGGTGCTCTACGCACAACCCGGTTTAGAGGCCTTAGAACAATTTTTTTTTACCCTTTATATTAAAGAAAATAAAAATTATGGATCTCTTTTTAATAGATTTACACTAAAAATTAAAAAAATTTGACCCAAATTCATACTAAAATATATTTTTTTGAGCAAAAATCTATTTGTTTTTATAAAATTAAACATTTTTCAATAGAACTTACTTAGATAAACCTTAAAAAAAAGGCTTTAATTACTAAAGAAAAAAGAAAAAAAATTGGGACCCGAAACCTTCGCTTGGGTAGCTTCCCCTCTGGGCCGGCCCTGTATAGAGCAATTCTATCATTTTCTCTATTTTAGAATAGAATATAGAGTAGGATTGGAGCAAATATTGCTCTATAATAGAGTTTTGACTCTAAAATAGAGTGGAGTTGGAGATACCCTAAAGCTTTATGTTCTGTTCTAATTGTGACCTCTTGCAATGTCGGTGACCATTAAGATCCCAACACTTGCCTATTTTTTTTTTTTGGTTGCATTCTCTAAATAATATCCACACACTTTGATGTCTTTATGTGCTTTTTGACTATAACTGTGATACATGCATGTCTCTTCTTCTGATTTTTTTTCTTGGATCTGTTTTATGTCATCAAATAAGTTCGGTAGAATTATGAAACAGGTTTACCGATTCTTATTTAATGTGTTGGTGTTGGCGCTGATATCTACAAGTTTGATTCGTAAGTGTATGCGTTTGACAAAACCCCTAAGAAATGGGATATATAAATTTTTTATAAGAACGTTTTCTAAACACTTTAAAAACCATGATAGTGCATTATCTTGAAGTAGCTGTAATTAATTAGTTAGGAAATACTACAATCTACGTCAACATCATCTCTGTTATTTTGTTAATGAAATTAAGTATATATAGACGAATTGAAAGAAAAAAAAACTTATATGTATTTTAACATATATAGTTAAAGAGTAGTATGCAAATTAAATTTCTTGTCACGTTACCATTACCTGAGGAATCTTTCTTCCCCTACACTACAAGAAAATTGTGTATTGTTAGCCTCGAAAAAACGCTATCGAACAATATCATAGCATTTTAGTAAACGCTCTATCATCGCCCGCGATAATAGGTCTGACACATTAGATAACACTTTACAATATGCTATTGTGTTTCATCAAATATAGCATTTTTCTATGCAATCGTATATTTAATAATAGCAATTGTACTTTGCTAATAATTATTACAGTAAATTTTATTGACATTAAAATTTTCTGGGTTTTTTTGGTTTTGGATAATTTGAAAAATTAAAAGAGAAACATGCCATAAGTTTATAAAAGTTAATTTTTATTATATTTATATGAAACAGGGATACAAAATATCTATATTACAAAGTAAAAATACATAATTAAAATAAATTCAAACAACTCTTGTATTTAAACTTGTAAATTTTCCACACTCTTGAAACTTATTTGATGTCATTACGTAATCAGCTTCAACCTGCAACAAAATAACACAAACACATGAAGAACAAATAAGCATTAATAATCTAAATTTATAGAAAATAATATAGCAAAGTGATATGCTTTTAGAGAGCATGTATTGAGTACCTCGGGTGAGTTGAGCCTTGAGTCCTTTAAGCCACCTACTGCCCCAGTAATTTATGAACACATTAAAAATTAAAGAGTCTGAAGATACAAGAGACTAAGGCAAATATATACTACTAACATGTACCATGGAGTTTGTAGTTACTCCGACATAACCAGCTTTACAAGTCTCAACCACAATAGCTGACATTTCATCTAAGAAACCCACCAAAGAAAAAAACAATCTTGCACATAAGAACTCAAGAATTCTCAAAAGATGAAACAAAATAGCAGTTCAAAGGTTTTAAAGGGAAACACATATCCATTGTACATAGATATACAATGAATTAAAAGGGAGGAGAGTTTCTCTGTCGACTGTAGCACATAGCACAACACCCTTTCATAATATATGAACAAATCAAATCTAGAACCACTCTTAAAAGCTATTCACTCTCCACAATTTCAAGCATAAGTAACCAAACACGGAATCAACAAAACTAAGATAATTCACAGATTTCACAAAACCCTTAAACAAACACATGATTTGAAATTAAAACCTATTGAAACCTACAACAAATAAGAGAACACAATTCAATCACTAATCAACCAACCCTTAAGAATCAAAACTGAGATGAACAAAATTAATTATAGATAGAAACACTCCCCAAACAGATCTAGAAACCATGATTTTGATTTGATAACTTTGAATCGCTAGCGTGGTTGAGAGGAGATCCGACGAACCTGTGGCGAGTGATGTGGTTGTGTGGTCTTGAAAGATCAGCCCACTTTCGTAATTTGGAGACTCTCCTTTCGCATTACTCCCAAATTCCAGATTATTGGTGAACCCTAAATCAAAATCTCAAACACCAAGAAGAATTAGGGACAAACTCACTGCCTAAGATGTGGAAACGACAACAGATCTAAGAAAAGATGATGGAGCCATGGAGGCAACACAGACAAAGACGACGGGGATGGAGGAAGAATCCGAGAAGCGATGTTTCTGGATTCGGATATGAGGAATTGGAGAAGAAGGACTCGGAGGAGATTCAGATGATGATATGGCTGGAGTGTATGAATCCGAGATCTGAAGCGGGATTGTTGTGCCAGGGACGAGAACAAGAATTAATGGGAAGATAAAGACACTATGTGTTGAGGTTTTTCTCTTAAAGAGATTGTGTGTTGAAAGAAGGAGATAAGATTGTGTATTTGTGTGTGTCGTTTAAGTGTTTAGGTCAATTTTTTTTTTAAACTTATTTTTACTTTTTTTTTGGCGGACAACTGGAGAAAATTTTCATTAAAATTTTGGCGGACAACCAAATTTTATTATTCATAGCGTTTATCATTTTAGAAACGCTATAAAAAGATAGATGTAAACCAACCATAGCATAAACACATAAAACGCTATATTAAATTGCTATCAATACTCGTTTTTCTTGTAGTGCTAACAAGTAAGTCAGGCAGTAACCACGCCCCCCCATTTTTAACAAGCTTGACACTCGTCTTTCTAAATTTTTTGATTTAACGAATACTACGTACAAGTAAAATTAGATTGTCTTTTTTCTTCAACAGTTTATAGTCGTTGAAAAAAGAATTTGAATTCAAACCGGATTGGACCTAGATTTTTAATATACAGAATCGGATGAAACTGGATATGGACGTTTTCTTACAGCAAAAATAACATTTGCATGTCGATATTAATGGAGGATGAAAGCAAAGCAACCATGGTGTTAAAGTTCATTAGTTTGTTTAGAAGTTGATATACAATTTGTTGCATTCACTTGGAAGATTACGAAGAAGGAATTGAAATCGTAAAATATTAGTATGTTTCTCAATAGTTCTGTGTAATTTCTTAATGTAATAAAACTCGACATAAAAATAATTAATAATTAATAATGTAACAAAGTTAGACATTAAATAAAACAAATGAAAAAAAAGCCAAAAAATACTTCATTTATTTTTTATTTGTACGTTTAATACATGGTTTTTTGGTTGAAAGAATAATACCTAGATTAATTAAAATGTGTCATTTAATACCTCAAGAATTTAATATTGTCATTTTCCTACTGACGATTTCTTAATAAAAAATAAATTCCAGTTTTAGCCCTATTCATTTCTATTATTTTATTAATTTATAAATAACATTAAAATTATTTTTAATTTTTGCATAAAAAATGTAATTGTTAATATTTCATTTTACCACTATTTTTTTAATTCAAAACAGATTTCTATTTTATTTCTTTAATTATTTTTAATATTACATTTTATTACCATTTAAAATAGAAAACTCAAATATAATTAGAAGAATAACTATGATTGGTTTGATAATTATTGGATTTGGGAATTTAGACATTAATCAGATCGGGATTTGGTTTGGTTTGATAATTATTGGATTTGTTTTTCTTATTCACGAAACATTGAGAAATTTTAAAACTTTAAAAAAAATTTTTTTTGGAGAAAATAAATATAAATATTTTTTGAATTAAAAGAAATAAAATATTTATATAATGAAATATTAATAACAATTATACTTGTTTATTTAAAAACATAAAATTAATTTAGCAGTTATTTATAAATTAATAATTAATAGAAATGAATAAGGATAAAACTGGAATTTATTTTTTTGTTAAGAAATCGTAAGTAGGAAAATAACAATATTTAATTCTTGAGGTATTAAATTACACAATTTTATTAATTTAGGTATTATTTTTCCAACTAAAAAAGACTAGATATTAAATATCCAAATAAAAAATAGATAAAGTATTTTTTGGCTTTTTTTCTTAAAACAAATCTAACTTATCGTTTTGTACCTAACATACGCGTGGGACAAGAATCAACGGCTATAGGTAAAAAAAGAGAAGAGACGAACCTGGTTTATATAAGTCGCAGCGTAGCTGATCATCGCCCAAGTGTGAGCGACAACAACAAGAAAAATCTGAAGATGTGTAAAGTTAAGTTAAACACGTGTAAAGTTATAATTAGTGGAGGAGACGTGCTCTTCCCGCTTGTTTTAATACTAATATTTTTTCAACTACTGTACAAATATTAGGACCATTTTAATAAGGAAATAATTACAAAACGTGATTTATGGTTCTAAAAAAAATTCATATTCGAGTTTATTTATTTGTTTAAGATAAAGAGACCCAAACCATGTGTTCCTTCCGTGTAAAGGTTCCAATGCTAATCGTGAATTTAGTATTATAGAATAAAGAATTTGTTAGTGTAGTACGGTTCAACTTGGTATGGTCACAACAAATATATTTACAAGACAAGTATAGATAATGTAAATTAAGCGGTACAAAATAATGTTTGATTGGTGAAAAACTATTTGCGGTGCGGATTTCATATTTTTTTATTTATAATTAGTATAATTATTTATTTTAATTTGTTTTGTATTAATAAATAAATATTTATATATATATTATTATTGTAATAACAATTATATGAATAAATTTAAATTTATTCAATCATAAAAAATACTACACCATAAAAAGAACTATAATAGTTTTTTTTTTAAATCTATTTATTACTCTCTTGGTTTTTTATTAATTGTCGTTCAAGTTTGTTTCACACAGATTAAGAAAACCATTAATTTTATTATTTTATTCCTTTTAAATATATTTTCTAATCTTTTGATTGGTTAATACATTAAAACAGTTGGATAAAATTGGAATATTTACCAAACGTTTGTATTGGAAATTTAAAACGACAAGTATTATGACACAAAATTTAATTCTAAAATAACAAGTAATAAAAAATGGAGGGAATATAAGATTAACTAAAGTTATTAATGGTTATAGGTACATACTACTAAATTATTAATATCTATTTTTGTTGAAATTTTTTAAAAATGCAAAATCAGAATTATTTTCTGTCGAGTGCGTTATCTAAATAATACCCAAGTTGAAAAACTAAGTGCGGTTCACTAAATTTTGTTCAGTCTTGAAATACGTCTACAGTGGTTTCTCTGTTTTTGTAGAATAACGCAAATTAGCTAAAGTTGTATGATTGGTAACACTAACTCATTTTCCTAATTTTTTTTTGAAATCCGCGTTTCATGAGGTCGCCATTAAAGGCCTAAGTTCTTACTTCTAATACCGTTAATGTTCTTCTTTGTTTCCTGAACCATAAATCACATTTTGTAATTATTTCTATAAAACTAATTACAAATTACCAATTAATAAAGAAATTCATTAAAAAAAGCGATATTTAAACCCCAAATAAATGGTATTAGTATAATTGAAAGATTATCATATGATTTTTTTTTTTTTTTCTTTGTTCATAGATCATAGGGGTGAAAGGGTGATTTCGTATGGAATGCCGTGGATTGGGCATGAATGACGGTGATCAGAAACACACACATTCACTAGTCTGCCGTTTCTAACATTAAATAAAAACACGTGTTTTAAATGTGTCTATTCTTTTTTAGTTTAAAAACTATTTTGGTATCTGCAAAGTGCAAACCCAGCGATGATGATAATAAAAGTGTAATAAAAGGAAGTCCATCCCCATTTCTTCTTCATCGTGACAAACAAAAAAATAAAATAAAACAAACAGACGCACTTCGCAGCAGAGCAAGACATAAAAAAAAAAAAAAAAACAAAGAAGAAGAAGAACTCTAGTTTTTTAATTAGATTCGTCAAATTGAAGCAGAAGAAGACGAAGAAGAACGCAGGAAAGACTATTTTTTTTCTTTTTCTGCTTCCCTGATTTCTCGATTTCGATTAATAACGATGTCGAGTTCTGCCGAGTGTTGGGACTTCTCTGGTCGTAAACCAAGTTTTTCACAGACTTGTAGTCGATTGAGTCGTTATCTTAAGGAGAAGGGTAGTTTTGGAGATCTCACCTTAGGCATGACATGCAAGCCCGACCTCAATGGTATATATAGTAAAGCTTTCCTTTATTTTTCATTTTCTAGATCTGTTTAAATTACGAATCAAAAATTTGTGGAATTGAATTCGATTAAGAAGAACCTTTGTGTATGAGAATTTGTGGAGATGTTTCTGTGTTTGGTTTGAATCATTTTAAGCTATTTTTGTTGTTGTTATAAAGGATTGGAGAATCATCTTTTAATTTTTTGGATCAATTTTTTTTTGTTTTGCAGGAGGAGGAGGTTTTGCTGCGTCACGTCAGCCTACGATGATGAATCTGTTCCCTTGTGAAGCTTCTGGAATAGATTCTTTGGCTGGTCAAGACATTAAACCCAAGGATATGTTTCCGAGACAATCAAGCTTTTCTTCTTCCTCTTCCTCTGGGACCAAAGAAGAAGTTCAGATGATCACTGAGACTAAGTATGTTTACCAGTCAAACGAATCATCTGATACATATAATATACTTAAAGCTAGGTTTTCATCCTAACTTTGTTGGGTTGATTTTGAACAGATCTGAGAAGCTGGAGTCTCAATCTGCTCCATTGACTATATTCTACGGTGGTCGAGTTATGGTGTTTGATGATTTTTCTGCTCACAGAGCCAAAGAAGTCATTGATTTGGCTAACATAGGAAATGCCAAAAGCTTCACGCATGAAGTGAACCAGAAGATTGCTTATACTCAGAACTTTGCCAAGAATCAAACAGAGATTGCTTCTAGCACCAATCTAGCTGCGAGTCCTACAAAAACTGCAGCACCACTAGAGCCTATCCAGCCCAACCCGTCCTCTTTAGCCTGCGGTAATATTTCTCGTCCTCTTTGATCCAACAATCTTTTGGGCTTGGTTTTAGACATATTTTCCTAACTTCCTCTCTTTTTTGATTTGTAGAACTCCCCATTGTTAGAAGAGCTTCGCTTCATCGATTCCTAGAGAAGAGGAAGGATAGGTAAGCAATATCTTGTAAGCACATCTTATGTTGTTATTCCATAGTTTGTTTTGAAGCTAAGTTTCCCACCGTTGTAACCTTTAACAGGATTACATCAAAAGCACCATACCAGATAGATGGGTCAGCTGAAGCGTCTTCCAAGCCTAACCCAGCTTGGCTCGGTTCGCGGTAATCTTTGAGACTATCCAACCCAAAACCCTTACTTGGAGATACCATCTCGTAAGATTCTTTTGATGGTCCATTGTTGCAAATTACCAACCTGCTCGTCTGTTCATTTTTTGTCTTCTATAAATCAGTTTCATCTCTACTAGTTTTGTTTGTTCAATGCGCAGAAAACTCAGTATATTTGTAAGAAAGCAATCTTTATAGCGTTTAATGTTTTATTTGCTTGTGGTGCTCAAGTTCAAGTTTTAAGCCATTGTCCTCTGCCGATCTCAACATTAGCTTGTAACTTTTGTAAGAAACATCAGTTATGTTTTTTTTTTTTGTGTTGACGGTTGTAATATCATCTTTGATTAATCTAATTGTTCTGTTTTCCCTTATTAAACTAAAGCTTCCAGTTAAGCAATACTAATTAAACCATTATTAAATAATTAGCAAGCAATAACTCGTTTTCTTTTAGAAAATAGAAAATAGCTTAAAATGAATGTCTTTATGAAACATTATAATAAAAAATGATTCAAACCAAACACAGAAAAATCTCCAAATTTGGTATTTTATTATACCAAATTTATAGATAACTACATTTCGATATCTATAAATTTGGTATTTTAATTTCGCTGATTAAATAAAAAATGCACAAATTAGAGTATTTTGGTTAATGAATAGTACAAGCTACTTGTGCTTTTCTTTCCTCCTAAAATACTACTTTCAAATAAAATATCCGAAGTCCATCAAAGAAAGACTTTATAAAATATCGAATGAGAATGAGGTAGTGGAGTCAATCAGACCAGGCTTGGTAGGCCACGGGAATTCTGACCGGGCGATAGCTATTTTTTGTTCGGTGTTAATTGACTCTCCAACAATGTTTTTTTTTTTTTTTGTCAAACATACACTCCATTAACTTAAGTTACAAGTTTTTTGGTACTCCACTCTAAGAGGAGTATAATACAATCAACTAACTTATACAGAAGGAAATAACACCATAGTGTATTGCTTAAACAGAAGCGCAACACCCGGAACAAGCTACAACAAAGGGTAGAACAAGCTTGTGAACATCTACAGTAGAAAGAACAAAATGTATAATAAATACTGAAACTAAGATAAAGAGATCTTAAGACCCTATAGATAGTGAGAACCACCAAGAAGATAGGCCACATGAAGTGACAGTAGGCTGCTCAAGACCTATTCATTGGCCGCGAAACGACGATATGCCACAGTGGAATGCTGAGATTCCGACGGATTTTTATAAACCTAGCTCGCACTAAAGATGATAAGTCTTCAGCTTCCTGGAAAGGGAAAGTAGGTTGGGAACAAGTTCCCAGAAGTCGAGTGACGGAGATAAGACCATCTTGCCACACCCCTGTGAAAGAGCTTAAGCGAATGAATAGCAGAAAGGATGAATCAAGACAAAATTGTGTAGTCAAGGGAATGGACTCGTCGAGGAAATTGCTCTCCACTTGGGAGGAAATAAATAAGAAATGGATATTAAAATTGGGCCATAAGGCCAAGCTTCTTGTAAAATGTCTCTCATCAATTCCCTTAACAATGTTTTCAACTTAACAAAACGACCTTAAAAGGCTAGTGTTTTTTTTTTTTTTGACAAACTTCATATACTCTCTCCATTTTATAATGTAAAGTGTTTTAGAGAATACTTTTATTTTATCATATAAGATGTTTTTAAGTTTGGTTATTTTTAAATTAATTTAATATTTTCTATTATGCAATTTTGTTTATAATTGGTTGAACTTTATTAAAATGGTCATTTTTACTCAAAATATCTTATATTTTGAAATGAATTGAGTATTAAATTATGGGAGATGATTCTAATTAGGTATCGACTAACTTAGATAGAAAAAACACAAACTTCCTATTCTTGCACATGATTTCAAAGGCTAGTCCGAAGTTAGTTATGACCTATATGGCTATATAGCTTAAATAACCTAAGATCTAATTATATCCGATTTGGAAAACTGAAAAATTTTAGCTTAAAAAATAAATCGCCAAGAAGACAACACGTAATAATTTGGATAGGACCGGGACTTTCATATAAACAAAAAAATTGGTGGGGACTAAAGTTTGGATGAAATATCAGTTGGGGAAAAAAGAGGAGTTATATAATTATTTCTGACAACGGGACCTGATACAACAAGTTGCATAACCAAGGGCCCCTACGTGGAATACATTGCACTAGGAATCCTAATCATTTAAAGCTTAATTATTGTGTTTCTTCATCTCTTAATTTTAGTATTAAAACGTTGTTATGTTAGTTAGCTTCGTCAGTAAATGTCAGTACATGAGTAGAAGCTTATCTATTACTAGTATTTTCATTTTGGAAGATATTTTGAGTTGGAGCTTGCAGAATCATGTCATGAATTACTCAAGTTTGCAATGAAGAAACTGAACCCGAGTTTGTGACATAGTAATTGTAATTTTGAAATCTTTATAAAATATCTTGATTGGTCAATTTTTTCTTAAAAGACACGAGAAGTAATAAACCCCATAGAAAATTGTACTTTTGAACCCAAAAAAGTGTATAAACATGTGTCTCGCGCAATCTTACATTATCAAATTGATATAATTTTTTTTTTGGATACATGGATTGAGAAAGCTGGCATATATATATATATATACATAGATTACTTGTTTTACAAAATTATTTCTGGGATTTTTTATTGACGTATTTGATCCCGAGGACAAAAGCATATAAACATTAATCGGTATTATCAATTTAATCAAAAGCAAACTTCTATACAATGTGCTTTTAACCTAACCAAAAATTTCACTTTTTTTGTTCTTTTTCTCTAACTTTTTTTTAAGGTAAACGAAATGATGATCACTTTTTTTTATTTGTTTATTTAATCATCATATACTTCTCTTAGAATGATCGTGTTCTTCCTAAAATACGAATATTCCGGTCTGCCCGGCGGTGTATGGAGAGCTCGAAACCTCCACATTTCTTGAAACTTGCGTTTTACATTGCTCTTTTCGTTCGTCATTCATTAGTTGCACTGATCTGCATTCAGCACTACAAAATCCCATCTCTCCTCTGCACACAACCCAATAATACAAAGATCAGTTTCTAGAAACACCCACCAATAAAAAAAAAAAAACTTGGCATATTTGGGGATTTACAATCTCGAGAGTTTGTCTCGATTGTAAGAACAACAACAAACACAAGAAACAAGGGTTTTTAAGGGAATGCGATGGAACTTACTTGTACATGTAAATGTCTTTGCCTTGAAGTTTCTTCTTACACAAGCAACAAGAACTCAGAAACTCTGTCGAAGAAGCCCTAAAACTCTGTCTTTTAATAAGCGGTGGTTCATCTGCGATAACCATCGGCTTCTGCACCACTATGGGATACTCGTTTTCAAACAATTCGAACCCGTCATCGTCGTTGTAATACACTTTGGTCGGCCCGTTTGGGCTGGTGACGTAAGTGTATTCCTCCTCGGACAGATCAATCTCGGGGCACCGGAATCTCCCTGAGTAACGAACCGGATCGTTCCGGTTAATCCCGATGCTGGTTTCCTCTAACGCAGCTACGATACCCAAACCGACTCCACCGGAACCGAACCGCTTCGAGCTAACCGGCGACGGGAATTTCAAATCCAACGGACTTCTGGGACTAGCCGTGTAATCTTCAGGTTGGATAGCAGATCTGCTTCTTGGAACCAACATCTCAGACAGTTTACGGATCATTAGATGAGGTCTCTTGCTTAGTATCATAATCAAGAACTTGACAAAAACAAAAAAAAGACTTAAACAAGAAACTGAGAGGAAAGAAATAAAGAAACAAAGAAGGCGAGGAGAGGTTATAGGAAAGAATCTGATTGAAGAAGAAGGAGGAGAAAGGAAGAGACTTTAGCCCACTGATTTCAACTTCACAAGTTTGGAATTTTGTGTGCTATGATTAATGATTGAAGTTTATAGACCGGCCCCCTCGATTTATTTATTTATCTCTATTATTTTTTTTTGTAATTTTTTTTTTATCGACATCATATATATTTATACACAATTATTGAAATGACCAGGCTCAGATATTTTATTTTATTTTTATGTAGTGATTCCTTTTTTTTCTTTTAATTATTTCATTGGAGTGTGGTAGGACCGTTAGGGACACATTGTTCTTTTTTTTTTTTATCAAGATTCATATGTCCATTTCTGATATTTGTTTTTTATATAACTGGGAATCCAAGACTTTTTCTCTAAGGGAAATATATATATATATATATATATATATATATACCGTGATGTACCTGATATATATTTTTTATGTAAATGTAAGTATGTAAATGTGTTATATATTTAATTCACTGCATTCTATATTAGTAGACCAATTCATCTATACTTGACACGTGTATTGTTTTCTAGTATCTATTTAGCACCTAGTTTATTGGAGTCTGAAACCAAACAGTGGTTTTACTTTTTTGATAGTGATTGTTTTTTTTTTATTATTAAAGCCGAAGATTAGGTGGCAATTTGAAAATGATTGGAATCTTATCCCTAACTTTATTTATTTTCCCTGATTAATCATATTTTCTGATTATTTTCTACACTAGAATTTTTATTTTATATTTATTTTTTAGAATTACGACCGTTTCTCGTCCTTTATTCCAATATAATTTTTCTTGACTTGTAATATCATCAATGCTGGGAAGATATTTTTCTTATTATTATATCATTTAAAGAAAACCCATTGTATTTTTTTAATATCTATCATCATTTTATTTTAAGGCTTAGGGACCTACATAACACGAGCATCATCTTTTTAAGATGGGCTGAAGAAAATGGTTAATGATATAGACCCAATTATAAGATATTGGGCCGAATAATAAAATATCTTCCAAACTCATCGTATATTCTCATATGTGAAGCATATTCTTCAGAATAATAATACGAAAAAATAATCACGAAATTAACGTAGAAAAGGAAAGGACATAAATAAAAACATTTGTTACTAGAAGAATCTTATCCGATATATATTTTTTTCTGTAATAACAAAAGAATGAAAGAAAAAAAAAAAGTGAAGAAATTGAGATCCACATCAAATTCGGATCCGGAAAGGAAACAAGTTCCCGGGTCGTCATTGGAGCTCCGTGTTACAAAAATTCTCCGGAGGTACTCCGTGACGACAACCCAAAAAATAAAAGAAGGTTCGTTCGTTTGGGAAAATTTAAAAATCCCAAAGAAGCAAAGATTGTTCTAATAAACTATCCCCTCCGTAATCTTCGATTGGTAAAATCTCCGTAAAACGATCACCGGCGAAGTCGTCGGAGAAGTCATAAAACCCAGGAAACACCCCGAAATCCATCGGAAGCAAATCCAAAAACGAAAGATCATAGTCCACTGTCGATGTTGTAGTAGCGACAGATGCAGAGGTAGAAGGAGACTCAGGTCGGATCTCGGATCCGGGTACTATACCCGATTCTTCTTCTTCTTCTCCTTTGACAACACTGTCTTGGTTGTTGTTGGCGAACCGAGCAGCCGCTTCTTGGATCTCCGGAGGCGTCAAAGACCTACCTCCTGAGATAGAGGGTGGGTTATCTGGGAAATTGAAACCGGCGTCGCGGCCGCGGAGGCAAAACTGAGCGGCGTCGAAAGCACGGGCAGCTTTCTCGGGGGTGTCGTAAGAGCCCAACCAGATACGTTCCCTGCTGTGTGGGAGTCTGATCTCAGAAACCCATTTACCCCATTTCCTCTTCCTCACTCCTTTGTATTTGGACTGCATCGCCGTGTTTCTCTTCTCTTCCTCTTCCTTGATCGCTTTCGCTTGCTTCTTCACCATTGCAACAAAACCCGGTTTGGTTTGGTTTGGTTTAGTTTGAATTATGTTCCGGTTTAAGGTTTGTTTATCTCTGAGTTGTAGTGTTCAGTTGTGTTGTGTGTGTAGTTATTTCTGTTATGAATAGATGTTTGTTTGGTGTGATTTTGGAAATTGCGGCTGTGTGGGTATTTATATATATACTTAATGAGTTATGATGAGCCATGAGGAGTGGAAGTGAGAAGTGAGGAAGAAGAAGAAGATCAACGCTGACTGGCGCGTGAAGATGATGAGACACGTGGATGATTGTTTGGACTGGGTAACGCGGGAATAGTGATGACTGTTCTTCTGTCTTTGTCGTGTTCCTTGTTTTCCACGTGATCAAATACTCCCACTCTCTTTTTTGTCTTTTTTTCAATATATCTGATGATTATCTATATTTTGTTCACGCACACGTTTAATTTAAAATACTGAAATTTTCGTGGCGACTTCACTTCTGTTTGTAGAAGTTCAAGAGTCAGTACTTATTTTTTTCTCAGATTACTAGTGGGTATTGAAGGTAGCTCGAACAAACATGTACTAAAATACATATGAGAAATTACACTGAACCAGACGCAGCTTGACTTGGTTGATATTTCTGCTCATGATGCTTTCTTTGATGCGGACACTAATGTACTAACTGTATAAAGAAGTCTCTATCTATTGGTTCTGACTTCTGTCTGCTACAAATAAGTCAATGGTTAAAGAGTTCATCAAGAAGGAAGCGCAAGACTCACTAAAATAAAGGAGGACATTTTTCTAAAATGTTACGACTTACGAGGATCAGCTTCTAGCTACCATTTGAAACTTAATTAGTGGTCAATGTAAAATATCTTTTCTTTTTCAATACGACGAGCAGCTAGCGCTGTAGGCTTTATAGCAGGGATCTCTTTTGCTTCATTGAGTTCCTTGATTCTTCTGTTTTCGCAATCATAAACTTCTTTATACACTTGGCACTTCTCACGACGGAGCTATTGTAAAATTTGAGGCAGAAATCATCAATTTGTATGTACCAAATAAAAAGAATTTTTATAAAGGGTTGAGTGGCAATATTTGTTTGTTACTTTATCTCTCTTTTGTCAAAAAGATGCAATTATAATATGGGGTTTTAAATCCTGCTGATCACTATTTGATGACACTAATACAACAACATTAGTTTAAAAGTTGTAATCTACTTGAAAGCTTTCTAACAAAAAAAGAAGAAGATATTGTTATCTAATTCTAAACCATTTTTTGTGCTAAAGTGATATATGAAGTAAATAAAAAAAAACTTCTGATTTACAAAATGGTGGTATGAATTTCTGTGAAACTTAATTATTTTTGTTAAACATTATAGTTTTAAAACTTTATATCAAGAAATTGAATACTATGAATTACTAGATCTTATTATAAATAAAAACATTATAATAGTATCTGTAAATCATTTAAACTGGAATTAAACCAAAGTTTTAAAAAGCTAAAAATAAGGTAAACTTGGTAGGTTGTTGCTAAATTAACTGGAGATGTTGATTGAATTCAGTGTCACACCCATAAAAAGAAGAAGAAAAAAAAAAACTTCTGATGTACCCAAAGCTAAAGGGGCTTTTATAATAATAATAAGTGTCAGCAGAAAAAAAAGAAGCGTTTCCGTCTCTGCTAATTTACTAAAAGCCACTCAAAATCTTGAAGAGCGTGTACACCAGCAACTTCGAGTTTCCATCGCCTGAGAACGAGAGAGAGGGAGAGAGAGAGAGAGAATGGCGATGCCGATGCCAACTCGTCAGCTATTCATCGACGGTGAGTGGAGAGAGCCCATCTCGAAGAAACGAATCCCGATCGTGAATCCGGCTACCGAAGAGGTCATTGGTAAAAAAGCCCTTTTCTTCCCTCTCACTATTAGATCCACCATCTTCCCAGTTCAAAAAGATTTGTACTTTTCTTTACTTCTTAGTCAAAATGTGGAGTTTTTGCTTCTAGGGGGAGCCTTCTAACTCTATCCATGGCCGTTTTTTTTTTTTTTTTTTTTTATAATTTTGGCTGAGCAATTGATGCAAGGATTTGGATGAGTCAGGTGAAATCCCTGCAGCTACATCGGAGGATGTGGATGTTGCAGTCAACGCTGCTCGAAGAGCTTTTTCAAGGAATAAAGGGAAAGATTGGGCTAAAGCACCAGGAGCTCTTCGTGCTAAGTATCTACGTGCTATTGCCGCTAAGGTATTCACTTGATGATGGTGATGGTTTGCTGAGATATCTTCACGCCTCAGTTTTTTTTTTTGTTCAGATATTTTGTGTAATCAGTTTTTGATGTTCTGTATCTGATATGTTTAGGTTAATGAAAGGAAGTCAGATCTGGCAAAGCTTGAGGCTCTTGATTGTGGTAAACCATTGGATGAAGCAGTCTGGGATATGGTACTGTTGCGTTGCCTTACTTTTTGTTTTCTATAATGTTGGGCCCTTCTTTGTAGGTTTTAATCTTGATGTGATTGTTTGATCTCCTGCAGGAAGATGTTGCTGGATGTTTTGAATTTTATGCTGACCTTGCTGAAGGATTAGATGCTAAGCAGAGAGCTCCGGTCTCGCTTCCCATGGAGACTTTTAAGAGTTATGTTCTGAAGCAACCTCTTGGAGTTGTGGGACTTATTACACCATGGTAACTACTGCTGGTTACCTTTTTTATGTTAAACTATTTGGATGTCTATCGCACCTATTATATGTTTGTAAAGCCCAATCTGACCAGAAGAAACTGAGTCTCTGATCTTGTTTGTTATTGAAGGAATTACCCCCTTTTGATGGCTGTTTGGAAGGTGGCTCCTTCACTTGCTGCAGGATGCACTGCGGTTCTCAAGCCATCAGAGCTGGCATCCGTGTATGTAGTTGTGTATAATCGGTTTCGTTATGCTTCTGTATTGGTACTTCTTCGAGCTCTGATTTCTCTCATGGTTTTAATTTCAGCACTTGTTTGGAGCTTGCTGATATTTGTCGAGAAGTTGGTCTTCCTCCTGGGGTCCTCAATGTTTTGACTGGTTTAGGTTCGGAAGCTGGTGCTCCTTTGTCATCACACCCTGGTGTGGACAAGGTATTGGTCTTTGAGACATACATTAAATACAAGTCCCCAAGTCAACACAATTTTCTAAAAAAGGCTACTGACTACACCATCATTTCAGTATAACGTCTACGGTTCTTAGAAGCTAAATGAAAAGTTATGTTTTTTTGGCAGATTGCATTTACTGGAAGTTTTGCCACAGGAAGTAAGGTCATGGCAGCTGCTGCTCAGTTGGTGAAGGTAATTTAAATCTCTGAAAATTCTGTTTTATATTTCTTCATTTCCCTTTTGTTTCATCAAAGAATGTCAATTACACATCACTCATGGCATTGTTCCAGCCTGTTTCTATGGAGCTTGGTGGGAAGAGCCCTCTCATTGTGTTCGATGACGTTGATCTTGATAAAGGTGAATGTCACAAAAATTAATTTAGTGGATGTTAAGTTTTTCTTTAAATATCTTCGTCTTGTACATGTTATATTCGAGCTAGTACAAATATTTTGGTTGCTTATTTGCTGAGTAGACATGTCTTGGATATGGTCTTAAAAGATGAACTCTATGTATGTTTTGACGCCTGCAAATGATAGCTGCTGAATGGGCTCTCTTTGGCTGCTTCTGGACAAATGGTCAAATCTGCAGTGCGACTTCCCGCCTTCTTGTTCATGTAAGTGTCAATCTTATTCTTACATTTAGGCTGAATACAACATGTGGTAATATTTATTACTGGAGAAGTGAATGTTCCAAGTTATAAGGTAAGGTTTTTCAATGAAAGTCAATGACATTAATCACAGATCAATCACAGATCACAGATTTCCGATAGGAATAAATTACTGCTGGATACATTTGCAGATCCTTGTCTAATTATGTTGAATATGTCTGACGTTAAATTTTATTTTCTCTATTCTAGGAAAACATCGCAGCTGAATTTATAGAAAAGCTTGTGAAGTGGAGCAAGAACATTAAAATTTCAGACCCCATGGAAGAAGGATGCAGGCTTGGTCCTGTCGTTAGCAAAGGACAGGTAAAAAGGCTCAGTGATCGTTTATCTGTCTTCCTATTTTTTTCATTCCCCATCAAGTTGCTAAATCTAAATGCATTACTAGAAGCAGGAAAGAAAACTGATGAGAGTCTTATAACAATTTGGAAATTTTCATAGATTGAGTTCTGTACTACGGCTAACCTCTATTTCTGATTCGTTCAGTTTGTAGAGCATCAGTCAAATCAAATCTAGCATATGATGTTTCATCAAGCTTGTCATGTTCTTACTTTCGTAGTCAACTTCTATGATCATATAATCTTGATTCTTGAATGAGCTGACAAATGTAAATATTGCAGTATGAGAAGATATTGAAGTTTGTCTCAACGGCTAAGAGTGAAGGAGCAACGATCTTGCATGGTGGTTCCCGACCTGAGGTATTATATCTCTCTCTGTTACCTATTCCTGATGCTGTTTCTTCCAGGCTATGATGATGAACGTTATAAAATTTCTATATCTCACAGCATCTTGGAAAAGGCTTCTTTATTGAACCAACCATCATAACTGATGTTACAACTTCGATGCAAATATGGAGAGAAGAGGTGTTCGGGCCTGTTCTTTGCGTGAAATCATTTGCCACTGAGGACGAGGCAATTGAGCTAGCAAATGACTCCCAGTAAGATAACGTTTCTCCAGAAAGTGAAATCTGATTAAAGCCCATCCGTTGCCAATGGTGTTTTAAACGTCTTTATCAATTAAGATCTTATGTGGCTGAAAATCATTCATTGATAAATGACAGTTACGGACTAGGAGCTGCAGTGATATCTAATGATGCAGAAAGATGTGACCGTGTAAGCCAGGTCAGTGCCCATTTCTTGAACCATGCTGTTTCCTTTACATGCGTAGCAAGTGAAACTACAAACAAAACCGGAATAACGCAAATAATTGGTTCTACTTTGTTAGGCCTTTGAAGCTGGGATTGTGTGGATTAACTGCTCGCAGCCTTGCTTTACTCAAGCCCCATGGGGTGGAGTCAAACGCAGTGGGTTTGGACGTGAACTTGGAGAATGGTACATCTCTTTTTTCTATCAAAAAGTTCTTAAAAACTTAATAATCTTGATGGCTTGTACCGAACAACTCTTGTGTGCTTTTCAGGGGACTTGATAACTACTTGAGTGTGAAGCAAGTGACTCTCTACACTTCAAACGATCCATGGGGATGGTACAAATCCCCCAACTAAGTAATGGATACAATGATACATTGTCATGAAAATGGAAACCAAACCAAATACTGTATGTATGTTCCATCTTGGTGCTTTTATAATAAGTCTTGTCAAATTTTAGTCCTGAAACTCGTATTGTAAAACCTTGAATAAAGGATGCTTTGGTGTTGTTGTTTGGTTGTTCTAAAAGGCCAACAATATTTGATGCACCATGTTAGGCTCTGGTGCAGCAATATCAAGAAGATGAACCAATTTATGTCACCTTCAAGTCACATCAAAGTTAAAAAAACTCACATGGCAATCAAACTCCAAATCAGAAGATTTTTTTTACTATTATTTGCTTAGAAAAAGCATTTAATGAGATCCGATGACTATTGGAATTTTTAATAGTAGTAAACTGTTTAGTCATCAATCTAAACAAATCTGAAAAAAAGAAGAAGATAAAAAAGTGGTAAACAAGACAGGTCTCATCTCTGGCGCTTATCCTTAAAAAAAGTGTGGTGAATGGTGAGTGTGACTTGGAGGACCCATCACCGCAACATTACAGCTTCTTCTTAGATCTTGCTAACCACAATTTTTACTCGCGACGCTGTCGATTAGATCTTCTAAAAAAAACTCCACCTTTTTTTAATTTTCTCCGACGAGATCTTCCCTCTCAAAAACTCATCCTTTTGTTCTGAATCCCCGATATTGCGGTGCCCATTATTCTGTTTTACGTAAAGTTGGGAACTTTCTTGTGTGTGTGAGAGAGAATTCGAAGTATTTCGTGGGTTTGTTTGTTGAAAGATCTGCGAATTTTGGAAAAAAATGGGGAGCTCAATGGAGGAGAAAGTGGTGGCTGTGATCATGGTCGGTGGTCCAACCAAAGGTATGGTTCTACCTCAATAGCAAATGATTGTGAAATCTCGATTGATCTTTAAAAAACGATTTTGTTAGATTTGGATTGTGTTTGATCACATCCAATGCGTTTCTTTGTTGTTTTCGTTCTTAAATTTCGTGTGTCTGAATGTTTATGGTTCTGATTCTTGTTTCGATATTTGTTCACTGAGTGATCCACAGGTACTCGGTTTCGACCATTGTCACTGAATATTCCAAAGCCTCTGTTTCCTATTGCGGGACAACCAATGGTGCATCATCCAATTTCAGCTTGTAAAAGAGTAAATCTCTTCGCCCCATTTCAACAATTCAGATCAATGGAGAATTGAGATAGAATGATGATGATGATGATGATAAAACGAATCCCTTATTGTTTGCAGATTCCAAATTTAGCTCAAATATATCTTGTTGGCTTCTATGAGGAAAGGGAATTTGCACTTTATGTCTCAGCCATCTCTAATGAACTCAAAGTTCCTGTTAGGTTAATCAATCTCTCTTCCTCTGCATCAGATTCAACTCAAGTATCAGTGACTTAGTTTTATGTACCTCTGATTTTTTTGTTCTCTTGACTTTTTCAGATATCTGCGAGAAGACAAACCACATGGTTCAGCTGGTGGGCTGTATCACTTTAGAAATCTTATTATGGAGGATAGCCCGGTTAGTCTCCCAAGGATCTTACTATATTCAATCATTTCTTCTGGCTATAACTGTTTATGGACCAAGTGTCTCTTCTCACATTTGGGTTCTTGTGTTTACGTTGTTGCAGTCTCATATCTTCCTGCTTAACTGTGATGTTTGCTGCAGTTTCCCTTTGCCCGAAATGCTTGGTATGTTCTTCTTTTCTTAGACCGAATCTTGTTTGGACTCATATTTTGGTTTTAAAAGATCCTTCTTGCTCTTGCTACTTAATCAACAGAGGCTCACAGGGGATATGGTGGAATTGGAACTCTTCTTGTGATCAAGGTTCGTGATTGCATATGATTAGTCTTGTTTTTGTTTTTTGCAGGGTTAATCAAATTTGCTTCTGCGTTTTGTTTCTTTAGGTCTCTCCTGAATCAGCCAGCCAATTTGGAGAATTGGTTGCAGATCCAGTTACTAATGAGCTGCTTCATTACACTGAGAAACCCGAAACTTTTGTATGTACATTTATCACTGAAATGACTCGATCTTTGTAGCAACTTAAAGATTTGATTTTGATGTTTCATATTGGAAATACAGGTCAGTGATCGTATCAACTGCGGTGTCTATGTATTTACACCTGAAATTTTTAATGCCATAGGAGATGTTTCTACTGAGAGGAAAGATAGAGGTAAAGCAGTAACAAAGATCTTACAACATAATTTGTGTTTTCTTGTCTTAGCTTCCATATGTAAAGACTCTTCTCATCTGTTTCCTCTGTTTTTCTTCCCTTTTGTTTGTTGTAGCAACTCTAAAACGTGTTTCCAGCTTCGAAGCTCTTCAACCGGCAACAAGGTTCGTTGCTTGTCTCTTTGTCCATTACTGAAAAAAATCCTTTGCATCATCTTCTTATATGATACTTTATAACTTTTTAAAATAGGATCCCGACAGATTTTGTAAGACTGGATCAAGATATCCTTTCTCCTCTAGCTGGAAAGAAACAGCTATACACATATGAGACCATGGACTTCTGGGAGCAAATTAAATCTCCCGGGTATGCCTTGCCTTGTGTTTCCCTCATTTCTTTTAAGCTGCAAGGAGACAAAAATTTTAGCAGCAGCTAAAACAGGGAAGGTGTTTATGGCTCTGACTTATGGGTTGACTTTTGCACAGAATGTCACTGAGGTGTTCCGGACTCTATCTTTCCCAATTCCGCTTGACCTCTCCCCAACTGTTGGCTAGTGGTGATGGAACAAGTAGTGCAATTGTAATTGGTGATGTTTACATACATCCTTCTGCAAAAGTACACCCAACTGCTAAGGTACTTAGCTCCGATTCTGTCCCATAGGCTATATTTAATAGACTTTTCCTTATTCCACTTTTATCACAAAGCATTCTGTTACGTCTATTAACACAGATTGGTCCCAACGTCTCAATCTCTGCAAATGCTCGTGTTGGACCGGGTGTCAGGCTTATCAGCTGTATCATCCTTGACGATGTGGAGATCATGGTATGACTTCTCTAATAACTAATAAGCGACTAAAATAAAAACAGGTAAAGTTTTTTCGAGGTTGACACTTCAGTGCTGTTTTCCCAGGAAAATGCTGTGGTGACTAATGCAATTGTTGGGTGGAAATCTTCTATCGGAAGATGGTCCCGCGTCCAGGCATGTTTCTCTCTTCCGCTTAGCTTTTAAGAGTCTAACTCATACTTTTTGGACCTTGAAATGTTTCTGTTTGGTTCCTTTACAATGAACATGAAGTTCGACTTTGTTGATCACAGGCTGAGGGAGTCTACAATACCAAACTCGGAGTTACAATTCTCGGTAATTTGTTTTTTTCTTTTTATCCTCATTTTCTCCATTGTTGCTCCTGTTTACACTCAGACAGCAGAATCCCCTTGTAGATAGAAAACTAACTCCAAACATAATGGTTGCAGGAGACTCGGTTTCAGTTGAAGACGAGGTTGTGGTGACCAGCAGTATTGTTCTTCCAAACAAGACACTCAATGTCAGTGTTCAAGACGAGATCATTTTGTAATTGGAAAATGAAACCAACCCAGTTGGGAGTGGGGAGCCACATCATCTCCCATCTGATTCAAAAATCACAGAAGCAAAAAATTTGGGAATTATTTCACATGTATTATCATTTATTTACACCAAGAATTTTCCAACTTTGTATCAAATTCCATTATACTTAGTCACAACTTTGTATCAACTTTGCATACTGAGTTTTTTTGGCACATGATAATAAAGCATTTGTGTAGTTTGGCACTGTTCTTGCTATATATCCCATGAAGCTCTTTGAACAATGGTACCAATGCCTTTCCTAGTCCAATCTCCATCAAGTGTAATGCAGTGTATAAATATTAACATAGCACAAATCTTTCCCCTCTGAACAAAGCAGATAAGGAGATTCATAGCCTGAACTTCCGGAGAAGCCGGCTACCAAATTTACTCTGCAATCTCAAAATCTCCTTAGCGAAAGCCTGATTCCCAGTCAGAAGAAGCCCATTCAGAACTCGATTAAAAGTGAATTTCCGGGGTATAAACCCTCTCTCAACCATCTCAAGCAATAGTTTACCAGCGACCACCATATCTTCCGATCTTTTTCTCACAAACATCCCACTTATCAGTATATTATAAGTATCCAGATTTGGCAAGCAATCCCCACTCCCCATCTTCTCAAACAAACCCAACGCTTTCTCAATCTCGCTGCATTCTGAATAATAGCGTATCGTCATATTGTATGTCTGGAAGTTTGGCTTACAGCCTTCATCTACCATTCTCTGCATCAAATCCTCTCCACGACTGAACTTTCCAGCGTGAAACAACCCTCTTATCAACACATTATAAGTAGTCACATTCGGTTCATAACCTTTCCTCACCATTTCCTCAAACATGACAACCGCATTCTCAACGCTATCTTTCTTACACAAAACTTGAATCATAGCATTGTAAGTCGCAACAGAAGGAAGCACACCTTCTCTAATCATCTCATCGAAAACATTCCTCGCCCGGTTGATCTCCCCGGCGACACCAAACCCGTGAACCACAGTAGTATAAGTAACAACATCGATTTCACAATCCCGTTTCTTCATCTCCAAGAAGAATTCCCAAGCTTGTCTAATCTGACCAGATCGAAAAAACCCTTTGAGCATTGTGTTATAAGTGGTCAAATTAGGGTTTATCCCTCTCTCAACCATCTCTTTCAAAACCTCTAAAGCCTTAGGCGTACGTTTAATCAAACACCAACCATTAACAATCACATTGTAAGTAACAGTATCAGCACTAAACCTTCCCCTAAGAGCCCTAAACAACTCATAAGCTTTCTCAACGCGTTTGGATTTACACAACACATCGAGAATCGTATTGAAAGAAGCCAAATCCTGGAAACAACCATGCTCGTGCATATTGAGAAACAGCTTTACGGCTTTATCAGGTTTCCCGGTGGAAGCGTACCTCTCGGCGACGATTGCGAAGGTTTTGGGGGAAGGACCGATGCGGAGAGAGCGCATACGGTGAATGAGTGACCAGACGGTGGTGTGGAGGTGAAGACGGGCGGCGATGTCGATCGCGAGGTCGAAGGATGAAGCATCGTGGATATAATTGCGGTGGTGAGTGTCGAGGAAGTGGAAGAATTCGAGAGCTTTAGGGCCGTGGTTCCAGAGGCGTTTGAGGATAGAGTTTACGAGATGTGGAGTCCAAGGTGTTGTTTTGACGGAGAGTGGAGATTGATCGTCGTCTAGCGTTTGGTGAGTTGTGGTGGGAGATGAGAGGATTAGCTTAGCTATGGCGGCGAAATCTGCCGGTGGTGGTTTCAGATTGACCCCGGCGGCCGAAGTATTAAAAAGACGTTTCATTTCATTGACTTGTTTCAATTTTTTTTTTCAGGTCTTCTTAAAAAAAGTGAATTTGTAGGGTTAATTTGTGAAGTTGTATGTAAAACAATATTTTACCCCTTAAGACAAATATAGCGGTTTTAACTTATTGACATAATATATGGAACCTTTGTTACTGGGCTTTGGGTAGAGAGGCCTTCGTTTTGAGATTGTGACATCACCTAATGGCTAATGGGGGAGGCTATTTGGATCTTTCTTTGTGAATGGTGTCACGTTCGTTCTCATCCCGATGATCACTTGACGTAAAACCAAGTAGCGGAGTAGTATATAGGCCTGAGCGCTGGCATATTCGATACGGTTCTGGATAAATCTGTTCGATTCTGAATTTTTACGGTCAAAAGATTTATGATTTATTTAGATATTTTAGATGATTCGGATACGCTTCAGATTCCAGATGTATAGCCAAACCTTTTTGTTTATAGTAACATATCATGCCATGCACGAAATGGATTCGTTATTGTTTCCTTTTTTTTTTTTTTTTTTTTTTAGCACATACCTTCACTACTAATCCAATGGGTTGGAACCTTTTACAAAAGTGTCTCCTTATGAGATACACCGACAAGAAAACAGAAAGTATTACAAAGATTACAATGTTTCAAAAGCCTAATGAAACATCCCAAACCAAGTAACAAGGGAGAGTTAATAAAAGATAAATAGTAAGTTTTGAATTCCTCCTATTTATTTTCACTGGAACTTTTGGATTTGAGACAGAGATACACCTCATGAAGATTTTATAAGTTCTATGTAGATTTTGTGAATCTCCAAAAGTACATGTACATTTATGTACTCTCTTTTTTTTTTACATTAATGAATTGAATATTTCCTTTTCAAAAAAAAAAAAAAAATAGACAGTAACTGCTGTAGTAATTACTGGTTATCAAAAGAAAGAACGAAGGGGGGGGGGGGGGAAATAAATAACAGTAAGTAGAGGAGAGTTGTCATTGTCAGAGAGAAAGAAAGAGCAGACAAAAGGATCGTAAAAATCAAATATAGAACGAATGGGTCCCTGAAAAGATTTTGACCGTGAAGACACAATATTACGTTTATCTGACAACACATGAACACATCACTCATCTCTTTAGATTCTCTTCTCCCCCCACAGCTCTCTCACAAGATCTTGCACAACATCAATCAAGATCCGATCCCTACAGATTCTCTTGTAATTAATCTCTTCTCTCTCTTATTTATGGAACTCCCCTTCTTCACATTGATTTCTGCGTCCTTTGACGTTCAAACTTAAAAAAGAAACGCTTCCTCTGTTTTGCTGGATTCAAGATAGAGAAAAACAATGGCTCTCGGGGATTTATCTTCCTCTTCTTCTGCTTCCTCGGAGTTACATGTTCTTGCCGTTGATGATAGTTTCGTTGATCGTAAAGTTATTGAGAGATTGCTTAAGATCTCTGCTTGTAAAGGTACCAAAAAGAAAAGCAAAGCCGTTTCTATTAATATCTTCCTTCTTCTTTAGTTTGGTCTCTAATTCGTTTTGTGGGGTTGTTTATATATATAGTGACGACTGTTGAGAGTGGGACTAGGGCTCTTCAGTATCTTGGTTTAGATAAAGGATCTTCTGGTCTTAAGGTATTTTTATTCATATTCTTTCTCTGATAAAGTCTCTCTGTTTTCTGACCATAAACAAACCCTAAAGATTGAAAAACTTGATGTGTTCTTCTGCTGGTTTGGCTCCCAAGAAACCTCAGATTTAAGTATTTAACTAATTAAGATCAAAAGTTTTAAACCTTTGGCCATTTTTTATATAAATGGATGATTTATCATCAGTTATTATTTTTAAATATTGAGGTTTTGTGTATAATTGAGGATTTGCTTTATGATGACGTTTATATGATTTTTTATTGATAAACAGGATTTGAAGGTGAACTTGATAGTGACAGATTACTCTATGCCAGGATTAACGGGATATGAACTCCTCAAGAAGATTAAAGTAACCTTATCTGTTTGTCATTTATTTAAGCAAGATTTGAATTAGCTTTTCTCGTACAAACTCTGCTGTATGGCTTTTTCTTACCAGGAGTCTTCAGCATTCAGAGAAATACCGGTAGTCATAATGTCGTCTGAAAACATACAACCTCGTATAGAACAGTAAGTCACTGTAGTTAATAGATAGATACAAACTGAATCAATTATGAATCTTCTTAAGACTTGTAATCTGATTTTGTGTCTATCCTCTTTTTTCTTTGTTGTAGATGTATGATAGAAGGAGCAGAGGATTTTTTGCTAAAACCGGTGAAATTAGCAGACGTGAAGCGGATAAAAGAACTTATAATGAGAGGTGGTGAAGCTAAAGAAGGATTAACCAAAAGCCCTAGCCCTAAGAGAATCCTACAAAACGACATTGATTCATCTCCATCATCGTCATCTTCATCAACATCGTCGTCTCAGGATGTTTCCTCTCTCGATGACGACACTCCATATTCCAAGAGGATGAAATTAGAGCCTAGCTAGGGTTCATGATTAAGCTCAGCCTTCTCATTTATTTTCTTGTTATTCTGTAATAGATATTAATTGAGCTAAGATGTTGGGTAAATTCTTGTTTTTACATTTGCAATTCAAGATCCTGATGCTCATCTCATGACTCTGTTTTTTTTTTTTTTGGTGGTTAAAACAAAAGGAGATCAATGTAAAAATATGATTTTAACAATTTTTAAAGTTAAACTAAAGTTGCCCATATTGTTCCCTAATTTACTGCCAGATTAATTGTGTTATTTAATGTAGCAACTACTTAAAAAGTAAACGTAAAAAAGATTTGTATATGATCTTCCATGTGACATACACGATTTCACTTTTACGTATTATTCAAGATTCATATAAGTTTTCAAACAAATAAATAATCCTAGACTCCTACTAGTTGTAAAGAATAGTAAGCTTGTCTTCACTTACGTGTCATCTTATGATTGGTTCAGTGATGTCTGTGTTAGACCGTTGAGACTTGGAGACCATTGCAGTCTTATCCCAAAACTCAGAAGGACACAGAAAATTTTCTTGGTGGTCTCTCCAATGGCTTTCTCAGCGACTCTGTCTCAGCTTTCTTCTCTTTCTACCATCTCCTCTTCGTTACCATTTTCTTCGAGAGGATTCCCTCTTCGATCTCTACCTCAATTCACAGTCAAAGCAGAAGCAGGGAAAGAGAAGAAACAGAGCACACAGGCCAAGTCAGATGGGGAAGCACCACCAGCTGCCACCAAAACACCTAAAACTCTTCCCAAGAAACCGGTTTACTCGAGTCTGTTTCTTCACTTCCGTTTTATACATGTTGAATCCAATAACAGAGTTTTGATATTTCTTTACATTTTTTGTTTGTGGTGGATGGGAAAACAGTGAAGAAGGGCCAAATCGTTCGTGTTGACAAAGAGAAGTACCTCAACAGCATCAATGTACGGTTAAAGTCTTTCCCGGTTTTGAAGATGCTTCATTGATATCGGTTTCTGAAACTTTTTTTTGCTTCGTTTGTTGAAATGATCCACAGTACTTATCAGTTGGACATCCTCCTTTCTACAAAGGACTTGATTACATATACGAAGATCGCGGCGAGGTATAACCCACCGAATCAATCCCTTTTGAATAAATATCACAAGAGATTTCAAGCTTACCGAACAAGTATCTAAATCTTGCAGGTCTTGGACCTTCGTGTTTTTGAGACTGGAGAGTATGCACTTGTAAGTTTCCACAAAATTTGTTTATTCTGTTGAGTGAGCTAGAGAAGAGAGAGCTAATGGATTGTGAATTTTGGAGATATCAGGTTGGATGGGTAGGTATCCCGACTGCACCGGCTTGGCTACCAACAGATATGCTCATCAAGGTACTCAAAACTCCTCATTACATAAACCATAAGTAACAGTAACTTCTTTCATGTCAAGTTATGATTGTTTTCAATTTTTTTTGGGTCCCCAATGCAGTCTGAGAAACTTGTTTACGAGCGAATGTAAAGCCCAAAAGCTTCCAAGAAGAATCCTTAAACTGATACGAAGGTTGTCTGTAAAGCTGAGATGAACGATACTTACCACTGGTGCCATCATGATCATGTCTTCGAGTTTTTGAGAAAGAATCAGTGTTACCTCACAAAAATGTTCTGGAATGTAAAGACATATGATCAGATTGAACCAATTATTATAAGAATGCAGCCTCAGAAGATGCATTCCTTAACGATTTCACACATTCTTTGTTATGATCCGCTCTAATCATCGCTACTTCAGCAACCATTCTTCCTAGTCAATGGTTCTCGCTTTCTTTATTAACATGTGTGTTTGTAAAGGCTCATCCACTTCCTTAGAAAAGTTTCTTTAGAGACTTGGAATTTAGAAAAACCGAGATGTACACTTTTGTAAAGAGTTGTGGTTGGCATCGTTATGGTGAGGAGAACAACATGATTACTTCATCCGCTTGTGAGATTTGTTTGTGGCATCATGAAGTCGAACTTTTCTGTGATAACATTAAAAAATGATCTGTTGTTGTATTAGATAAAAGAGTAATCTTGGTTTTATGTGTATATGATTCACAAACGTCAATGAAACTTATTGCCGAGATGACAACACTCTAAGCATAACCACAAAATTGTTGTTTCTGATGAAACTGAAGGCAAAAATGTAGAAGAAAGTTTCATGAAACTCTTGAACTTCTTTCTCTCTGACTCTCTCTTCTCTCAAGCTCTGTCAAGTCCCCTAAATGATGGAGACAAGCGAATTGTGCCACGACCACGTTGCTGGAAGCCTACTTCTCCACTACTATTACTCGTCTGATCATAGTCCTTCCTGCAAGATGGACAACGAGCTTCGTTTTCACTGATCTTCTTGTGGCAGAAGAGACAAATCCGAAACCCACAAGGACATGGTTTGAAACTTAGATCAGTTTCGTCCATCACTTCAGAGCAAATAGGACATTCTTCATCATCACCTTCTTGCTTCCCAGAGTTAGTAGACCTCTTCTTCTTTTTACTGTTTCTGTGAATCGCCTTCTTTTGAGGTGAAGAAGCTTCATGCTTGCACCTGTTGTCTTTATGAAAGAGCTTCTTCTCAAGGGTAGACTTGTTGTTCCTCCTCTGGATTGTATTTGGAACTAGATCTTCTCCTTGCTCAAGCTTAAAGGTGTCGTCTTTATCATTCTCAAAGGAGTTCAACGCATCTCTAAACCCATCCCAGTTGTCATAAGCATCGTCGAAAACTTCCTCCTCTTCATCAGTCGTCATCTGCTTAGAACAACAGAAACAATCTTCACTAACAACAGATGAGCCTCTGCTGCTCTTGAGTAGTACACTCGTGGGACTACCACTAGCAGACGATGTCTTTACAATCTCATCATCACCATCATTGCTTCTTTCTTCATGATAACCATCAATCCGCCAAGCTTTCTTATCAGTAAGTTTATTTAACAAAGATTGCAATCTACGGCCTATTTCTTCTTCGTCTACGTTTGCTTTTTTCCCTATTAAACCATTCATTAACAAAACAAAGTCATCATCATCATCATCATCATCATCATCAACACTCGAAAGATTGAACCAAAAAAAATCATTTGAAACTTACATTGATAAATCCATTGCTTGCGACGATCATCAATCTTCCACTGCTTCAGCTTACAAATCCAATTCGCCTGCAACGTCACAAGATTCAATTCCATATATCAAAAAAAAAAAAAAAAAACGTAATTTTACGATTAATCAACAACCCAAAAAAACAAAAAAACACGATTTCTACTAGGGATGTTGGATCGATCAGGCCATAGTATTGTAATTTATAATCCGATTGCGAAAAAAACTTGATCGAAGAAGAAGGAACCTTGCTGCGTTTCTTGGAGAAATCTCTAGAAATCGGAGAGCCATGAAAGAGGTCGTCAGAGTCTGTGATGGAATCAGCAACCATGATTATAATGAATCTTCAGAGCAACACACACAGAGAGTAATGTTGTCGCTCAGAAAGAAAGAAAAAAACCCTAATACTTAAATCCGGATTAAGAGAGAGAGAGAGAGAGATGGAGAAATCGGAAACTGCTCTGCTACGCTCCTTCTATTTCTCACTCTCCAAGAACCAAAAGCTTCTGTGTGTATGTGTGTAGCGGTCTATATATGCGGTTATCTCGTTCGGGAATTTACCCCTGGTTTGACTCTGTATTTACGAAGCCATACCCCTGCTTCGTGGGAAAACGACGTCGTTTGTTTTTGGTCTTTGGTCGTTTTTTTTTTTTTGTCTATTGTTCAAACTTGGACTACAAGGTAATTTACCACATTTTTCCATAACAAAATTAGTAAAAAAGAGATGCATTTTGAATAATTAAGCAAACTAATTTAGGGAAAAATGGATTTATTTTGAATTAAAAAAGCAAACTATACATATATATATACACACACAATTGTTTCCCCTAAATAAATCCATAATTAGGTGTATTCTTAGATAGATTATAAATACAGCTCATGAACTCATAAATTTTTTTCTGAAAACTATCATTTGTAATCTATCTAAGAATATTCTGGATTATTTTAGAAAATATATCATGTTTCCTACAATATTTTTATTTATATGATCATAAAATTCTTTATATTTTCAACCAAAGAATTGAAAGAATAAAATTATCTTAGAAAATATATCATGTTTCCTACAATATTTTTATTTATATGATCATAAAATTCTTTATATTTTCAACCAAAGAATTGAAAGAATAAAAGGTCATCCTTAAGTCTTTACACACACATCATCATCATTGCACAAGTAGTGATTAATAATTGATTCCTAGATACATTTCTAGAAGATTGTATGTTTTAGTTTTGTACATTTCTCATATAGTAGTGTGACATTGTTCAAATTCTTATTAGAAAACCAAAAGTGTGTCTATCTTCTTTGGTTTTATCAAAATGCAAATTGTTTGATTTCAGAGAAATTGCACTCTTTTCATTGTTACTTTTTGAACTATTTGTTTTTTTTTTCATTCTTATATAATTTTTTTTTCTTTCTCTGTGACGACATTCTTCAATGCGTAACACCTATCACTATTGCTTTAGTTTTTGACACATTATTGTACTTTATTTGGATTGTAAGTAGTGATTTATCACAAATAGACAAAATCAAACAATGGTCTATTGTTCAAACTTGGACTACAAGGTAATATATACTGTATTTTTCCATAAAAAAGGATGCATTATGAATAATTTAGCAAAGTAAATTAGGGAATAGGGGATGCATTTTGAATTATAAAAAGCAAACTATACATATATACACACACAATTGTTTCCCCTAAATAATCTAATAATATGGTATTCTTAGATATAATACAAATAATTAACATGTTTTTGATGATATAAGAAAACACAACTCATCAACTCATATGTTTTCTTAATTATTTGTAATCTTTCTATCTAAGAATATTCTGGATTATTTTATAAAATATATCATGTTTCCCTTCAATATTTTATTTTTATATGATCATACAATTTCTTTTATTTTCAACCAAACAATTCAATTTTTTTTATATGATCATAAAAAATTCCTTATATTTTCAACCAAACAATTGAAAGAATAAATCATCCCAAGTCAAATTACTATTTTACACATATCATCATTCCATAGAAGGAAATGCTCTCTATTTAAGCCGGAAAATTATAGTGAAACAGTCTTTGAAAACAGAAGATTGAACAATTAGCGAGCAATTTATATAGAGATCGTAAACTCTTTACCCAAATTATTCATTTGATTGATTAAACTCCCCTTATTTAGTCCATGATCCATAGTCGCAAGTCCAAATTTCCATGAATAATTAATTTTGACCAAGTCACAAATACTCTTTTAGTAAGACTTCTTCGTTAGATCATTTATTTACATACATACGAAATACACTGATAGCTCATAATAGTCTTACACAGCATCCAGGTGTAAGTCAGAATTTTGAAGTTTCCATTCTATCCTTATCACATCAACTTTAGTTTGACTCAATATCATATCTAACTTGAATATTTGTATATATATCAGATGAATTCTTTACTACTATAACCATTTTGCTGGTGCATCCTACTGGTTGACTTGTTCTTCTGTTGCAAATCTTTCTTCTCCGAGAATGGTACAATACAATATAGAAACAGAGAAACATAATAAACTTAACATGATATAGCGAATTAGATGTATGATAATATTTACTAACCTTCCCAAACCCCCTGTGCTATGCGTAGACTATATCTCGAGATGATTCACTGGTAAAGCTAGGCTTCAGAGACTCCAAATAAACATCATCTTTATCCCCAGTCTTCTGTTTCACGTTTCTGCTCTCCTCAAACGATGAAGTTCCTTGAAGATTGCTTAAAACCTCCTTCTTTCTCTTCCTCTGAAACGTGTACTTGATACACCGGTTTTTACTAAGTGCCAAAACTGAAGTTTCTTCGCACAAAGGAGATGCCGAAACTTCCATATTCTCACAGCTCTCTTTTTCTTCCTTCTTTGCATCTGTTTTCACAATCGTTGGAGGAGATGTTTTCAAGAATACGAGATTGCCATCATCCTTCTGAGGAGCGTTTGGAGACACTACTGGGGCTTCTCCATCTCTAACAGAAGATATGGAGTCAGTAGCATCAGCACAACCAGATATTTCTAAGGTCTCTACACTTTTACAAGAAGAAACTTTGTGAAGACAACCTCCATCATTCACATCTCCTACTTCTACAGAGGAAGACAGATCTCCATTGGCCATACTGCTATCAACTGCGTGAATTATCTGAGCGGATCCTTCAGATTCCTTGCGTTTTGTCAGTATAGAAGGAAGAGAGTGGTGATATTGATCCTTGTTATATTTATGAGAACACCGGTTAATACTATTAATGTGAGCCAAAGATGGGATTTTTATTCCATTAGCCACCACCGATTCAGTTTGGTCAACTGGGATGCAAGGAGCTACAGCTTCTGTGCTCTCATGAATGCAAGAAACCTCAGGCACTACAGAAACTGCTGCATCACGGTTTATCCAACGGGGGTCTTCCTCATGATCACTTTTAAGATGTGTCTGACCATCCGTGCGTTTCTTGAGCTCATCTTGAAGTTGTCTCAACTCCGCCCTCAGCTCTCCTACAATATCTTCAGCCTCTTCAAGCTGAGCTTCCAGTTCCTCAACCTTCTGTTGCTGCTTCAAGGATATTATCTCTGTCTCCTTGACCTATAAAACCACAAAAAGCTTTTCAAAAATTTGAGCTGAGGAGCAAATGCAAAGACAGCCACAGAAGAAAGATATGGTACAATGTGGAAAGCTCATCCTCTAGCAAAGCCAATACAGTCTCTAAGATGAAATAGAAATATCTCCACATTGAGAAACTTTTAACTTAAAAACTGCACAATGAAATGAGGGCATCGGCCAAGGAATATGTATAAGCCTCACTAACAAAAAGATGTAAAACTAGCTGCTAAGATCTATTTGACACTCAGCTACCCTTGGTTACGCTAATTGGTTTTAGGTTACATAAACAATGATCAATGGATGAAGAGAAAAGCTATATCTGCTGAAAGTGTCAATTTAATTTAGTCTCAGGCTCAAAGGTCTATATGGCGGAATATCTTCTAGGTACTTGAAACATCAAAAGATTGAACAAACCAAACGCACAGTCACACACACACAACCTTCACAATGTAAGAAATGCTCAAAAACTTGAACTTGAAAGCCATCTCATATACACCATGAAACCACAGGACATGAAGTTCACAGAAACATAATCAAATAAAACCAACAAGAAGTCAGAAACGAATAAAGAAGAAAAAATTCATCAAAGATAGTGGATTGTTGTTGTACCTTGGAATCAAGCATCTGTTTAAGCCTAAGCAACGTATGAAGAGCATCATCTCTAACCGTCGCAAGTTCTTGCTGATACCTACGCGCCTTCTTTTCAGAAACCATAATACGAGCCGCGGCTTCCTTCGTCGTGTTCAGTATCGTATCGGCGTAAGCTCTCTTCAACGCCGCTAAGGTCTGTGTTAACAACCCAAACCAAAAACAAAAAAACAAAATCATCGCAAACCCCCAAAAAAAGAAAAACAAGACAAAACCCACATCTTGAAATCAACGAAATCGGAAACAAGATTCTGTCCGATAGGAGAAACACACGGGTGTAGAAGAAACAGAACGAAAATTAAACGAAACAATTCGAAGAAAAGAAGAGAACTCGTGAGCGACTGAGATTGAAAGGGTTCCACAAGGAAATTGTACCTCTGGGTCAGCCATGACCGCCGATAATGCGGTTGCAGAGATAAGCGATTTTTGATTTTTCTCCGGCCAAGGTCACGAACTCGCCAGAGAAGATGGAAAAAGCTAAAAAGGGTTGTTGTTGTTTTCTTCTTCTTCTTCTTCTTTCTTTGGTTTCCTTTTTGTTTTTCCTAAGAAGCATCCGTCTGTTAGGAACAGAAAAGGAGTTGACAATTTACTTCTTTACCCTTAACAACTCAATGTTATTTCTCAAAATGCCACACACACGTCACGTCTGCTGCCTTCGCACCTTCGAACGGCGGTACGGTTTCCCGTTTTTTGCGTCACCCGTAATTACCTTAGCTTTTTTTTTTTTTTTTTTTTTTTTATTAATACATTTTTCTGATAAAATATAAATATTTATAAAAAAATACACCTTTAATTTTTGTTTACTTCATTTAGACCACTAGACTATCATCGTACCTAATTGTAATTACTAAATTTTATATGATTATATCAGCAATTACAATAAAACATGTTGTTGTTATGTATGATTTAGCGGATGTTTATTATAGGCCCATTAGCCCTTTCTATAATGTTTATTTTAAGTTTTACTTGTTCACCAAGTTTGTATCTTTATATATACTCTCTAGTCTCTACTCTCTAGTAGGTATGACCAAAATTAAACCGTATTTTAAACCGTAACCAGACTATATCCTAACCATAACCAAACCATAATTGTATAAAATGGTTTAAAATCGTAACCGTTGACGGTAAATATATGGTTAAATTATATTAACCATAACTGTTAATTAACCGTAACCATATCAAAACCGTTGGTTAACCACATGGTTAAACCATAATTTGTTAACCATAACCGTTTCAAAAACATAATAAAATATACTAATAATTATTTATTTAATATGAATCATATGATATGAAAATATCTGAGTACACTAAAAGAAGATATTAATTATAAATAAATAATATCAATTATATTATATCATAAAATAATATCAACCGTATCATATTATCAAATAACCGTAACCGTATATAACTATAACCGTTTTAATCGGAATCATATTTAACCGTAACCGTTTATTAAACGGTTATGGTTAAGATTAAACAAAATTTCCAACCATAAGTTTATTAACCGTAACAGTGATAACCGTAACCGTGGTCATGCCTACTTTCTAGTATTCATTGAGTGAGTGAGCGTACACCGCTTTTCTCCTAAAATTTATTTCTATAACACGACGCAATTAGCATACTTTTTTTTTTGTTAAAGCGCATACTTTAAACCCTAATCGTCCAAGAAAAGAAAAAAAAAAATCTAGCTGCCGAGACGTTCGAGCAGCCGTCACCTTTCCAAAACGTTTGAGCAGCTGTCACCGATATTTAAGGTACATGATTGCATGATAACGAGATAAAGAAGAGTATAATTAAGTACGTGTTGCATATCGTGGATGTGATGATTGTTAATGGTTAGACGTTTTGATTCTATGCTAAATGATGGTCGTGTTTATGTTTGGAACATGGTTACTGTATCACCAACTTCTCTAACTTTCTCCATCGAGGTAAACATTCCAGAACTATTAATAGGAACGTAATCGTGTCCATTCGCATGTTCTAATCTCATATAAACAATTGGTATTCGATCGATTATGGTTTTTGGTCAACAATTACGGCTGAGTCGTAGAAGCTTCTTACTATATTGTTGTTTTCTGGATTGATAGTATTACTTACATATATATGAATATGATTCATAATATAATTCGTATGTTTTTATATATTTCGTTGTTCAAATCAATTTTATAATACTAATAGATAGATCGTTTAGCACGATCATTCATGCACGTTTATAATAATAGATCAAGTTTTAAATAATAACACACTTAGTTTTACACCGATTGCTTATGCATATTAGTTAAAGCACATAATAACAATATGCTACTACTCTCGTATATTTGTTAAATATTTTGAACTGATTTTAATTTGTGTTGTGTGTTACTCATGTGTAGTTACCATGTCGAAACTCTCAAGTGATTTTGCTGTCCTCCATCTATCGGAGATAATTACTTGCATTGGCATTGGCACTAGATGCCAAGTTTTGGTCGAAATCCAAAAGGCCCTGTGATACGATCATCTAGGGAAATAAAGAAAATAAGCAAAACAAGGCACAAACAATGATATTGTTTCGCCATCACTTCCATGAAAGAGTCTTAAGAATGAGCATTTAGCCTTGTAAGATCCAGTCTGAAAGTCTATTAAGAGTTTGGTATGACTGGACACAATTAAAAGTTTCAAGACTATAAGTATGTAAGTGAGTACAACTTTGCCTTACATCAAATAGTTTTCAGATTAGCACTATGTGGTGAAAAGATTACAGAAGAGGATAAATTAGAGAAACTTTTTCTACTTTACATGCGAATAATGTAATATTACAAATAGAATACCGTGAGTTAGAAAGGGTTTACAAAATATTCTCAGTTAATTTTGTGTTTCTTATGGCTGAAGAGCAAAACTAGTTGTTATTGAAAAATTTTCAATAACAACTAGTTTTCTTTTATAGCCATAAGAAGATACAAAAATTATCTGAAAATATCTCGTAAACTCTTTCTCACGGTATTGTGTTTGTAATATTATTCGCATGGAAAGTAGAAAAAATTTTCTCTTATTTATTTTTTTTTGTGATTTTTTCACCAGATAGTGCTAATCTGGAAGCTATTGATGTAAGGCGGAGTTGTACTCACTTACATACTTAATCTTGAAACCTTTAAATGAGCCAATCATACCAAACTCTTGGTAGACTCACTGTTTTCTAGTATTCATACATTTCTTTCAGTTATATTATCTTTCAGAATATCTCGTTATGGAATTAAAAACCAGAGATGATTTTGACCTACAATATTTTTTTTAAGAACATTATCAAGTTTATATATTATCAAAATATGAATTGTAATTTTGCATTTACTAGTATACTCAAAATTTATGGTGGAGCTTATCTCATACTAGTAGTGCACCAATTGCTTTTTCTTGCAATATTAGGCGCCAAAATTGTTCGACCAAAAAATATCGACTTAACCATTTCAAACTGAGAAATTTTCATAAACCGGAAAAGAACCGGTCGGTTCCTCGTGACTGTTATCCACAATAAGAATCCACGTGGCTTCTTCTTCTTCAAGCCCCCTTCCCTCTTCTTCCATTTTTCCGCCATTTCACCGAGCGAGAGAGAGTGAGAGAGCTATTGGGTGAGAAAATTTCCACTCCGAAAATATCTCTTGCCCACTCATCTAATTAGTTTTGCTTCTTGTTTCTAGAGCTTGGTGGCGACTTGACTCTTGAGGTGTTAATCTCGAATCTCTAATTCAATTCAAATCGGATAGAGTTCGATTTTTCCTGAGAAAAATCTCGTTTCGGTTGCTGTGTGGTTGAGTAATTTCTCCCGGAGGATATTTCAATCCTTATGTGAACTTGCAGTTGCCAATATGAATCTGGCAATTCCGAATCCCAACTCACACCAGCTCTCTTTCTTTATCCAAAATTCGAGTTTCGTCGGCAACCGGAGATTCGCCGACGGCAACCGTCTCCGTTTTCTCTCAGGAGGAAACCGTAAACCATGCTCCTTCTCCGGTAAAATCAAGGCGAAGACGAAGGATCTCGTTCTTGGAAACCCTTCCGTATCGGTTGAGAAAGGCAAGTACAGCTACGACGTCGAGTCCCTGATTAACAAGCTCAGCAGCCTCCCACCTCGCGGAAGCATCGCTAGGTGCTTAGACATATTCAAGAACAAGCTTTCCCTCAACGATTTCGCGCTCGTGTTCAAAGAGTTCGCTGGTCGCGGTGATTGGCAGAGGTCGCTTCGTCTCTTCAAGTATATGCAACGGCAGATATGGTGCAAACCTAATGAGCACATCTACACTATTATGATTTCTTTGCTTGGTAGGGAAGGTCTTCTAGACAAATGTCTTGAGGTATTCGATGAAATGCCTGGTCAAGGCGTGTCACGCAGCGTTTTCTCTTACACGGCTTTGATCAATGCTTATGGTCGAAATGGACGGTATGAGACCTCTCTTGAGCTTCTTGATAGGATGAAGAGCGAGAAGATATCGCCTAGTATTTTGACTTACAACACGGTGATTAATGCGTGTGCTAGAGGTGGCTTAGATTGGGAAGGTTTATTGGGTTTGTTTGCAGAGATGAGACATGAGGGGATACAACCCGATATTGTGACTTATAACACTTTGCTTAGTGCTTGTGCCATTAGAGGTTTAGGTGATGAGGCTGAAATGGTTTTTAGGACTATGAATGATGGTGGGATTGTTCCGGATCTTACTACTTATAGTCATCTCGTTGAGACTTTTGGGAAGTTGGGCCGGTTAGAAAAAGTGTCTGATCTCCTTGGTGAGATGGCTTCCGGGGGCAGTTTGCCGGATATCACTTCTTATAACGTCTTGTTAGAGGCATATGCGAAATCAGGGTCTATTAAGGAGGCAATGGGGGTCTTCCATCAGATGCAGGCTGCAGGTTGTACGCCGAACGCTAATACATATAGTGTTTTGCTGAATTTGTTTGGACAGAGTGGGAGGTACGATGATGTTCGGCAGCTTTTTCTTGAGATGAAATCAAGCAATACGGATCCTGATGCTGCTACATACAACATTTTGATTGAGGTTTTTGGGGAAGGTGGGTATTTCAAGGAGGTGGTAACTTTGTTCCATGACATGGTGGAGGAGAATATTGAACCTGACATGGAGACATACGAGGGTATAATATTTGCTTGTGGGAAGGGAGGACTCCACGAAGATGCTAGGAAGATTTTACAATACATGACAGCTAACGATATTGTGCCAAGTTCCAAGGCCTACACTGGGGTTATTGAAGCATTTGGGCAGGCTGCTTTATATGAGGAAGCACTTGTTGCTTTTAATACCATGCATGAAGTAGGAAGCAATCCAAGTATTGAAACATACCACTCACTGTTATACTCTTTTGCAAGGGGAGGACTGGTCATGGAGTCTGAGGCGATTTTGTCCAGGTTGGTGGATTCTGGTATTCCCAGGAACAGAGATACTTTCAATGCACAAATAGAAGCCTATAAACAAGGAGGCAAATTTGAAGAGGCTGTGAAGACATATGTAGATATGGAGAAGTCAAGGTGTGATCCTGATGAAAGGACGCTTGAGGCTGTTTTAAGTGTGTATTCTTTTGCGCGACTTGTTGATGAGTGCAGGGAGCAGTTTGAGGAGATGAAAGCTTCTGATATACTGCCCAGTATCATGTGCTACTGTATGATGTTGGCTGTTTATGGAAAGACGGAGAGGTTAGTGCTTTTACCAGTAATACACTTTGTCTTCTGTTTTCTTTTGCGTGTAGTTTTATAGCTCGTACCTTACTAAGCCAAATGATGATTTATTCCATTGTCATAGCATTTTTACTCTTTCAGCTGCCTTTTGTTCTTACATGATTGGAGAGATATGCTAGTGTAATGTAGAACCCTTGCTAATTTTATTGCAACTAGCTTTAGCTTACTTCAAGCCATTTTTTATATATTACTTCCTTAGTTTTAATTACACTTCAATTTTTATGTTTTTAGGTGGGATGATGTCAATGAGTTAGTGGAGGAGATGCTTTCAAATAGAGTATCAAATATTCATCAAGTTATTGGGCAAATGATCAAGGGAGATTATGATGACGACTCAAATTGGCAGATAGTGGAGTATGTGTTGGACAAACTCAATTCAGAAGGATGTGGTTTGGGAATAAGGTTTTACAATGCACTTCTGGATGCTTTGTGGTGGCTGGGCCAGAAAGAGCGAGCTGCAAGGGTACTCAATGAGGCAACGAAACGTGGACTTTTCCCTGAGTTATTCCGGAAAAACAAACTCGTGTGGTCTGTGGATGTGCATAGGTAGCTTAAGTGCCCTACGCTGGCTTCATTTCAAGTCCATGAAATGGTTGCGTACCGCTCAATCTAATTGTTTGTTTTAAATGTTCTGTAGGATGTCAGAAGGTGGTATGTACACAGCACTATCGGTATGGCTAAATGATATGAATGTTATGCTTTTAAAGGGAGAAGATCTTCCTCAACTAGCTGTTGTAGTTTCAGTGTAAGTATTTTGAAGCTCATTGCAGGATGCTTCCAAGCTTTGCGAATTTGTGTCTTTTGCCTTTTTTAAATCCTTCTTTTTGATGTCTCAGACGGGGACAATTGGAGAAAACCTCTGCTGCAAGAGAATCTCCCATCGCAAAAGCTGCTTTCTCCTTCTTGCAGGATCATGTCTCGTCATCATTTTCCTTCACGGGATGGAATGGAGGTCGCATTATGTGCCAGCGATCTCAGCTCAAGCAGTTACTGTCAAAGATAGAACCAACTTCAGAAGAGTCCGAAGATAAAAACCTAGTTGCTTTAACAAACTCGCCCGTTTTTGCTGCTGGAACAAGAAATTCTACAAGCAAGGACACAAACCACAGCGGTAATTCTACGCAACGAAGAACCAGGATGAAAAAAGAACTAGCAGGAAGCACAGCTTAATCGGTGTGCGTAATTTCTGTTGCCAAGACCAGCAATCAAAGGCCTCTTCTGTCTTCCTCCATGTAAGACTAGTTGGTGCAAAACTGTGCGTTTATGGTCTTTAATACTCATCCACCAGAACTCCCATTGTGGTGTCAAGCAGTAGTGTCAGCCTCTGATAGACAGAAGAATCTGGTGAAGAAGAAAAATGGTGATCTTAGTTTATATGCATAAGCATAGCGTTATGAAGCATCAAGTAAGTAGCCAACTAAGTGTTCTGATGAAATGGTTAGAATTAGACCAATGATTTTGCAGCCATAGATTTTGTTTTGTTTTTCATTCAACTGTCTTTGGGATAGCTATGAAGCTAAATACTTGTGTAAGATTCGATGCTCTAGTTACAACTACAAGTACAGGATCTATCAATCAAGATTCCTCAGAGAAGCTCTAGTTTTTTGGTTGTGACCTAATGTGATGATCTACCATTCCACCCAATGGTCTGAAAATTAACTTTAGCACAACTACTCCACCCATAATAAAGAAAACACTTGTTGTGCAAGATTCCTTCTTCGGCCTGATTCATCTTTATTCTCTCTCTCTCTCCCTGAGATTTGTGTTTGTTATCTGATTTAGGAAAGTCACAACAAACTTCTCATCCAAATTGGTAAAAGAAGAAGAAAAGTAATGGAGAAAGAAAGGCTCTTTCTCTCTAGTGCTTAACACATTACACTTTAGGATTCCACTTTGTGTGCATAATAAAGGTAATGGTGGCTTTGCTTTCTAACCGATGCTAGTGCCTTCGTGTGTTTTTTGCTGTCTTCCAAAACTACTTACCAAATTATGTGTATATACACCTTTTTACAACTTTTACCTATAAATCTCTAAAATAATTATATAATAGGGAAGTATAATACTTTATGTGATCAGTTTGCTTATAGTCGAATCACATAACATTTCTACAATTATTAACGAGGTATTCTTCGATTCTCTGTTGAAACTGTATATATAAGTTTAGTTTCCTGATATTGTAAGTTTTTGAGTTGAAGTTCAAAGTTATAATTTCCAAAAAGGATTCACTTGTCTCCAAGATTTTTTAGTATCCCCTAATAATATACACAAAGATCGACAAGATATAGTTCTTTTTTTCGAAAAAAATACAAGGGTAGAGCTGTAACCATATATTATAGAGTAGAGTACAGAATCATTTCAGAAGCTGACTATTTTTCTAAGAGCAAGTTGCATTCGCTTAGCGACATTGAGTTGACCAGATTCGTTTAATACATTATAACCCTAGAGTTTTATCTTTAAAAAAAAAAAACACATAAGGGTAACGTTAAAGAAAATAAAAGCGTCTATTTCATTTCATTTAAACCTTCTCTATAAAGTAATTTTAGGTATTCTTTCATTCGATTTTTTTTGTTTTCTTTATTTTTAAAGTTAACGAAAAGGTTATAAACATTTTAAACATCTTTTAGGATAACATGTACTTCCTCTCTCTTGTAAAGATTAATGTTTTGAGATATTTTTTGTCCTACAAAAATTAATGTTTTGTAAATTTCAAGAAGTAATCATTGAAAATATTTAAATTTTTGAATTGTTATTGGTTTAAAATTAAATAATATATCTTTAGTAAAAAAATCTATATATTTAATTTTATTAATCATTATTTTTTTAAAATGTGTAAAAATTTATAAACATCAATCTTTTAGAAACAGATAGAGTATATAAATAAAATTAACAAAAAAAAGTGGTAGAGACCTAACCTAGTCAGCCAATGAAATAAAAAAAGGTCTATCCAAAAGGAAGACTGTGTAAAGAGACAGGTAGGTAAGAAAACGAGACAAGAACAAACGAATATAAACAAGACACGTGTCATACGACAGCATCACCAGCAGCTGCAACATGTAATAATTTAAGAAAGAAACCACGTGGCTTTTGGGCTTATAAATAAAAAAAAACAGCCTCAGATCTCAAACTCACACCACTCCATCCATTACTATTGCTCTGTACTTTTTTTGTCTTTTGATTCCTTATTAGAAAAGAGAAAGGCGCAAAGGGTAAAATCGGAAATAATATTATGACCGACGGTAGTACTACTAGCTCCTCGGAGTCCACCAACGTGTGCGGCGGCGTCGTGAGAAGAGAGATTATGCTGTTCGGCTTCAGGGTTGTGCTTGATCCGATGAGAAAGTGCGTGAGTTTGAACAATCTGTCTGAGTATGAGCAGACGGATGAGTCTCCAAAGATCGACGGCGAGGATAGAGATGGACAAGATAAGAACAAAACCCCCGCCGGTTACGCCTCCGCTGATGAAGCTGTTCCGATGTCTTCTTCCAACGCCAAAAGCGAGAGGAAACGAGGTACTACTCTTGGATTCTCTCTATTGAACTCTGTTTTTGGTGAAAGTTGCTAAATTTATTGTCTTTCCGATCATTTAGGAGTACCATGGACTGAGGAAGAACACAAGCTGTTCTTGGTTGGGTTGCAGAGAGTAGGAAAAGGTGATTGGAAAGGAATCTCAAAAAACTTTGTCAAGAGCAGGACCTCTACACAAGTAGCTAGTCATGCTCAGAAGTACTTCCTCCGCCGTTGCAATATCAACCGTCGCAGGCGAAGATCTAGCCTTTTTGACATGACTACTGACACGGTGATTCCCTAATCCTCTTGTTACTCTAGTAGTTAGATATTTACCAGCTGAGAATATGTTAGCAGCCTGGAAATAGAGAGCCTTTGGTGATTGTTTGGTTAGTGAAAACTTTAAGTATAACATAAATTGGTCTTTGTTATTCAGGTCATGCCCATGGAAGATGATCAAGTGGTTATGCAGGAGAACACATCACAATCATCTTCTGTTATACCAGAAATCAACAACTTCTCTATACATCCAGTTATGCAAGTCTATCCCGAAATCAACAACATCTCTGGTGGTAATGCATCAGGGAACCAACCATACGGACAGTTTGGTTCCTCGAGGCCTGCACCGCTCTCTCTCAACCTCTCACTAGCTTCATCTAATCTGAACGAACCATCTTCTTCAATGCATTCAGCATTCAACACGATTGGAGTCGCTTAGAGCATATCCGAAAAGGTGAAAATCTGCAAAAACACCAACCCTGTTTGTTTCTTTGTTGTACAGATAGGTCTTGACTTTGTTATAAAAGATTCGTCAAATTTATGTATTTGGCTACAAAATCTGTGGGGGAAAAGAATGAATAATAAACAGAGTTTGGAGATAGGACTTTAAGTGTGTGTGTTTTAGGGTTCATGATCATCCTTTTTTTCCTTCCATGTGTGGAAGTTGTTGTAATACTACTACTACTCTCGAAATTCATTCGTGTGGATCTATCAAAACTTATATATATCATATTAACGTTATGTTTTCATTCATGATATCAACCATAAACAGAGTTGTACTTTGCTTCTCATGTGGCTATCTCAATCATGTTTGATGATCTATGGGTTTTTATAATAATATCTGATTTCCTAGGATAAGATATTGTAAGTGTTTGTAGAATAATAATAATAAATTAATAATAATGTCATTATCTTTAATGATGCCAATAATGTCACATTTTATTGGTCACTTCCATTATAGTGGAGCTTATTCTTTTCCCATCAAAATCCAGATTCTCTTTTTATACTTATATTTTAGTGTGGGATGATTAGGTATTTGTTAAATTCTGACTTTACCGTGAGCTTCCAACTCAAAACCAAGAGAAACCCTAATCATTTATCTGATATGGGATCTTTTGTTTTTTATATTTACTTTTATATATGTAATCATCTTTGTATAAGATTTTGTACATAGTTTTGTATTATCATTACAAAGTCTCATATTAATACATAACTATGTACAATATTTACATATATAAAAGTAAATACTAGATTTAGTAATATCTAGAGAATAGGAAAATATACTCAATAGGTATACATTTACCTGTTTCGTAAGCAATAATCTTCCAATCAAAAGAACATGATCCCCATTCATTAATCAACCAATCACACAGCATTCATATATATTTCATGTCCTCTGTTTCCGTCGTGTATGGTTGTATTAAGTTTCATCGTCAACGACAAAGTTCTCCTCACGTCTAAGCGGGATAAATTACAAGAATCACATTAGTTCTTTTTTGGTACATCTCTTTGCCTTGACATTATCTCTTTGCCTTGACATTATTTCTAAATTTGCCAATTTTAGATCTGAGATTATCCTTTATTTTTGGGTACTTTCTCTCCTCAAAATTCCAGTCTAATCTAGTCTGTATTAGACTTACCAAACCCAGAAATAGGAACACAAATCACAAAAGATAAGAGAGAGAGATTATGATCTCTGTTTTTGTTGATTGTTAAACCAACTTGATTTCATATGTTTATACAATTGCTCTGTTTTTTCCTGTTCTTGTTTCTTCTTTTACAAGCCACCATGTCTAAACGTTCTTTTAAGAAGTTCGTGGAACAAGAACTCGGATCTCTTCCTCATTTCGTCATCTACACTGTTCTTGAATGGAGCCTCATCGTCATCCTCTTCATCGATGGCCTTATCGCTTTTTTCTCAAACCAATTCGCCAAATTCTTCGAACTCAACATTCCTTGTCTTCTCTGCACCAGGATCGACCACATTCTTGTCCCTAGAGACCCTCAATCTTATTACAACGAGTCAATCTGCGACTCTCACAAGAAGAAAGTCTCTTCTCTTGCTTATTGCCATGTCCATAAGAAGCTCTCTGAGATCAAACATATGTGTGAAGGATGTCTTCTCTCTTTCGCCACCGAGAAAGACTCTGACTGTGATACTTATAAGTCTCTCATTGGAATCTTACACAAAGATCTCGAGCTTCTCATTGACGATGAACGTGAGCTTCCCTTGGCGTTCAAGAAAGACGACAATTTTGTTCAGACAACAAAAAATCTTGTGGATTACAAGATTAACAACAACAACAACAACCTTAAAAGTGATAGCTTGAAGGAACATTGTTCGTGTTGTGGAGAATTATTAAAGATGAAATCTGAGAAGTTTCCGAAGAACAACTCTTTCCTGGCCCCTGCTCCTTCACCTAGGGTTTCGTACAATAAACAGTCTGAAAACGAATCTGAGTTTAAGGATCTGGATATGGACAGAACACCGAGTTTTGTAAGAGGAGGTAACAAGTTTTTTGGGGTCCCTCTGTCTGATTCGGCGCAAAACAGTCCACGATGGTCCGTTCGGTCTCTAAAGAAACCCCTTTTGGATAAGCCAGAGAATGCTTCGGACACGGCAGATCAAAACGGTGAATCCATCCTTCATCAGCTCAAGAAAGAGGTTCGCTTGGACAAGAAGTCACTCATTGATTTGTATATGGAGTTAGATGAAGAGAGAAGTGCTTCAGCTGTTGCAGCCAACGAAGCGATGGCTATGATCACGAGGCTTCAAGCCGAGAAAGCCGCTGTTCAAATGGAGGCTTTGCAGTACCAAAGAATGATGGATGAACAAGCAGAGTATGACCAAGAAGCTTTGCAGTCTATGAGTAGTGAATTGGCGAAAAGGGAGGACGAAATGAAGGATCTTGAAGCTGAATTTGAGGCTTACAGAGAGAAATATGGATGTTTGACAGATGAAGACGATGCACGAGAAGAAGTTCATGAACAAAACGGTAATGCTAGTGCAGATGATGCTTGCCAAGAAACTAAACCAGTCTCGGATTTGGCGGTCTATTCTTCAAATCAGGAAGAGGATGGCCAAAGCATCGATCAAAATGAGTCTACAAAATCACAAATGAAAGTGTCAGAGGAGTCTACCGCAAAAAATGATATCTCTGAACATGAACAAAGAGGTACGATTTTTTACTATGAGGTTTGATCACTCTGTGTTGTTTAAATCTGATCCCAAAAAAAAACCCTTTCTTATCTTGTGTTGTTGTGATGAAATTGGTCAGGGAATGAAAGCAAAGAAGGGATAGTGAAAGAGCTTTCAGAGATCACAGAGAGGCTAAGTGCTCTTCAGTCAAATGGTGATCTGTTGAAACATATTGCTGATGTTTTGGATGTTAGTGAAGGAGAAGCAATTCTATTGCAGATATCTCAAAATTTGCACATGCTTCGTAGTTTTGTTGCTATGCCTTCAGAATCCATGGACTTGTAATACATCTTTTATTGTTTCTTAGAGAACAAGCAATCACCCACGCCTTGTCTTAACTCTAAAACATTTGTTTGATTCTTTCTCAATAAAATTTTCAGTTTGCTCCATGAACCTAGCCTTTTTATGTGGATCATACCTGATTTGTTTCAAACGCAATTTTTTTCCGTCCGTATGTAGATGTGAATTTTTCCTTCAATTTTTTTGTCTTCTTTTTCTTTTCAATAGGGTATACCATTTTGAATTTGTATCTAGATACATTTAACATATTGCATAATGCTAACCATTTTGAATTTTATTGTCTTAAACATATTGCTAATTTCAATAAGGAGAAGCAATGTATTTAGATTTAATTTTGTATAAATGTTAAATCAAGGAGTCAGGGTTTAATTTGTACCTAACTTGTTTCAGCCAATATCATAGCTCTAACCACTAGGTCTCAGTGAGTTAGGATTAATTTTGAACCTAACTTATTTAGCCTAGCCATATATGCTTTGCCTTATTATAGAAGCCATAAAAGAATTGCACACATTTGAACCCAACATTCATAAAGATTTGATCTTTCATGTGTTTCCCTTAAACCCATCTTATTCTTATCCAAACAAGCTATAGGGTCGATCCAAAAACACCCAATTTCCAACGCTATATAATCTAACAATAAACATCGTAATTTATCATCAATCATCATCTCCTCACCCACTAGCAATAAGTAATGGATCATATTTCACAAATCTCTTCTTTCCTCTCCAGAGGTATAATCCTCCTTACACTCGTCATGATCACTCTCTTCACGAATCCTACTCTCTCATCCATAAACCGTAACCCCTTACAAGACTTCTGTGTAGCTGATCTCGAAGCTTCCCCAACCAACAGTGGCTACCCCTGCAAGTTACAAGTCACCTCTGAAGACTTCTTTTATTCCGGCTTGAACACTCCTTTAAACACCTCGAACCCAAAAGGTACTGCCGCTAATTCAGCTAATCTCATGACCTTTCCAGGCCTAAACACTATGGGAATATCCATGTACAACGTTGAAATAGCCCCTGGAGGATACAACCCGCCTCACTCTCACACAGGTGCAACAGAGGCAGGGGTCGTGATCGAAGGCTCGGTCTTGGTTGGGTTCTTGACGACTAACTATACGTTGTACCAGAAGGTTATTGGACCCGGTGATATGTTTGTGATTCCTCCGGGACTCATTCATTACGAAGGGAACGTTGGGAAAACGCAATCACGTCTCTTGACGGTGGTTGCTGACGACTTGCCTAGCGAGGTTGTTCTGCCTCACACTTTGTTCGCTACCAAACCCGCGATTCCAGACGCAGTATTGATGAAGGCGTTTAAGGCGGATAGTAAAACAATCAACATGCTCAGGACAAAGTTTACTACTTGAAAAATGTTCTATATTTCCCCTCTAAAAATGTAATCTTTTATGTGTTTCCTTAAATGAATAAATGAAATCGTGGTATTTTTTTATAGAAGCACCAGTATACTTAAAACAATAATTTTAATAATCTCGTGTTTGAGTTGCGTATTTTTATCATAATAATTTGTTTTAATTACTTCACAAACATATAGCAATGAATCGCGTTTTCTTATAACATTTGTATTTATTTAACATTTTCAAATTTCAATTCCTCAACGGAGTTAAATAATTTGAATTTTGGTAACCAATAGTATAATTTTTTTGAATTTCTTGGTATATAAAAACGAAGTTATGATTCATAATATGATAATCATTACGGATGAAAAAATATATTTCTATACTTATATGAATTATTATCGAGTTTATTTCTCGAGCTTGTTTATAAAACAAGACAAAAAGTTTTAAACCAACAGGTCCAACACAAAAGGTTGATGTAACTGAAATTACAACAAAACTGACATTTTGACAAACATATCATCTTAGGTTTTGTTTAGGTAAATAAAAGCCATATATCATATGTGTTTTGACTTTTGATCTACAATACTAAGGTTTTGCACATGACCACGATCATGATCTTCACTTTGCAAAAATGGTCTTGATCGTTATCGTTGATAGATCACTCTCTCGAAGTACTCATGTCCCCATCCTCTACTTCTACTATCTCCTTTGGATAAATCTGCAGAATAACACAAGTTTATATAATTATTTTTACAAAGTTAAGATATCATCAACTCAACGATCTATATATTCTATAAAAAAAAAAAGAAAAAAAGAATTAAACCTGGTGGCCTTTGTCTTCGTTATGACCGAGCGTACGGACTTTGAGCTCCCCTCTTCTCGTCGTTAACTCGTCTAGAATCTCAGCATCGCACTCTTGGACGCCTCTCGTGGAGTTAGTCGACTTTTAAACAAGGTTAAGTACTCGTCAGCAGTAATTCGCCATGTTAATCTCAATATTTTGACAATACTCTAGATGCCTTGAGTGAGAAGAATATAAATATTACAGAGACGACATTACTGACATACCCTGAAAGACAGTTCAAGCGGGTTTCTAGGAGTTCCAGGGATCTCCTCATACTCGGCGGCATCGAGTTCTCGGAGATGGACTGGTTTAAAGAGCTTGGGGAGAAGGTACTGTCTGATTGCTATCAAGAGGAAGAAAAGAACCGGAAACATGATTCCTGCCACCGGAATCCACGTCACTCCGTAGCACAGCCCAAAGTAGAATATCTGGAACAGTGTGAATGCAGCCATTGACTTGTATGGTACTTTCTCCACGAACGACGCATGCGCTCCCTCCAAGACCCTAACAACAATAATCACATGATTAGTCTTTTGAAGGAAATATGAAAAAGAAAAAAAAAGAAACAGAGTATTTTTCAGAGCACACACTTGAATCTCCTGCTTGGTGGGACAAAGAGTAGCACTGTGCGCTCGAAGAACTGATTGTCTGGGAGGCTGTCAATGGCCATGTAAGCGAAATACCCCCAGAGAAGTGAAGTTGGTATGAGCTTAATAGCCGGTATAGCAAACACTGCACCTATCACTAGCAATGATTGCAACAGGTTGCTCACTCTCTGCTCGTTGACTCGTACAGGTAAGTAAGCGTCAAGGTGCTTCTCTGGATCGAAACCACTCTCGTCGCTGCTATCTCCACCATCGTAGTTCTTCTTCATCACTGCCTCTTTCAGATCTTGCAGCTCATTTACCAGTGTTAAGTTTTTCTCAGCCTGTTGTTTTAAAAATATGAGCTTATATTTTGATAACCGGATCATTGAATAATGATGAGTCTACAACTAGTGCTACTTAGCTTACAAGTTGACTTTTGTCCATTTCTATGAAGACTTGTTGCATATCCTCGTACACTTGTGAGGACGTTGCTCTCTGTCTAATGCTCTCTTTGGCTGTCATCACCATCTTCCTTCGCATTAACTGTATAGAAACCACCAAGTTTCATCAAGACCAGCTTAATCTGAATCTTGAGTGTTCATTAACTGAGTATTAATTAGACCTGTCGTCTGAGAACAGCAAGGCTTTTGGTGTGCATAGGAGATTGTGGGAGGACTCCGTTGGAAGGAGGCAGACCAAGCAATCCACAGATCAAGACCTAAGAAACAACACAACTTTTGGAGATTTTAACCAGAGAGTTAATGTGAGCTTTGCAGAGAAAGAAACAGAGTTTGATTGGTTACCATGAAACCTAACAAGAGAATGTCGTAGTGATACGCAGAAGGGTTCTTGAGGTTGAACTCCTTCTGCTGCGCGAGCTGCGAGACAACGCTGTGGTCAAAGAAGTATAGACCTGAAATCATCAATGCTGGTATAAACGCCGCAAATATGTAGACCACAGAGACTTTCCCCATGTCCTGTACAGAACAAAGACAGATCAGTAAAGAGGTTGGGATGATGAACCAAGATATTAAAATGTAGTTGTGTTTGTAACCTTGATGACAGTCCAATGGGTTAAAGAAACAGAGTCCCATGGAAGAGGACTAACGAGTCTTCTCGGGACACCAGAGGGTAGTTTTGATGGCGTACCGAAAGACATTGCTGTCCAAACCACAATCATCAATGGAACTCCATAGTCTGCGATGAAGCTTCGGCACCATCCTTCACAAAGATTCATATTTTTAAGGCCTTGTAGCTGTTTTTCTACACATGAATGACCACGAAAAGAGGAGAATAAATCTCTCTTACCTGTTCCATATCGCCAAGACCTTGCTTTTCTGCTCTTCAAAGCGGTGTAGACAAGGCCGACGGTGAAAATAAGACCTAGAAGTCCGTTTGTGTAGAGCCACTCAAACTGATACTTTTCGAGTTTCGAGTCTTCACCTTTTGGAATCCTAAATTCGCTCACCATTCCCTACCAATTTCATTTAAAACATTTATATAACAACTTTTGACTTATCATAGTGGTTGAGCTTTTTGGTAATGATGATATACCTTTATGGTTTGTTGAAGGAACAGAACGGCGATCAACATACCAAACAGCTCACCAGCGATCCTCGTGAACCGGTTGATTATATAAGCCACGTTGAATATCGCCATTAGGAACAGTAACAAAGCCGTCCACACACAAACCCTACCATTTAACAGCCAGCAAACCATAACTTTACAGGAAAACATTTATTAAAAAAAAAAAGAAAAGGATTCAGGGTTTTGGAGTAATTACCAAGCAACCCAAGGTAAGTAGAGTTCTTTTCCCAGTTCTGGTCTTCCTTTAGCGAAGTGGTACAAGTACTTGTACATTAAGACAGTTGGTTCTGCAACTCCAAGTATTAACAATGGTTGTCCTCCCAATATTGAGTGTATCACTCCACATAAGGCTGTTGAAGCTAACGTTTCCACTGTGCTCAATGATCCCTCTATAATTCCCCAAAATATGAGAAAACAATATAAAAAATACGTGTGAAACTCTAAAACCCATATAAACCGTGAGAGAGAAAAAAAAAAAAATCGGACATTGAGAAAAAAAGACCTGTGTCGTGGCTGAGTTGCTCGCCAAAGGCGATAACAGGAAGGGCAGAGGCGAAGAAAATATATGTTGTCGGTGCTAATATCCTGCGAAAACCTCACCAAACAAAAAAAATCACAACGTGTGTTCCTTTTTTTTTGACTTAATGGTCAGAATATAATACTTGAGTGTTATGAAGGTACCGGAAACCAGAACGAAGACCAGCGACCCAATCTTGCTTGTAACACAAGGCTCTTCCTCTGAGATCTCCTACGATACCTCGAAATGGCTTCTTTGAGCCTTTCACTCTTTCTTCCTCCATATCCCAAATCACTTGAAGGCTCAACAAACGCGTTCGTCTGTTCAGATTTTATTAGCCTTAGGTCCACTCAAAAAGTAAGCTAAATATTGTGGAAAACATATCGAGAATAAACTTCATAGCTTTTTTAATTAAAATTTCATTTATGGGTGGCTACTAAAAGCAGCAAAGCCCATTTTCTTTTTGCCTTCTATCTGAGAATAGTAAAAGGAGAGTGTTCTTTATCTATCTATCTCACACACAGTTAGAGAAACATGACAATGCACAAAATAAGGAAATAAATCATGAGAATTTTCTTTTTATGACAAGGATAAATCTGAAGTTGTAGATGTACCAACAAAAAAAAAAAGAAAAAAATAATCTAATACTTTCAATTCAATTAAACTCCAGTGACAGTGATTAAGAATTTAAGATGCGTCGTCGTACATCTAATCTAGATCCACAACGAGGAAGATGAAACAATTTTTTTATATATAATAATAATATATATAGGTTTTTAATATCGAAATTAGCAGTTTCATATTCTTTTGACATCTAGCTACCTTCACAGAGAAAAAAATCAGATAAAAGAAAGACTTGACATGCAATAACATACAAAATGTGACGGAAGAGTTAGCGAGGAGAATCACGGGAGCTGAAGTAATTGCTGCGTAGAGCGTAGTGTGTAGCAGCGATATGTATTGTAAGGCTTTGGACGAAGATACGATTTTGTAAAAGTAGAGTAAGGTCAAAGGCAACGGTCATTTGATTAAAAAATATACACGTCGTTTGGTGACACGTGTCACCTTATAAATGATGGACTGTCTATATATCGTCAAGTTGATTTTCCTAGGAAAAAAGATTGAGATTTAATGGCTCTTCTTACATGTACAGTGTACTGTTGACAGCCGCGGAAAGGAAAAAAGGGTACACTGTTGAATTGACAGCCGAAAGATATTTTTTTATTCAACCACAATTTAGACTAATCCTTGCTTTGTGTTTTTAGAAGGCACCGAAGTAATTAATGTACTAGTCAAAACTGAAGAAAAAAAAAGAATATTGGAGAAGTGGGATATAAGAGCAAGGATTTGAAGTGGGGTTAAATATATTTTACTAATTACTCTTAATGTTTCTATTGATCTATTTTTTTTTGTTTTTATATACACTGTATTTTTTATAAACCAACTTTTGACTATTTTTCCGATTTATATGGATCATCATGGCGTCGGAGCATACTAATTTTGTCGTATATCATTTTTATTTTATCGGGTACTCGGAAAAGACATATTTAAAATTGATTCTAAATATATATTTTTTAATTCACATATTTCTTTAACTTTAAGCTAATAGTATTCAATTATTTATTTTAAAGTTTAAAATTTATCAGTAAAAAAAAGGAACAAATGGAACATATGCTTACTTTGACAATTTTTAAAAATTTATGAAAACACTTTTTTTTTGTTAAAGGAAAACAGTTTTTTTTTAGTTAAGTGACTAATTAAAACATCAAAATTCTCCTTAAAGCTTTATCTGAATTACTTTAAAAGTTTGTATAATTTCTAGCACGTCGTCTCAAAATTTTCTAAAGTACCGGATACATTATTATATGGTGGTATGAATATCTTGACATACACATAATGTTAGGTTTATTTTAAGAAGAAGAGAAAACCGAATATCATATACATTCTGATCTACTATTTATCATATAGTCAATAAATTATTATGGTCTGTACGAATATCATAAACAATCAAAAAATATTTCCTGACATACACATAATTTTGGCTTAACTTTAAGACGAAGAAATCATCTGTATATATATATATATTTTTAAATCATCTGTAATTTGATCTGCAATACTATCATATGATAGGATATGCATATGCTGTGGACCTATGGTTCCTATCATATCATATTTGATATCATATCAGCCGCCAGCTATTGCTTATGCTTCTGTTCATCAAATCAATTGCCATTTTTCCTTCTGCTCATAAAAAGCTTAATCATCCTCTTTTGTTGTGTCCTGTGTACCAGATTAGTAAACAAATATGCACTGCTTAATACGTCATATATATTAAAAATTAAATTAATAAACTTGCAACAATCTTTTTCTTTTTTAAAAATCTTCTGCTATTAGCTTACATCATTAAGTAAGATATTATACAAATTAAATAGATATACAATACTAAATAGTAATCTAACATCTTCCATAAACTTTACCTACTAACAATTTGATATATATATATATATATCATCTTTGTCCTCCGTTTTATATTATTTTCTTGTTGGCTATATCTATCATCAATAATCACCATAAAGATAGAAATTACAACAATTTCAAACTAGTTTAGAAGAATTGGAAAAAATGATGAACCACAATCGAAAACTGATTATGTGTACACAATCGTTATAGACGTGTGTGTGGAATTGTGGATGGTAGATTATGATTTTTGAAAATCATGATTTTATGGTTTTTAATTTTAACCCGTATCTAGATCTGCGTAAAGTTTTCGCATTCTATAAAATTTAAGCAAACAATATTTCAAACTATAAGATTTGAATAATGAAATAATTTAGTTGGATAATTAGATATGCATATGGGTGGTGGATCATATCATTTTTGAAAAAAAAATAGCAAACATGAATTATAAGAATTGACAAAAACAATTATGAGAACAGTGAAATCATTAAGTGATATAATTACATGCACATGGGTTAGTACGTAGTGGTAGATCATAATAAACAAACGCCGTACCGATGAGAGTATCATTTTATAATCGACGAATCATAGAGTCAAACACGCAAACATCAGTACATCGCAATCATATTGTAGTCATACACTTTATAATGCAACCGAAAAAATGTTATTAATATTATCTCAATCAGAAGGACAAAGTAAATCCTTAAACAAAAAATGTCGTTACCTAAGATAAAATTATGATTAGTTGGACGTGTGACGTAACTGCTGAATCCTCACTTCGTTGTCCAAATCTATTCCTGTAGAGGCCATTTCAACAACTATTTTAAAATCTCAAGTTATAAAGGATTTAGTTTTGATGTTATGACTTAACTAGGTTATTATCCGTGCTATATTGCAGGATTGTTTTTAGATTTTACTTGTTGATCAATTTGTCAAGTGAATTATTAGTTTGGAGGTTATTTTAGCATTGAGTTTGTTAGGTTCACTCTTGAATCAATGAATCCTTGTAAGTTTTATGTTTTCCTAAAAACTTATGGAAAATACGTAGGTTCACTCTTAGGGTGAACCTTTTTGTTCACTTCTTTCTTTTCAACTAATCATAATCTTCTATACATTATTTTATTTAAAAGAATAAATCAAAATTATATTAAAAAGCAAAACAGATTAAGGAAACATATTATGTATAATTTTTTTAAGGAAAATTAAATATTGGTTTGATTTAGTTTTTACAATTATAGAATGAAATGATGTATCGGTTTGGGTTTACAAATAAGATAATTAGGGTTTAGATTTTACAATTCAAACAAAATTAAATGTCGGTTTGGGTTTACAAATGAGATGGTTATGGTTTAGATTTTACAATTAAAACGAAATTATATGTCGGTTTGGATTTACAAATGAAGTGGTTAGGGTTTAGATTTTACCATTAAAACGAAAGTATATGTCGGTTTGGGTTTACAAATGAGATTGTTAGGGTTTAGATTTAATAATTAGAATGAAATTATATGTCAGTTTGGGTTTACAAATGAGATGGTTAGGGTTTAGATTTTACAATTAGAATGAAATTATATATCGGTTTGAGTTTATAAATAAGCGGTTTAAGTTTTTAATTTTACAGATTTTGTTTCCTTATTTTATAATAAGGTGAATGAATAGGTTCTTAAATGCATTATGACATGTCAGATTCTTATTGGCTAAAATAATGAGAAGTGAACAAAGGGGTTCACTTTAGGAGTGAACCCAAGAATTATTCAAAATTTATTTAGTCAGAGGGGAGTAATGGGAAATAATAGCAACTTCGATGCATTCTAGTTTTTTTCCGGTTGAGTTTTTGCATGTCATATCACAATTCTATAATTCGCTGGTGCCGTTGGCTGATTTTTTTAGCGATTTGTGTTTCGTAGAGAAAAAGGCGATGATCTCTTATTTGATTAGCCGGAATTAGAATAGAGAGAGAAATAGAGGAGGAAGAATACTGAAATCAGAACTTTGTGAACAAGAAACCAACAATCCAACAAACCTCACAATTCAGTTCCTTTTTTTTTTCACAAGAAGAAATTTAACTTTCAACCATATAAACCCATTAAGTTTAAACCCCATTTAGTTTTGCCCATTTAAATATGTCTTAAACCATAATTCCATTTAGTTTTGCCCATATGAACTCATATAAACTGAATATTATTTTCTTAAAAATCATTTTGAACCTGAAGTAATTAAAGACAACATACTTTCATAACACCACCAGTCTAATACATCAGTAGCAGAAAACATATATCTCAATAACAAAGCAAAAAAAAAACAATTTTTATAGCCATGAATAATGTTTTGCTATGAGTGACTCTTGAGTCTTGACCCTATGAACTGGTGTTTGAATCAGATGATTGCTTCTTCAATAAGATGAGTTTGTGGCTAAATCAAACTTATGTCAAACATATAGTTTGTGGCTATGTGATAGCTTCTTCACCAAAGAATGACAAAACTAACGGAGGAATAAACGCCAAAACCTAACTAAAAATCTCATCATTGTTCACTAATAACACAAAAAAATAAAGGGAATGCACAAGTAGAATCCGTAACAAACCATAGCAAGCTGAACAAGTTCCAACTTAGGAAAAAAACCCTAAAGGTAACACATTTATCAGCATGAAAACAGAGGATCGTGAATCAAGTCAATACAAACTAATTAACACAACCCATCAACTAATTTTTCAAAACTCGCCTTCTTCGAGGATCATAGAAGACGACAACTTTCAGCAAAAAAAAAAATAATAATAAACATAAAAGGTACCCATTAATTAATGGGTAAACTCATTTATCGAACATGTTGTTAATTGGACTACCCAATTTAAATCCATTTAATATTTTTAAATAAATGAGATAAAATGGGCAGAATTTTGTATAACCGGCCCGTTTATTTAAATGGGTTTCGAAACCCATATTAACATTACTAAGAGGAATATATTGTATTAAACATATCAAGGCATACATAGGCTAAAGAAAACCCTTTCAAAGTGCAATATTACAGAATAGGTTCAGGCCCAAATAGGCCAACAGTGGTTTCCCACAGAAGAAGAAATTAGATTTTGTCTCGATCTCAAACCACATGTCAACGATTGGAGAAAGACCAATACACGTGTCAGATGAGTAGTCTAAAGCGAACCGACTTCATCCTTTGCCGTCCGAGCACCGATTCCTGTGAAAGAACCAGATAGACCGGATGCTAAGTATTGAACAGTTAGCTGGAATCACGAGAAGAACACGGCAACGAAAAAGCCATGTTTACAGCGATACTGGACTTCATCCGAACATAAAAACTGACAAAATATGTCGAACGGTGATCAAAAATAAGAGCCTCTTCTCTGCTCTAGATTTTTTAAATAATTAGAATGGTGACATATAAACAAAATTAGAGCTCATTTGTATTAATTTTTTAATTTTATTAGATATTTTTTTAATTGATGTGTCAATACCAGTTTCAATGTTGAGGTTGATGTGTTTACGAAATTATCATGTGTCAGTAGCATTGAATATAAGCCTTGCTTAACCTTTTTTCGTGTTTCTTAATTATGAGTAGTATGACCTGAGGTAGTTTTTTTTTTTTTTTTTTTTTTTTTTTTTTTTTTTTTGCAACCAGGTAGCTTTAGTTCCTAATTTCTGACTGTAATAACAAGCACTTCATAAATTGGATGTCTTATTCTTATGTCTGTCTACTTCTGCAAGCCCATTGAAGATAGAGATGCATGGGTGAGAGAGAGCCCATACATAAAGAATTTTTAACAAGTCCAGCCACCAAAATTTCCTAATGGCGCATCAACTTGACACGATAGTATTTATTTTTTGGCTCAGGTAAAGTATAATATAAGTGCCTTTGAGACATGGGCTTATGTTACACAATACGCATACTCACATGTGTCAACAAATACACCAGTTTTCGATTTTTTTTTTTTTTTTTTTGTGTAACACAATTGTGTTGTGTCCATCGAAACTCGAAAGAATCTTTATTTGTAGATATACTATAGTATTATGAAGATTTCAGAATTTATGATTATATTCTGCAGGACAGTTATTTAACAACAAAAAAAAAAAGAAAAAAATAAATACTACTAGTAAAAAAAGAAAAATATATCTACTAACATACGCCTCAAAAAGTTCCACTTTAGCGTTGTTGTATGTATCTCAAGAAGAATCAAGATCTCTTCTTCTTCAGCTCTCTCTTCAATCATCCTCTGCTTATTTTCGTTTGCTCCCGTCAACAAAATTCACGAGCTTTCTACCATTATCGAATCCCCCTTCGTACAAAGTTAGGTTTTTATAATAAAAAAATTCAATTCCTTTGCTTGGATCCTAAGAAAAATAACAAAGGAAAGAAAGAGAAATGAAAAAACCCAAATTGTCAAAAGTGGAAAAAATCGACAAGATTGATCTGTTCTCTTCACTATGGAAGCAGAGATCGATTCGTGTAATAATGGCAATTGGGTTTCTCTATCTGCTTATTGTCTCAGTAGAGATACCTCTCGTTTTCAAATCCTGGTCCAGCAGCTCCATCTCCATTGAATCTCTTTCTCGACTCGAGAGCGAGCAAGAGCCCCTAGTCGTCTCAATCCCTAATCCTCCTTCGTTGAAGCCAGTTTCGTACCCTAATTCGGACTCCACCATTGTTAACCGGACGGACCAGAACAAGGTCCGTGAGCATCACCGTGGTCTGCTCTCAAGCTTGAGATTTGATTCGGAAACTTTCGACCCGAGTAGCAAAGACGGGTCAGTGGAGCTTCACAAGTCAGCCAAGGAAGCTTGGCAGCTAGGTCGAAAGCTATGGAAGGAGCTCGAATCAGGAAGGCTTGAGAAGCTAGTGGAGAAGCCTGAGAAGAACAAATCTGATTCATGTCCACATTCGGTTTCGTTAACCGGGTCGGAATTTATGAACCGGGAGAACAAACTGATGGAGCTGCCGTGTGGTTTGACGTTGGGTTCGCATATAACCTTAGTGGGAAGGCCAAGGAAAAGCCATCCCAAGGATGGAGATTGGTCTAAGTTGGTGTCCCAGTTTGTGATAGAGCTACAAGGTTTAAAGACTGTTGAAGGAGAGGATCCTCCTCGGATTCTGCATTTCAATCCCAGGCTTAAGGGAGATTGGAGCAAAAAACCTGTGATTGAGCAGAACAGTTGCTATAGGATGCAATGGGGACCTGCACAACGATGCGAAGGGTGGAAGTCAAGAGATGAGGAAGAGACTGGTGAGGTCTTTTCTTTTGTTTAATTGGTATTCGGTTTGTGATCCATTAGAAGCTAGGAAATGATATATGTTGAAAGTTATGGATTTTGTCACCTGTTGAGTAATACTTTAGTGTGGCTACTACAGTTGATAGTCATGTCAAGTGTGAGAAGTGGATCCGTGATGATGATAACTACTCAGAAGGGTCGAGGGCAAGATGGTGGTTAAATAGACTTATAGGAAGGAGAAAAAGGGTTAAAGTAGAATGGCCGTTTCCTTTTGTAGAAGAGAAGCTGTTTGTTCTAACTCTTAGCGCCGGTTTAGAGGGTTACCATATCAATGTTGATGGAAAGCATGTTACATCTTTCCCTTATCGCACTGTGAGTATATATCCTAATCCTGTTCTACATTATTGTGTTCAGATAAATGGTTATCATGTGATACATAATAGTGCAGATCGTAGAGTGGTTAGTTAGTTTGTTTTGAAAACTTTTTCTTTTGTATTTGTATAATAGGGTTTCACCCTCGAGGATGCAACAGGACTAACCGTAAATGGAGACATTGATGTTCATTCTGTTTTTGTTGCCTCTCTGCCAACATCACATCCTAGCTTTGCTCCCCAAAGGCATCTCGAGTTGTCAAAGAGATGGCAGGCCCCTGTAGTTCCCGATGGGCCTGTGGAGCTCTTTATCGGCATCCTTTCCGCAGGCAATCATTTCTCTGAGCGGATGGCCGTGAGGAAATCCTGGATGCAGCATGTTCTTATTACATCTGCAAAAGTTGTTGCTCGTTTCTTTGTGGCGCTGGTAAGTTGGATTTTACATTTTTTAGCAAGTCATGAAAGCAAATTTTACTAGAGTGTTCAACAAAATGCAACCGTGACATATAAATAAAGTAGAGTTGGAGACAGTGGGGAACATTAATGTTTTTTTTTTGCGTGATGTGCATTTTACAGCATGGGAGAAAGGAGGTGAATGTGGAATTGAAGAAAGAAGCAGAGTATTTTGGGGACATTGTACTTGTTCCTTACATGGATAGCTATGATCTTGTCGTGCTAAAAACTGTTGCCATATGTGAACACGGAGTGAGTTATCAGATTTTATATAGGTCGTGCTTCTGCAGAATCGTTCTTGATTTAGTGTTTCTGTGGAGTTGATTGTTGAAAATTGACTTTGATTGGTGCAGGCTCTTGCATTTTCTGCAAAGAACATAATGAAGTGTGACGATGATACATTTGTAAAACTTGGTGCTGTGATTAATGAAGTGAAAAAGGTACCCGAAGGTAGAAGCCTGTACATTGGTAACATGAATTATTACCACAAACCTCTCCGTGGTGGTAAATGGGCAGTCACATACGAGGTAAATTCAACCTTTATATGCTGCATATTGCATGAAATAGTGTAACGATTTTAATTGTTTGTTTGTAAACTCTTCTTTAGTGTGTCAGTTCTATGGATACTTTGATGATTTTCACTCATTATTCATGTACGTATTGGGGGTGATATCAGGAATGGCCAGAGGAGGACTACCCGCCCTACGCAAATGGACCTGGATATGTTCTATCTTCTGACATTGCGCGCTTCATTGTAGAAGAGTTTGAGAGACATAAATTACGGGTAAGCAGACGAGGGAATCAAACCAATTATACATCTTCTTTTTCATTTCTCATTCTCTGTTGTTGAAAATGTCATTTGTTCACATACACCAGTTGTTCAAGATGGAGGACGTGAGTGTTGGAATGTGGGTTGAGCATTTCAAGAACACAACAAACCCAGTGGATTACAGGCACAGTCTGAGATTTTGTCAGTTTGGCTGTGTTGAGAACTACTACACAGCTCATTACCAGTCGCCGAGACAGATGATATGCTTATGGGATAAGCTCTTAAGACAGAACAAGCCCGAGTGTTGTAACATGAGATGATCTCTTGAGGAAACAGTTACGTTTTCTGAGATATATAACATGCCTTCAAGCTTGCTGTAGAAATCCAGGGCAAATTTTGCAAGCTCATCACACAGAGAGAGAAAGAGAGCCTGGACTTGATTCTATTGGTCTGCAGCTTCAAGCCTTCTGATACGTTGAAGAACTGGGGACACGAGAACAGGGAGTAGGGAAGAAAACATAGAGAATCACTTTATTTTTATTTATATGTATAAACCCATTTCTTAATCTGAATGGAAATTTTTTTTATTTCGTTTTGTCTTTCGACTTCATAACACAACTGCGGAGCTAGAAACAGTTCGTGGCCTTAAAAGGATTCTTTATGACTGAACAATACATGTTCTTTTTGGTTAATACAAATTACAAAGTTATAGCTAAAAGATAACTCAGAGATAACATTCAACAGTGAAACATAATCTACATACCTGAGGAATAAACGCTGTCGTTCCTTAAACGCTGTCATTTTTGAGTTTTGTGTCCCCTTCTGTTCTATGAATTGCTATCGTGTACTGTATATCTAAGGATTTGTGAAGAAAATGTTTGTGTAAATATTATATCTTTGGTTTCATTCATCATACATGTATTCTCTCAAAAACATCCCGAACATAAAATTCAATAACAAAACACAAACAAGAAACAAGTTTTGAAAAAAAACTAGTTTAATGAACCTAGCAGAATCAAAGACAGAGACACGAATAAAACCATCAAGCTTCCATAGAAACCATTCATATGCTTATAACAAGAAGACGATGATGAAGAAGGTGAACTTGAGGGACCGGGGTTTCTTCTAGCTGCTGTGGAGTTCTCTTTGGAGCAAGTCAAGTTGCAACGGCTCGGCCTAACCACTCTATAGACACCGTTGCTTGTGAGTAAGTAGATGTCTTTGTTGTTATCTTCACCAAAGGAGAAGACATAGCCTAGAGATGGCCCTGAACTTCCCGGAGAATCACTGCATTTCATAGGTGAGTCGTCGGCGCAGTTGAAGGTTGTTCTGTTGCTCACAAAGTTCCCGCTATTAGCAGGCGTTTCAATCCCCGCCCACACGCCATTTCCATATAGATCAGCATACACGTACCTGCACAAGAAAAAATTATTTTTATTTCAAAAGGTTTTGTAACTATATGAATGTGAGAGCCACAAGAGAGAGTGTATGTTGGCTCACATTCCAGCTGTGCAAGGATCAGTCTCTGATCTATAGAAGTATCCTCCAGTGATTGAAGCTGATTTTCCACTTGAGTCAACTTCAGAGTGGTTGTAACCCATCACAGGAAGTATCGTGTTTACTGACTTAGCAGATGTGTTTCCTCCAGGGGATGACTCCGGATGGAAAATATTTGGGCCTTCGTAAACACGCCAACCGTAGTTTCCTCCTTTGGTAATGAGATCCACCTCTTCATATGTGTCCTATATTAACAGATAAACATATCAAGAATAATGAAAGTCTGCAAAGGAAAAACAGACAAACTGATTGTTGAAACCAGCTATTACCTGTCCAACATCAGCACACATGAAGTAAGAAGGTCTAGAAGAATCAAAGCTGCATCTCCATGGATTTCTCAATCCAACAGCCCATATTTCAGGTTCAAGATCTTTGTCTTCACGGAAAGGGTTGTCTTTTGGTATAGTGTAGTTTCCCCATAGACCCATTTTGGAGATCTCAGAAGCACCTGAAGGCATTTATGGATCTTGTTTAATGACAAAGAACATTCATATAATGCTGTGTTTTTGCATCACATGTTGCAGATTCAGCTACTACATAAACAAAAGGAAAAGTATACCCACTAGGAATGTTATCTACGTCAAGCCTCATGATCTTTCCTAGCAAAGATTTCTTGTTCTGTGAGAAATTATACGGGTCTGCGCCTCCACCTCCATCTCCCATCATGAAGTATAGGTATCCATCTGGACCAAAGAGAATCTGTCCAGCATGGTGAGATGTGAAAGGAAGTCCCATTGTGAAAATCCTCCTGACTTCCGTTGGCTTAGCGTTCTTCGCCTGAACAATGGGAAAAAGCTTAAGGCTCTGTGACAAACAACAAAAGTTTTCGATGCTGAAAAGGGTAAAAGAAAAGTATATACCTTAGAAGGGTCTGACGAGGTACCATTGGTTGTATACTCAGCTATTACGGTTTGGTATTGGCATGGTTGTGATCCACTGTCAGGAGTTATTTTGGAAGGATCACAGTTCACATCGGAGTTACATGAGCACCTTCCAGTACATCCCGGCCACTTGGACTTATCACAGTTGAAAGAAGCGAAGAACCGTCCATTTTGAGCAAATTTTGGATGAAAAGCCATTCCCATCATTCCAAACTCAGTATCAAAATGAATCTCATCAGTCAAATCCACAAACGGACTAGATGGATCCACATCCAATACCCCGCCTGAATCCTGATCCGGTATACCAGCCAAGAATACTATTCCAGGTTGTGTAGAGAAAAAGGCACGGTTCGAGCCATCAGGGTGAGGAACCATGTTGAGGTAAGAACCGTTCCCGATTTTCTCAAGGCATAGACCAGAAGGTGGCTTGACAGGAGTAGTGTCATTAAGAGTAACAGGCTCACCGTTGAAGCAAACAGTTTCATTGGAGCTAGCTCCACCAAAGGCACTGCAGAAATCGGTTTTGGACTGCCACAGATCAGCAAGCTTGGAGGTATTGTTATTTGATGGCGCTCCAGCTCGGCCTTGCAATGAAGCAGCGAAAAGAGAACCCGATATGGAGACGTTTTGACATGTCTCCCATGTCTCAGAGCAAAAGTCCGTTGTGGAATTTGCTGAGCTGGTAGAGTTGCAGAGGATTGGAACAGACTGTTGATCTGAATTATCTCTGAATAAGTCCGATGAATAAGGATCGCATTTCTGTAACATCAAGAGTAAGAACTTAGAACACAATTCCTCTTCTGCATATTCTTTTTCAAACAAAAACAGGACAATTCACAATGGCTCCAAATTAACCAGGTAAAAAAAAATGGTTACAGATTAAAGTAAAAATTATGTATTGAGTGTTGCATAATGAAACCATTTGAAGATTTTTTCAGAGACAAAAGATAAGATTGTACTTACAGCACAAAGGATTGACTTTACAACAGAAGCACAACCCTTGTCGGAAATGTTCATAGCTTGGAATTGCTTATTCAAATTGGAATCTTCCATTGTATTGCAGCATGTCTTTACTTTGTAAGGACAAAAGCTCAATGTCGAATTCACCTCCAATGGAGCTCCTGCAAAAAAAAAATTGACCATTACATCAAATCCAAAATAGCAGGACAAAAATAAAATCAGTAGGATAACAAAAAAAACACTCACTTGAATCGGAACAAAGAGGAAGAGCCAAGGAAGAAAGAGCGAAGCATGATGACAGAAACAAACAGAAGAAGAACTGATGAAGAAGCCTCATGGTGTCTCAGAAGAGACAAATCTTGAGGCTTATGGATAATGACAGTGGAAGAGAGAGAGAGAGAGCGAATCAAGAAAGAAGAAGAAAAGAACTATCTTTTATATAAATGCTGATCTCTCAGGACAAGAAGACAAGAGAGATATGATTGAGAATCAAATAATAAAATTAGTTTGTTTGACTCTGCAGACAGAATAAATGAAACTGCGATGGCGTTTACTGTCTTCCCATGACTACCAACAACCATATCCCCAGAAATCTCTCTTCTGATGTAATAATTAATGAATATTATCATGTTCGTTTTGAATTTTTCAACTTTCTCGTGTCACAGAGAGAGATACGATGCACAAAGTTTGTGTCTTTTTCTTTGCTTTGCTGCTACCTTTTGATTTACAACTCCCTCTCTCATTCACGGGACGGGACTATCGTCTTCAGATTAGAAAGTCAAAGTAGTTGACTTCTTACCTCTGGGTTTTGGATTTCTAGGAACACTTAATGGGGTTCGAAAAGTAGGTTTGAAGTTGGTAGAGAAAAAAAAGCATTTGTCTTCTTCAAGTTCTCTTCCATTAAAGAGGCTACAAAACTACTTTTTATTCCAAAGTCATAACTTGTTTTTCCTACTAATAAAGTAATTACGTTGACGGTATAAACAGTGAAATGCATTGAATAGTGTTGGTGAATGGTGATTGGTTTTTAGATTAGTCTGAATAATGAATGAATGACTGAGGCTTGATGGCCTGCAGTATTATTTAAATGCATAGAGCATAGTTTATCAACAAATTTGTTTTTTTATAAAATTACAACATTATTGGGGGATCCGAGATGTCTATACACTTCACAAAACTCAAATTTGTGGAAGAAACTACAAAAAAAGAAAGAGAGACAAAGATCTCATCTTTCTTTCTTCCCATCTCTAAACACACACACACACACACACTTGATAAAAACATAACTTACAATTAACTTAATAGGTAAAGTATTTGATGTGTACCTCTGGGAAGCAGTATTTGTATTTTTCTTTTTGAAGTATAGTATTCACAAGAACTCTATCGACGATGCAACCTCTTTATAAGGATCTGTCGGTATAGCGCCTTTGTCCTAAAGAACAGTACAATGGCGACCAGAAACCCGAAGAAGGCAACAGACGCCATTATAATATATGACAGCCTGAAGCAGTGAGAGCCATAACATGTGTTCCCTTCTCCAGAAGCAGTCTTGTCATAGAAATAACCGATCAATCTTACAGAGAAGATATAGGAACCAATGGGACTAGCCACGGATATGGTGTTGAAGATGGTTCCCATGTGGCGGACCCCGAATAATTCAGAGGTGATTGTAGGCATCAATGACCACTGTGAACCATAACAAACGCCAACTATAATAGAACCAACATAGAGGTTTCCTTGGAAACCAGAGGCTATGATTAGGTGGCCTATGGTCATCGTTCCAAGTGTTGCAGCCATTAGCAAAGGACGTGGCCATCCTTTTTTGTGCAGCAATGCATCTGAGGCATAACCAGCTCCAAACCTACCAAGAAAGTTCCATATACTCCACAAGGAGACCAGTGAATTTATCTCAACAGATGAGTATCGAAGAGACTCGCCTATTTGCCGAATGTTGTTTATTGTCGAAAGTCCAGAGCCCATTCCACAAATCATGGCAAGAAACAACAACCAGAAGCTTAGGCTTTTCATAGCTTGCAGAAGATTCAGGTTCTCATTCAAACCAGAATCTACTCTACTGTCGCCTTCAGAACTTTGGTTACCGGAGGTTGTTGCCTTTGGACTGCTTATGAGAGGGGAATAATCATGTGGTGCTGTTTTCTCCATGATGTCTTGTTGTGCTCTTCTCGCAATAACTAGAGGTAAAGCAAGCAGGACGAGTAGACATACTAGTGTGACAACGTTGGCCCATGATGACAAACCAAAAGTGTTCTTCAATATGATAACGATCATAAGATAAGCTGCAATGATTAGAGATACAGCTGAAAGACCATTTAAGTGCTTTTTATCATCGGCTACGCTTGTCTCATAGATCCTGACTAAAGGCATGACCAAGAGTGAGAGCACTGTTGGTGTAACTGCCAGTAGAAGAATGAAGCTCGCTGGATCTCCAGCACACACTGTCTCGTACAGTTGAATTAATATCGCTCCGCTTAGACCAAGAAAACCCTGCAAAGAAAGAATTAGTGATAAGCTCGGATGCTTCACCATGATTATAAACAAACTGAAACCGTGTCAACAGTACAAAAGCATATTCAAAACTGACCAATTTATACAAAGACCATGAGTCATGGTCCATGACCTTCTCAATAGAAATACATCATGTATCAAGTACCAACTGTACTTCAATCAAAAGCTTTCCTATGGCATTTTACACTGAGTCAATCCAAGACATAACCTGTTTTTTTGTCAAACTCCAAGACATAACCTTAACTCTGATAAATCAACTAGAAACATAAGCCAAAATTCTCCAAAACGCTGTCAAAAATCTAAGATTCTCAAAAAGATGGAATCAACAGAAAGTCATTCATATACATCCCACAAAACTTTCAGCATGCATTAGTTAGCACTCACAACCACTAGAAACCATGAATCTCCCAGTGTTGATATATACTAAACCAAATGGGGTTTAAAAGAAGTTACTACTCTCAAAAGTGGAGGTTGCATTCACATTTGCAAGGTTAACCAGAAAAGAACAAATATTTACAAAGCAGAAGGTCCTACACTTATGATACACAATTTCGACTCTTTTACGTCAGACGTCAGATCACGATTCATAATGTCAGTGTGGATTCAAAATGTCAGATCCCTATTGCTAAGCAATCATTGCTTTCATGTCCAAGTACAAAGGATCAACCTTTTCAAACAGTTTCCCCCCCCCCCCCCCAAACCCAAGTGTACCCATTTATACCCTACCAGGATCATAATAGTCGTATACTGATCATTTTAGGTCCCAAGGAAACTTAAAGCATGATCCAACAATTACAGATTCATTCAAGATACGGACAAATTTAAAGACTACAGTAAAAAAAAAAAAATCACCTTCATAATGCCGACGGCTGTACCACCATAGTCAGCGAAATTCTCAACGGCACTAACGACATTAGCCGTATTGAAGAACGTTTGCGACTGAGATGCTAACAACATAAAGAGACACATCAACGGCACCGGCGGCTTCGAAATCAGCCCGGTAACGGAGGCCCAGATGAGAAAATAACCGGCGAAGCATTGAATTGCCCCAATAGCAAGCACCAGCCAAGGCCCTCCTGCGCCTCCTTCGGTTCCGCCTCCCCGTCCACGTCGGCGATTTGATGTAGCGTATGTATACAAAAGCCCGGAGAAAACCCCGGCGTTAGCTCCGATGTCCTTGAAGACGGAGACGGTGTCGAGGGTGGATTGATCGTACGACTGAGTCGATTTCAAGATGGCGGAATAGATACTGAAGGTGTAGGAACCGCCGCTTGTGCACTGTATCCATATACTAGCCGCCATAGCCACCCATTTCGTCCTCATCGTTTCCATCGCCGCCAATTACCAACCAGCTTTCTCGCCGGTAAAATAAAACACGAATACAGAAGAAGCGAAGACGATAACGAATTTGATTTTGTTGGACCAACATTTTTCAATAATCATTATTAAACTTAAACGGGCTGATAATGTTGTGATGAGCCCATATAACAAATAACAAAAAGTAAATGATGATTCGGGCCCAATAAATTGGAATGTCACGTGGAGTCATGGGGAGAATACACCACATGCACAAGACGGCTCGTGGAAGAGAGAAGACGGGAACGAACGAGATTAAAGAAACGGAGTCAACGTTGACTGGTCTAGGGGTATAATTAAATTACGAGGGCTGACTCAGCTAATTTCCCGCAGATCACGAGATTTACAAAATTTAGAATTATTAATTAGTAACAAATTCAATAGGACTGTTAATAATTTTCTATATGTCGGATCCTCCATTACAGTTAAACAACTACAATTAATGTTTTCCCCTATATGTATTACGACGTTGGAGAAATAAACAAATCTTGAACAGTTGACAAGAAGCAAAAAAAAAAATTTGTTAATGATGTTGAACAATTGTAAATGATACTATTCATGAGATAATTCTTCTTGAAGAAAACAAAAAAACAGGATATTATGTTTTATTAAAAATTTAAGGAAAGAAATATAGATTTTACGTATTAATTTTTCACAATCTATACTTTTTTCTTTTGGTAGAAACAATGAAATAAAACAGAAAACAAATAGTAGTAAAAAAAGAGACAAAACAGATATTTTTTTAAAAAGAAATTTAAATCCCGCCACAGTATGATAGTAGTGTTAAGCTTTGGTTGGTTTATTACAGGTGCAACGTCTCGGTCACTTCCAATATAATAAAACCTTAAAAAAATTCCACATTGATTATAAAATTTGGGTAATTTACTTCAGAGAAAGAGAGAGTGACGACTATGAAGATGATTCAGGCCTTACAAATCCTCCACTTAACTCATCAACTCCGTTCTTTCTTCTTTCCCTTTTTTTTTTTTTTCATTTTTCTTCACCTTTTCACGACAAGACCAACGCAAGTTTGATTCTCACGGCGGGTGATGGGAGGCAGACATCTTCATTCCCTTCCGCCGGAAAATGTTTCCGTTTCTTCTCGATTACCGTCAGAAACACCAAGCTTTCTGATGCTCCAGTTCTTTTTTTTGTTTACTGCCACAAAGCTTTCCATGCTCAGCTGGTGGACCTCCGACGTTTAGCTACCGACGCCTCAGAAACTGATTCCTTTAGCCGTGAAGATCTAGCGGTGGAGTTACGCCGCAAGTTTGAGTTCCTGAAGCTTATATATAAGTATCATAGCGCAGCTGAAGATGAAGTTAGGTTTTATCAACTTTACTCTGTTTTTCTAATTTCATTTTGCCCCTGCTTCATATGTCACAAGTTGAATTCGAATATATATAGTCCTTTGATCTTGGTTAGTCCTTGTCCAATGTTTGTGAATCTTAATTTAATGATGTCAAGACTCTGACTTATAGATTTGGAATGTTTTTTTACTGGCGGCAGGTTATATTTTTGGCGCTTGATGCACGAGTGAAGAACATAGTTTCTAATTATTCGCTTGAGCATGCTGGCACAGATGATCTCTTCACCTCAGTTTTCCATTGGCTAGATGTTCTTAAAGAGGGCATAGGAACCAGAAGTGATGTTCTTCGTCAAGTTTTACTATGCATAGGCACTATTCAGTCATCCATATGCCAACATATGCTTAAAGAAGAGTTGCAGGTACAATTACAATTGGTTATAGCATATGTTATAAAAACAACAGCTTTCGATGGAAAGAACATCTACTTGACTATTTCAGTTATAGAATAATTGGTTAAATTTGATCAGGCTTATAACTTCACGCTTCATGCAGGTCTTTCCATTGTTAATTGAGAAGTTCTCTTTCCGAGAGCAGGCTTCACTTGTGTGGCAATTCATTTGTAGTGTTCCAGTAATGGTTCTGGAAGACTTTTTGCCCTGGATGATGTCTTATCTCTCTCACGACGAGAGAATTGAAACTGAGAATTATATTAAAGATGTCGTCCCCAATGGAGACTCATTACAACAAGTATATGTTCCCTTTTGCTGAGACATGTATGCTATGTTTTTCTCTCATCTTCGTGATTCTGATAAATATGATACAATTTTTTCTGAAGGTCATATGCTCTTGGCTACTTGAAAGGAGTCAATCTTGTTGTGGGATTCCTTCAGAGATCATTAAAGGAGTCCACTATGTAGATGTGTCTAAAAATATGAAGAAATCACCACTTCATGAGACACATGAGTCCAACGGATGTTTTCAACGCTTTTGGCAGTGGAGTAAAAAGTTTCTATCTATTCCAAATGTAGGACACAGCCCGATTCATGGTCGTCATCTTTTTCAAAATGCAATCGAAAAAGAATTGAGAGACATTCAAGTAGGATTATGCCAAGCAAAGTTCCCAAGCCTTCTTTTGAACCTTGATGTATTGATGGCTCGATTAAACTTCCTTGATGATGTCCTTGTTTCTTACAGGTAATAGTTTGTTGGATATAACTTGATTTTTTCACTTTGGTATGGTGCCTACTCTCTTAAAACATGTTTGTTTTTCTTCCTTAGATAATGTTTTGTTTTGTTGCAGCAATGCATATAAAAAGTTCTTTCACCCGGTGTTAGAAGAAATGACAGATCACCGCTCTTCAACAGCCGTACAATTCACCATAGATGATTGTCTCGAGAATTTTCAGAGATTGCTATACAAAAGTGCTGGTGAGAAAGCAAGGACATATCATTTTCTACTTCAGCTTCAGGATGAACTTGAGTCTCTTATAGTCTAAGTAACCAAGCAATTTTCCGTACAGAGAACAAAGGTAAACTTTATGACACTC